>NC_139067.1:4250007-4407925 GCF_965140915.1 Aythya marila | reverse complement strand
GTTATAGAGCACCTATGGGTGCTTGCGGGGGTGTATGGGGTTCCTGTGGGGTTCTTGGGGAGTACCTATGGGTGCTTGTGGGGTGTATGTGGGGGCTATAGGGCACCTATGGGTGCTTGGAGGGTGTATGGGGGGGCTATAGGGCGCTTACAGGTGCTTGAGGGGGTGTATAGGGGGGGTTATAGGGCACCTCTGGGTGTTTGGGGGGTGTATGGGGTGCCTATGGGTGCTTGGGGGGGTACCTGTGGGGGTTATAGGGCACCTATGGGTGCTTGCAGGGGTATATGGGGTACCTGTGGGAGGTTATGAGGTACCTGTGGGTGCTTGGAGGGGGGTATATGAGGTGCCTATGGGGTGCTTGGGGGGGTTATGAGACACTTATTGGTGCTTGGAGGGTATATGGGGCACCTGTGGGTGCTTGGGGGTGTATATGGGTGCCTATGGGTGCTTAAGGGGATATATGGAGGGGTAAGAGGGACCTATGGGTGCTTGTAGGGCACTTATGGGTGCTTACGGGGGTGTATGGGCTGTCTTGGGGGGCCTATGAGGTACCTGTGGGTGCTTGGGGGGAGGTATACGGGGCACCTGTGGGTGCTTGGGGTGGTGTATGGGGTGCCTATGGGTGCTTGGGGGCACCTATGGGTGCTTGGGTGAGTATACGGAGCACCTATGTGCAGTTGAGTGCCATCTATGAGTTCTTGAGGGGAGGTATGGGGCACCTATGGGTGCTTGGGGGGGCGCTTATAGGCCACCTGTGGGTGCTTGGAGAGGTATATGGGGCCCCTATGGGGCGCCCAAGGGGTTACGGGGAGCTTATGGGGTGCCTGGGGGTGTTCAGAGCCCCAGTGGGGTGCTGGGGGGGCGCTTGGGGTGGGCGTGGGGCAGCTCCAGCTTCTTGGGGGCCTCTTGGGTGCTGGGGGGGGCTCCTCGGGGGCTGTGTGGGGTGGGCATGGGGGTGCCCCCCACCCACCGAGGCGGTGCCGGGTGCAGGCGGACGCCCCGGGGGGCAGCGAGCGCGTGCGGGACCTGCAGCGGGAGGTGGAGGGCGTGAAGAGCATCATGAGCCAGAACGTGGAGCGCATCCTGGCGCGGGGGGAGAACCTCGAGCACCTCCGCAACAAGACCGAGGACCTGGAGGCCACGGTGCGGGGACACTGCGGGGACACTGGGGACATCGCGGGGACACGCGTCTGTGGGAGCAGGGGGGGTTCCAGGGTCCCTATTTGGCCACGTGGTCCCCAGGGTGGCACCGGGACCCCAGGTGGGGATGGGCGCGTGGGACCTGGGGTACCCCCGGTGTGGCACCGCGTCCCCAAGGGTCCCCAGGTGCGGGGCGCCGGGTCCCCGAGGTGGCACCAGGTCCCAGAGGTGGCACTGTGTCCCCAGGGGTCCCCAAGGTGGCACCAAGGTCTCCAAGGGGTCCCAGATGTGTCTGGGGCACTGGGTCCTGAAGGGGGCACCAGGTCCCCAGATGTGGGCCATGAGGTCCTCAAGGTGGCACTGGGTCCCCATGGGATCCCTAAATGTGTGGGACCGGGTCCCCAAGGTGACACCGGGTCCCCAAGGGGTCCTTCAAATTGGGGCATTGGGGTCCCCACAGGTCCCCAGGGGGTCTTTAGGGGTGGGGCACCAGGTCCCCAAGGTGGCAACAGGTCCCCAGGGGGTCCTTAGAATTGGGGCACTGGGTCCCTAAGGTGACACCGGGTCCCCAGGGGGTCATTAGATATGGGACATCGGGTCCCCAGGGTGGCACCAGGTCCCCAGGGGGTCCTTAGATGTGGGGCACCAGGTCCCCAAGGGGTCCTAGATGTGGGGTACTGGGTCCCCAAGGTGACACCGGGTCCCCAGGGGGTCCTTAGAATTGGGGCACTGGGTCCCCTGGGGGTCCCAGGTGTGGGACATCAGGTCCCCAGGGTGACACTGGGTCCCCAAGGGGGTCCCAGATATCGGGTCCCAGGTCCCCAAGGGGTCCCAGGTGTGGGGCACGGGGTCCCCAGGGTGACACCGGCTCCCTGAGAGGTTTCAGCTGCGGGGTCCCCAGGCGGGTGCGGGGTCCCTGTGGTGGCAGCGGGGTCCCCAGGTGGGTGCGGGGTCCCCCCGGTGCCCCCCCCCTGAGCCCCCCGTCCCCACAGTCGGAGCACTTCAAGACGACGTCGCAGAAGATGGCGCGCAAGTACTGGTGGAAGAACACGAAGCTGCTCCTCATCCTCGGGCTGCTGGGCGCCATCATCCTCATCCTCATCATCCTCCTGGCCGCGGGCGTCATCCCCACATAGGGGACCCCCCCCCACCCCCACCCCCCTTTCCCCCAGCTTGGGGACCCCCCCCCCCAAGATGCAGCGGCCCCATAAAGGCGGTGCCGAGGAGCTGTGTGGCCGTGTGTGGGACACGGGGGGGGGACACGGGGGGGGGGACACGGGGGGAGCGGTGCCAGGCGGGTGCCTGGCGCCTGGGGACAAAAGGCGCCGTGTGACACACGGGGGGGGGCCGCGGCTGGGGGGGGGACCCGCGCCTTGGGGGGGCTCCTGGGGGGGTCCGTGGGTTGGGAGGGAGTTCCGGAGGGATCCCACATTTTGGGGGGGGTCTTGGTGGGATCCAGGGCTTGGGGGGGTTCAGGGGGGGGGCCACATTTTGGGGGGGGTCCTGGGGGACCCATGGCCTGGGGGGGGGAGGACACAGGGCTTGGGGGGGTCTTGGGGGACCCATGGGTTTGGGGACAGTGCTGGAGGGATCCCACACTTCGGGGGGGTCTTGGTGGGACCCAGGGCTTGGGAGGGTTCGGGGGGGACCCCACACTTTGGGGGGGGCTTGGGGGATCCACGCTTTGCGGGGGGGTCTTAGGGGACTCATGGCTTTGGGGGTCCTGGGGGGAATCCCACACTTTGGGGGGGTCTTGTTGGGACCCAGGGCTTGGGGGGGGACACAGGGCTTGGGGGTCCTGGGGGATCCCACACTTTTGGGGGGGGGTCCTGGGTGGGATCAGCATTTTGGGGGGAGTTCTGGGGGAAGCCCACACTTTTGGGGGGGTCCTGGGGGACCCGTGGCTTGGGGGGGGACACAGGGCTTGGGGGTACTGGGTGGGATCCTCATCTGGGGGGGGGTCCTGAGGGGACCCATGGCTTTGGGGGGAGTTCTGGGGGGACCCCACAATTTGAGGGGGTCCTGGGTGGGACCCATGCTTTTTGGGGGGGGGTTCTGGGAGGACGCCACCCTTTGGGGTCTCCTGGGGGGGGGGGGGGGCTGACACTTTGGGGGGGCTCTGGGGGGAACCCAGGGCTTGAGTGGAGGTCCCGGGGGGGGGGACCCAAACTTACGGGGCCGGGGGGGTCCCGGGCGGGCCGCCTACTTATGGGGTTGGGGGGGGCGGACCCACAGCCGTGGGGTTACGGGGACACGGGGGGGGGCGGGGACACGGCTCGTGGGAGCGGCCCCACGGGGGGGTCACGGGTGTCCGGGGGCGCCCCCACGGGGGGCGGGGCTGGGGGCCGGGACGGGCGCGGCTGCTCCGGTCCCGGTCCCGGTCCCTGTCCCTGTCCCCGGCCGGTCCCGGTCCTGTCCCTGTCCCTGTCCCCGTCCCCGTCCCGGTGCCGCCCGGAGCATGGTGAGCGCCGCCGCCGCTTTCGCTTTCGGTTCCCGGGGGGTGGGAGCCGGGGGGGGCCGGATCTGTCCCCGCCGCGTCCCCGCGCCCCCATAGGCCGTGTCCCCGTGGCCCTACACGCCCCGTCCCCGTTTCCTGGGGTCCCCGTGTCCCCCGACCCCCCTGTGCCCTGTCCCCATGCCCCCAGTCCCCTGTCCCCGTTTCCTGTCTCCTGTTCCCACGGGTCTTGTGTCCCCATGCCCCCCCAGTGTCCCCATGCCCCCCCCATCCCCGTGTGCCCCATTCCCACTTCATAGGGTCCCCGTGGTCCCCACAGTTCCCGTCCCGGTGTCCCCCTGTCCCCGTGGGTCTTGTCCCCCCATTTCCCTGTCCCCTCATCCCCACGGTCCCTGTGTCCCATCCCTGTTCCCATGTGCCCTGTCCCCGGAGTCCCAATGTCCCCATGGTCCCCTTGTGCCCTGTCCCCACCCCATGTCCTGTCCCCACTGTTCCCATGGGTCCCATCCCATGTTCCCCGTGTCCCCTGGTCCCTGTGGTCCCCATGTCCCCACAGTCCCCGTGTCCTCCATCCCAGTGTCCCACATGCCCCATCCCCTTGGTCCCCACGTCCCCAGGGTCCTCGTGACCCTCCTGACCCAATGGCCCCCGTGTCCCCATGTCCTCCCCTCTCCTTGTCCCCACATACCCCATCCCCAGGGTCCTCATGTCCCCAAGGTCCCCATGTCCTCAAGGTCCCCATGTCCCCAAGGTGCCCACATCTCCCAAGACCCCCAAGGTCTCGGTATCTCCAGGGTCCCCATGACACCAAGGTCCCCATGTCCCTGAGGTCCCCATAGGCCCTGTCCCCAAGATCCCCAAGGTCTCCATGTCCCCAAGGTCCCCACATCCCTGAGACCCCTGTGTCCCCAAGGTCCCCATGTCCCTGAGGTCCTCATGTCCCAAAGGTCTCCATGTCCCCAAGGTCACCATGTCCTCAGGGTCCCCATGTCCCCAAGATCCCCCAAGTGCTCCATGTCCCCAAGGTCCCTGAGGTCCCTGTGTCCCCATGGTCCCCATGTCCCCAAGGTCCCTGTGTCCCCAAGATCCCCATAGTCCCCACATCCCCCAGATCCCCATGCCCCCAAGGTCCTCATATCCCCAAGGTCTCCACGTCCCCAAGGTCCCTGTGTCCCTGAGGTCCCCGCATCCCCACGGTCCCCGCATCCCCAAGATCCCCAAGTCCCCCACGGCCGCAGGGTCCCCGAGGTCCCCGTGTCCCCACTCCCCCCCCGGTGACCCTGGGGGTCCCGCAGGCGGGGCTGGCGCAGTGCCAGCGCGAGGCGGAGGAGGTGACGGAGCTGATGAAGCAAAACTTCGCCAAGGCGCTGGAGCGCGAGGGGCGCCTCAGCGACCTGGACAGCCGCGCGCAGGAGCTGCGGGCCATGGTGGGCACGGGGACACGGGGACACAGGGACACATGGCTGGGGGGGACACGGCGTTTGGGGGGACGTTATGGGGACACTAAGGGGACATACAGCCTAAGGGGGACACTATGGGGACACATGGCCCGGGGGGACATGGCATCTGGAGGGACTTATGGGGACACTATGGGGACATGCAACCCAGGGGGGACACTGTGGGGACATATATCCTGAGGGGACGTTATGGGGACACTATGGGGACATACGGCCTGGGGGGATGTGGCACTTGGGGGACACATGGCATTTGGGGGGATGTTATGGGGACACTATGGGGACATCCAGCCTAAGGGGGACACTGTGGGGACTTATGAGGGGGGCCACGGCATTTGGAGGGACACTATGGGGACACTATGGGGCCATATGGCCTGGGGGGGAGGGGGGCATGGCCCTTGGGGGAAAATATGGGGACACAACCCAGGGGGTGGCCCTGGGGGGGGGGGGGGGGGCATGGGGACCTATGGCTCTGGGGGGACATGGTGGGGACACTGTGGGGACAGTATAGGGACATGGATCCTGGGGGGGTCATGGCCTTGGGGGAGGGACATTATAGGGACAGTATGGACAGATAACCTCGCCGCCCCCCCCCATAACCTCGCCGCCCCCCCCATAATCTCACTGCCCCCCCCCTAATCTCGCCGCCCCCCCCTCAGGGCGAGACGTTCACGCGCAGCACGCGGGCGGTGGCTCGGAAGCAGCGCGCGGGGCACCGGCGGTGGCAGCTGGTGCTGGGGGGGGCGGTGGCCGTGGGGCTGCTGCTGCTGGTGGCCATCGCCCTGGGGCTGGGGCTCGCCCCCCGCGGCTCCCCCGCGCCCCCCGGCCCCGGCCCGGCCCCCCCGGCCACCGGCAGCCCCCCCACCCCGCCCTGACACGGCCCCCGGGGACCCGGCGGTCAGTAAGGCGTTGTGGTGAGTGCTGGGAGACCCTACAATAACAAAGCGCCTGGAGATGCTCCGGGAGACCCTACGGTAAATAAGACAGTGATGGGAGACCCTACAATAACAAAGCGCCTGGACCTGCTCCGGGAGACCCTACAATAAATAAAGACATCACTATGAGTGATGGGAGACCCTACAAAAACAAACCAGCCAGATCTGCTCCAGGAGATCCTACAATAAATAAGCCAGTACTGCGAGTTCTGGGAGACCCTACAATAACAAACCACTAGGAGCTGCTTGGGGAGACCCTACAAAAATAAGCTATCACAACAAATACTGGGAGACACTACAGTAACACACCACCAGGAGCTGCTTGGGGAGACCCTACAGTAACAAGCCAGCAGGAACCCCCTCTGTGAGACCCTACAATAACAAACCACCAGGAGCTGCTCCGGGATGACCCTACAATAAACAAACATCAGGACCTGCTTGGGGAGACCCTACAAAAATAAGCCAGCGCAACAAGCACCGGGAGACCCTACAATAACAAACTACCAGGAGCTGCTCCGGGGACACCCTACAATAACAAACCAGCAGGAGCCTCTCTGGGAGACCCTACAATAAATAAGGCTGCAGGATCTGCTTTATGAAGGTCCGGTGACAACAACCCACCAGGACTCGTTGTTGGGAGACCCTACAATAACAAACCACCGTGCCTTGCGCCAGGGTGACCCATCAATAACAAACCTGCGGGGCCTGATGTGGGGAGACCCTACAATAACAGGCCTGTGGGATCCGCTGCAGGGAGACCCTACAATAACAAACCAGCACGGCATGCTCCAAGAAGACCCTACAATAATACACCAGCAGGACTTGCTCCAGGGAGACCCTACAATAACAAACATCCCTGCCTCACCCCCAGGAGACCCTACAATAACAAACATCCCTGCCTCACCCCCAGGAGACCCTACAATAACAACCCTGCAGGGCCTGATTGGGGGAGCCCCTACCACAATAAACCATCACAGCCCACCTGGAGGAGACCCTACAATAACAACACAGCGTGACCTACGGCTGGGGCGGGGGGCAATCCTGTCCTGTCCCCCCCTAATCTGGGGACACGGCCCTGGTGGCACGATGGGGAGGGGACAGGGACCTCGGGGACCCGGTGACACTCGGGGGGGGGTGACAGCGACACGGTAGCACCCCCCCCCCCGTGCCTCAGTTTCCCCAGACACAGCCACACGCAGGGAGGGGGCCTCGATCCTGTTTACTGCCCCCCCCCCTCCAACAATGAGGACCGGGGGGGTGCCAGCAGCCGTCCCGTTGTCCCCGTTGTCCCCCCGGGGGTGTCACCGCGCCCCCCCGCGCTTGCTGAGCTCGTCCTGCACCCGCTGGCACAGGGCGCGCCGCAGGGGGGGCTCCAGGGGGCTGCGGGCGCACACCCGGCGCGTCACCTCCTCGGCGCTGTCCCCCTGCGGCACCCGGGGTCACCTCGGGGCTGGGGGGGGGACACAAAATCCCCGGGGGGGGGTGTCCCCGTGTGTCCCTGTGTCCCCCCCCCGTGTCCTCACCTGGTGCACGATGACGCTGGTGACGCGCCCGTCGTCCCCCTCGAAGTCCAGGCAGAAGAGCCGGGGGCCGCGGGGCTCCGGGGGGGCGGGTGCCGCGGGGGGGGGCGGGGACCCCTCACCGGAGGCGCCCCCCCCCCCTGCGGGCCACCCCGGGGTGGGGGGGGAGGGGGTCACCGAGGGTGGTGCCCCCCCCCCTCCCCCGCGTCCCCCTCCCCCCCAGCATCGTCACCACCCCTGGGTGCCCCCCCCCCCACCCCTAGGTGCCCCCCCAGGTCTCTGGGGGTGCCCCCCCCCCCCCCAGCCCACCCTTGGGTGCCCACCCTAGGGAACCCCCATTACTGGGTGCCCCCCACGCCCACCCCTCGGTGCCCCCCAGCTCACTGGGGGTGCCCCCCCGAACCCCACACCCACCTTGGGGACCCCCCCACCCCCCCACTACTGGGTGCCCCCCCCCGACTCACCAGGGACCCCTCCCACCCCTCCCCTAACCCCCCCCTTGGGTGACCCCATGCCTGTGCCCACCCTTGGGTGCCCCCCCAGCTTACCGGAGATCCCCCCAAGCCCCCCCCACCTTTAGGTGCCCCCCCCACTTCACCAGCCCCCCCCAAGCCCCTTGGACCCCCCCCATTATTGGGTGCCCCCGCCCATGCCCACCCATGGGTGCTCCCCACCCCCCCCGAAGCCCCCTGGACCCCCACCCATTGGGTGCCCCCCCCATGCCCGTGCCCACCCTTGGGTGCCCCCCAGCCCCCCCCGAAGCCCCCTGGACCCCCACCCATTGGGTGCCCCCCCCATGCCCGTGCCCACCCATGGGTGCCCCCCAGCCCCCCCCCAAAGCCCCCTGCCCCCCCCCCCTTTTTTGGGTGCCCCCCCCCTCTCACCAGGCCGCCGTGGCCGGTACACCGGCTGGTCGGGGCGGCGGGGCCGGGGGGGGGTCGCGGTGTGCCGCCCCCTCGCCCGCCCCCGCGCCTGCCGCACCGAGCGCTCGTAGGCGTCCCTGGGGCAGCGGCACCTCAGCACCCACCGGTACCGGGGGGGGCACCGGGGGGGGCACCGGGGGGGTACGGGAGGGTACCGGGGGGGTGTTAGGGTACCGGGGGGGGGCACGGGAGCACCGGGGGGGTACCCGGGGGGTACGGGGGGGGTATTGGGGTACCGGGGGCGGGCACCGGGAGGGTGTTGGGGCACCGGGGGGCTACCGGGGGGGTTACTGGGGTACCGGGGGGGGCACGGGAGCTGCGGAGGGAACCAGGGGGGTACCGGGGGGGGTATTTGGGTACCTAGGGGGGCACAGGAACACCAGGGAGGTCCCGGCAGGGCACCGGGGGGGGTATTGGGGTACCGGGGGGGTACCGGGAGGGTAGGGGATGGTACCGGGGGGGTATTGGGGCACCGAGGGGGGGCATTGTGGCACCGGGGGAGACACGGGGGGGTCCCGGGACACCGGGGGGGTCATTGGGGTACCGGGGGGTGTCCCGGGAGGGTACCGGGGGCGGTATTGGGGTACCGGGGGGGTATCGGGGGGTTATTGGGGCTCCGGGGGGGGCCCAGCCGGTGGCATCGGGGTCCCGGGGCCGCAGGGGGGGGGATCCGGTTGAGGGGGGCGGGGTGGGCGGTGCCGGTACCTGGCGAGCTGGTTGCGGCGGATGTGCCGCACGAAGCCGTGGCTCATATCGAGCCGCCCGCCCGGCCGGCGGCAGCGCCACCCCGCGGCCGCCTCCATGAAGCGGCGCCGGGAGCTGCGGGAGGCGCCGCCGGTACCGGGGCCGCGGCCCCTTTAAAATCCCCGCCGGCCGCCGCGGGGGCGCGCCAACGCGCATGCGCGGGGAGGGGGGGGGGGCAGAACCGGGCAGGGCGTTGCGCGTGCGCAGTGGGCAAAACGAAGCCCCGCCTCTCGCCGCGCTTGCGCGGTGGCGCCGCGGCGCATGCGCAGTGCGCGGCCATGTCCAGCCGCGGGAAGCGGGACCGGGAGCGGGACCGGGACAGGGAGCGGGGGGGGGGCGGGGGCGGCTCCGGCTCCGGCTCCGGCTCGGGCTCGGCGCGGGGCTCGGCGCGGAGCCGCCGGGAGGGGGAGGGGGAGCGGGGCCGGGGCCGGCGGGAGGCGGAGCGGGGCCGGGACAAGCGGGAGGCGGCGGAGAGCGGCGGCGGCGGCGGCTCCGGGCCGGGGCTGGGCCTGGGCCTGGCGGGGGGCCCCGCGCGCATCAAGAAGGAGCCGGGGGGAGGCGGCGGGGCCTGGGCCGGGCCCGCGGCTGCGGCCGGGAGCGGGCCCGTGAGGGTGAAACGCGAGAGGGAGCCCGAGGGGGAGTCGGACCCCGAGCCGGAGCCCGCCGGTGGGCGAGGGGGGGAACGGGGGGGGGCTGGGGGGGTCTAGGGGGTACCGGGAACCGGGGGGCGTTGGGGTGGGAGCCGGGGGGCACCGGGCCGGGATTGGGGGGCACCGGGGCTGGATCGGGGGGGGGCACCGGGAACCGGGGAGCACCGAGAGGGCACCGGGAGGGGTCTGGGGGGTACCCGGGAGGGATCTGGGGGGGCACCGGGAATGGGGGGGGGCGTTGGGGTGGGATCTGGGGGACACCGGGGCTGGATCCGGGGACACCGGGAACCGGGGGGGGATTGGGGGGCACCAGGGCTGGATCTGGGGGCACCACGTTGGGATCTGGGGGTACCGGGATGGGATCGGGGGGCACCGGGGGGGGGTTGGCACCACCCCGGGCACCGTTTCCCGCCACCCCCTCGTTAACGAGCCCCTCGCTAACGAGCCCGGTGCCCCGCAGTGCGCTATGGCCGCTTTGACCCCGAGGACCAGCGCAGCCGCCACTGCCCCTACCTGGACACCATCAACAAGTGAGGAGGGGACGGGGGGGGAACGGGCACCGGGAGGGGGCACCGGGCGCACCGGGGGGGGGTCCCGCGGCCACCCCACGGCTCTGCCCCCCCCAGGAGCGTGCTGGACTTCGACTTTGAGAAGCTGTGCTCCATCTCCCTGTCACACATCAACGTCTACGCCTGCCTGGTCTGCGGGAAGTACTTCCAGGGTGAGCACCAGGGGCAGTGTCCCGCCCCCCCCCGCGGTTCTTTTTTGAGCCCTTTCCCCATCCTTCCTGTCCCTTTTTCCTGTTTTTTTTTTTTTTTTTAGGGATCCCCAAGCCCTTTCTCCATCCCTCCTGCCCCTGTTCTCGTGGTTTTGGGGTGCCCCCAGCCCTTTCCCTATCCCTCTGGTCCCTGCTCCCGAGGTTTTGGGGGCAGCCCAAGCCGTTTCCCCGTCACTCCTGTCCCTTTTCTTTGTGGTCTTGGGGCTTTTTGGGGTGCCTTGAGCCTTTTCTCAGTCCCTCCCATTCCTTACCCCTGCAGTTTTGGGGCATCCTGAGCTCTTTCCCCATCCCTCCTGTCCCTGCTCCTGAGGTTTTGGGGGCGCCCCGAGTCCTTTTCCCATCCCTCCTATTCCTCACCCCTGCAGTTTCGGGGCTTTTTGGGGTGCTCTGAGCTCTCCACTCATCCCTCATCCCTCTTGTCCCTTTTCCCTGTGTTTTTGGGGCACCTCGAGCCCTTTCCCTTCCCCTCCTGCCCCCCCCACCCCTGACGCTTTCCTCCCTCTCTCCGCCAGGCCGGGGGCTGAAGTCCCACGCCTACATCCACAGCGTGCAGCTCAGCCACCACGTCTTCCTCAACCTGCACACCCTCAAGTTCTACTGCCTGCCCGACAACTACGAGATCATCGACTCCTCTCTCGAGGACATCACGGTGCGGCCCCCCCACGGCCCCCCACCACCTTCCCGGCCCCGGGGCTGCCCCCGGGAGCCCCCCGCTGAGGCCGTTTCCCCCCTCCCCGTCCCCGCAGTACGTGCTGAAGCCCACCTTCACGGCGCAGCACATCTCCAACCTGGACAAGCAGGCCAAGCTGTCGCGCGCCTACGATGGCACCACCTACCTGCCCGGCATCGTGGGGCTCAACAACATCAAGGCCAACGACTACGCCAACGCTGTGCTGCAGGTACGGCCCCCGGCTTGGGTTTTTTGGGGCTGCACGCCCAAAAAAAAGGAAAAAAAAACCTTAAGGGGGCTGTGTCCCACCCCATCACCACCCCCAGGCTCTGTCCAACGTCCCCCCGCTGCGGAATTACTTCCTGGAGGAGGACAACTACAAGAGCATCAAGCGCCCGCCGGGGGACATCATGTTCCTGCTGGTGCAGCGCTTCGGGGAGCTGATGAGGAAGCTGTGGAACCCCCGCAACTTCAAGGCGCACGTCTCGCCCCACGAGATGCTGCAGGCCGTGGTGCTGTGCAGCAAGAAGAACTTCCAGATCACCAAGCAGGGTGCGGGGCGGCGCGGGGGGCGGCGGGGAGGCGCCGCCGCCGCGGGCACGGCTCTGATTTCGCCCCCTGCCTTGCAGGGGATGGGGTTGATTTCCTCTCCTGGTTCCTCAACGCGCTGCACTCGGCCCTGGGCGGCACCAAGAAGAAGAAAAAAAGTGAGAGGGGGTTTTTTGGGGGGGGTGGCATCCCCCCATGGGGGGTCACGGCCACGGGTGGTGCTCGCCACCCCCTTTTTAAGCTGGGGTTGGCCCCCAACGTCCCCGTTCCGTGCCCGCAGCCATCGTCACCGACGTTTTCCAAGGCTCCATGCGCATCTTCACCAAAAAGCTGCCTCACCCCGACCTGGTGAGTGTCCCCTGGGGCTTGGGGGGGCTTCCACAGCTTGGGAGGGGGCTTCCCACCGCCCCCCCCAGCCCCACGCTGATCCCCAAGCCCGGTCCCGCAGCCGGCCGAGGAGAAGGCGCAGCTGCTGCAGAACGCCGAGTACCAGGAGACGATGGTGGAGTCCACCTTCATGTACCTGACGCTGGACCTGCCCACGGCGCCGCTCTACAAGGACGAGAAGGAGCAGCTCATCATCCCCCAGGTGCCCCTCTTCAGCATCCTGGCCAAATTCAACGGCGCCACCGAGAAGGAGTACAAGACCTACAAGGAGAACTTCCTCAAGCGCTTCCAGCTCACCAGGCTGCCGCCCTACCTCATCTTCTGCATCAAGCGCTTCACCAAGAACAACTTCTTCGTGGAGAAGAACCCCACCATCGTCAACTTCCCCATCACGTGAGTGCCCCCCGGGGGTTTTGGGGTGCCCCAAGGCCTCAAAAGGGTCTCCCCCGGTGCCTGAACCTGTCCTTGGCAAGCTGGGGTGCGCAGGTTTTTGGGGTGCTTTCGGGATCTCCCCTCGTGCCCAAACCCGTCCTTTGCAAAGCGAGGTGCCCACATTTTTAGGGTAGATTTGAGATCTCCCCTGGTGCCTAAATTCGGGCTTTGCAAAGCTGTGTGTGTGTTTTTGGGGTGCCTTTGGGATCTCCCCTGGTGCTCAAACCTGTCCTTTGCAAAGTGGGGTGCTCAGGTTTTTGGGGTGCTTTTGGGATCTCCCCCAGTGCCTGAACCCATCCTTTGCAAAGCAGGCTGTGTGCGTTTTTGGGATCATTTGGGATCTCCCCTGCTGCCTAAACCTGGGCTTTGCAGAGCGAGGTGCTCACTTTTGGGGTGCCTTCGGGATCTCCCCCGGTGCCCCAGCCTCCCCTTTTCAAACCGGGGTGCGGGCGGGGATCCCCGGGGGGGGGTTTGGGGTGGCGTGGGTGCCCACGGCGCGTCCCCACAGCAACGTGGACCTGCGGGAGTACCTGTCGGAGGAGGTGCAGGCGGTGCACACCAACACCACCTACGACCTCATCGCCAACATCGTGCACGACGGGAAACCCTCCGAGGGCTCCTACCGCATCCACGTGCTGCACCACGTGAGTGGCCCTCCACGGGGCGGGGGGGGACACAAAAAGGAGCCCCCCGGAGTCACCGCCGTCCCCTCGTGTCCCCTCGCAGGGCACCGGGAAGTGGTACGAGCTGCAGGACCTGCAGGTCACCGACATCCTGCCGCAGATGATCACGCTGTCCGAGGCCTACATCCAGGTGAGGGGACACGGGGACACCTCTCCCACTCCAAAATCCCCCCCCCACGTTGCTCACCCCCCTGTTTTTCCTCCCCCCCCTCAGATCTGGAAGCGGCGCGAGGAGGATGAGACCAACCAGCAAGGCGCCTGAGCCCCGCGGGGCCGCCCATTAAAGGACTCCACTTGTATTTTTTTAAAAAAACCTTTTTCCGCTCTCTGTTGCCCCAGTTTCGCCGCAAGAGGTGCCTCGTGGTTTTCACAGCTTTGAGGTGGCCGGGGGAGGTGTGAGAACCCGCCCGCCCCCGCTTCAAAGAAAAAAGAACCCCAGAAAAACCAGACGGAGGCGAGCGGGGTGCTGGGGGTGCTGGCATCCAAGCTTTATTTGGGGTCGCTGCGGGGCCGGGCACGCTGCAGGCTCCTCCTGTCCCCCTACAGCCCGGCGTGGTCCTGGCAGTACCGCAGGGCCTGGCAGGGAGCACGGGGGGCACGTTGGGGGCTGCGTGTCCCCTCTGTGTCCCTCCGTGTCCCTTGTCACCCTGCCCCTACTCACCTTGCAGCTCCGGGCGGCCTCGGGGCTGGAGCACCAATAGGCCGGGCCCAGGGCGCAGGGTCCTGGCTTTGGGGACAGCTCCAGGTCCTGTGGGGAGGGGACATGGGTGGCAGCAGGGACGGGGACAGCCCTTGGGGGGTCCTGTGACAGCCCCAGGGTTGTCCCTTGTGGAGGTGACACGTTTGGAGGGGTCCTGGCGTGCCCCGTGGTGTCCCCCTTGGGGACAGTGCCACAGCCCTTGGAGCTGGGGCACCTTCTGGGGCTGTGGCACGGGGACGTTGGCCTGAGGCACCCTGGGGTGCGTCCCCTGGGGCCGTGAAGTCCCCTTAATGCTCCTGGAGTGTCCCCTGGGGCTGTGACACCCTGGGGTGTGTTCCTTGGGGTGGTGACGCCCTGGGATGTGTCCCTTGGGGCCATGACAACTTTCTGGGTTCCTGGCATGTCCTGTGGGGTGGTGACACCCTGGGGTGTGTCCCTTGGGATTGTGAAACCATGGGATGTGTCCCCTGGGGCCATGACAACCTTGTGGGTTCCTGGCACCTCCGGTGGGGTGGTGACACCGTGGGGCGTGTCCCTTGGGGCCATGACAACCTTTTGGGTTCCTGGCATGTCCCTTGGGACTGTGACACCCTGGGGTGCATTCCTTGGGGCCATGATATCTTTTGGGTTCCTGGCATGTCCCTTGGCACCGTGACACCTTGCAACGCGTCCCTTGGGCCCACGCTGACCCTTGGTGTCCCTGGCACATCCCCTGGTGCCGTGCCACCCACGATCACCTCACCGGGCCCTGTGCCACCCTTGGGTGCCCCTCCACACCCTGGGCTCACCCCCCCAGCCTTTCACCCCCGCCCCAACTCCCACCCTCACCTCGTGCCCCGCACGCAGCGCCGCATCCTCCTGGTCCCCGGGGGGCCGCGGCGGTGCCAGGGGGGCACAACCGTCGTCCTCGGGGTGGCAGGCGAGGAGCAGGCGGCACAGCAGGCGGGGGCCCAGGCGCCCCAGCACCGCCTCCAGCACCAGCACGGTGTAGCGCTCGGCCAGGCACTGGCACGTGCCCGCCACCGCCACCGGCAGCACCCGGCACAACCGCGACACCGCCGCCGCCGCCGCCTCCTGCGGGCGCCGTCCCCGTCATTTGGGGGTCACCCCGGCTTCGGCACCCCCCCCCCCCCCGTTAGCGTCCCACCCGCCCCCCCGGCACCTTGGGGATGGAGGCCTCGAGGCGGCTGATGAAGTTGCGGCACAGCCAGCACAGCGGCAGCGGCATCGGGAGGTCCTGGCCCTGGGGACGGGGTGGGAGTTGTGCCCAGACAGAAGCCCAGACGGGTGCCCACAGATCCCACACAGGCCATACAGACGCCCCCAGATGCCCCTGTAGGTGCCCATATAGAAGCCTATATGGATACCCACAGGTGCCCATATAGAAGGCCACATAGGTGCCCACAGCTGCCCCTATAAAAGCCTGTGCAGATGCCCACGTAGAAGCCCATGTAGATACCCACAGATGCCCATACAGATGCCCATATAGGTGCCCATATAGGTGCCCACAGGTGTCCATACAGAAGACCACATACGTGCCCCCAAGATGCCCGTATAGAACCCTACATAGATGCCCTCAGCTACCCCATAGAAGCCCATGTAGATGGCCCCCAAGAAGCCCATATAGAAGCCTATATGGATGCCCCCAGATACCCCATAGATGCCCCCATAGATGCCCCCAAGATGCCTAAATGGATGCCTCCAGATACCCTATAGATGCCCCCAGATGCCCCCAGATGCCCATATAGAACCCTATATGGATGCCCCCAAATCCCCCCTACAGACACCCCACAGATGCCCCCAGCAGCTCCTACCTGCAGGCGGGCGCTGGGTGCCCTGAGTTGGGGGGGCACGGCCAGGACCCCCCTGGGCTCCCCCGGGCACAGCTCCAGCCGGGCGCAGACGGCCGAGGGCTTCTGGGGGGACACGGTGAGGGCACCCCCCGACGGGGGGGGATGGGGTGGCACGGGGTGGGGGGGCCCCAACGCCTGGGTTTGCTCCCCAGCGTGGGGCACCTGGCACCCCGAGGTGCCCCCCAGTGGCACAGGGTCCCCAGCACCCCAAGGTGTCCCCAGGTGGCACAGTGTCCCCAATCTTCCCAGCACCCTGAGATGTCCCCAGATGGCATGGGGTCCCCAGGATACCCAGAACCCCAAAGTGTCCCTAAGTGGCAAAGTGTCCCCAGTCTTCCCCCCACCCCAAGCTGTCCCCAGGTGGCATAATGTCCCCAAATGGTACGGCGTCCCTAATCCCCCCACAGCACCCTGAGGTGTCCCCAAATGGCACAGTGTCCCCAGTATCCCCATCACCCCCAAATGTCCCCCAAATGGCACAGTGACCCCAACCTACCCCACACCCCAAAGTGTTCCCAAATGGCACCGAGTCCCCCTCCCACCCCCCCCAGCACCCCCGGGCTCCCCTGCCCGCCCCTCACAGCACCCATGGGTGCCACTCACGAGGTGCTCCTCCAGGTGGGTGACGAGGAGGGCGAGGTACTCGTGCACCAGGTTCTGGCAGGGGGTCACCATGGTGGGCACCGGCAGCGCCGTGCACTCCCGGCGCAGAAATCCCTCCACGGCCACCTGCACCCACAGCCACGATGGCACCCGCGGGGGCACCCGCACCTCGTGTGTCCCCTCCTCTTGGTGTCCCCCCCGTGTCCCTCAGCACCTTGGTGGCCGACTCGTTGGCCATGCGGATGAGCAGGGTGACGACCTCCTGGCAGTCGGCGCACATGTCCTCCTGCGAGGGGGGGCACCCGCACCGGGACGGAGGCGTGTGGGGACGGGGGGCACGGGGACGGGGGGTACAGGGCATGGGGAAAGGGGCTTGGGGACATGGGGACATGTGGTGTGGGGTATGGGGGCACGGGGAAATGGAGTTGGGGACTTGGGGAGAAGGACTTGGGGACATATAGCATGGGGACACAGGAAAAAGGACTTGGGACATATAGGATGGGGTATAGGACATGGGAATGGACTTGGGGACATGGGGACATATGACATGGAGGATGGGGGCATGGGGAAGCAGACTTGGGGACATATGACGTGGGGACACGGGAAAAAGGACTTGGGGATATGGGGACATATAGTATGGAGGGTAGGGACATGGGAAAGTGGACTTGGGGACATGGGGACATGGAGAAATGGACTTGGGGACATGGCAATGGGGTGTGGGGACGTGGGGCATCATTATATGGGGAGGTGGAGTAGGGGACACACAAACATGTGGCGTGGGAACGTGGAGATGGGGCATGGGGACAAGGGGCGCGGGGCGTGGGAATGTGGGGACAGAGGGACACGGCGCCATGGGCCATGGGACATAGGGTATGGGGTGTGGGGCACGGGGACATGGGGGGCACAGGGGACAGGGGGAGGGGGACATGGGAACACGGGGAGGGGGTCACAAGGACACAGGGTCATAGGGCATGGGATATGGGGTGGGGGGGACACAGGGGGTGGGGACGGGGTGGATGGGGAATAGGACATGGAGATGTGGGGCTGTGGGGCCGTGGGGCCGTGGGGCTGTGGGGCCGTGTCTCGGTGGCGGCGCTCACCTTGGCACTGGGGTCCCAGCCGCGGCGGGCGCAGAGCTCCAGGGCCCCGCAGCGCAGCGCCGTCCCCCAGCTCTGGCACCAGGCGTCGGGGGGGACCCCGCAGCGCTCCGCCGGCCCCCCCAGCCCTGCGGCCACCGTCAGCACCAGCGCTGGGACCCCCCCCCCATAGCCCCCCCAAATTCCCCCCTTACAGCTCTTTGGGTGTGGGGGGAGACCCAGGTGGCCAGGACCCCCCTCCACCCCCAAATCCCATAATGGGGAAGGGCCCCCCCAATCCACTGCCGTGTCCCCAAGGGGGAACACACCCAGATTTGGGGTTATGGGGGCACCCAGATTTGGGGTTGGGGGGTGCCCAGCCTGGGGGGGGCTCACGGTCCCTACCTGAGGTGGCACAGAGCAGGGCGAGGAGCAGCGTCCGCGCCAGGGACGGGGACGAGGACGGGGACGGTGGCAGCGCCATGGTGGCGGTGTTGGGGCCGTGCCCCGCAGGCTCTTATAGCCCCGTGGGGACGGGAGGTGGCCGCTGGGACGGTGCCAGCGCCACGGGGACACGTTGTCCCTGTCCCCAGCCCCGCTCACAGCAAGGGACGGGGCCCTGGAGGTGTCCCCCCACCCCCCCATAGCCATGTCCCCATCGGGGTCCCCGTGTCCCCATCCCACCCCCGCAGAGGACAGGCAGGTGCCACCCCTGTGGTGACAAAGCTTTATTGTGCTGGGAAGGACGGGGTGGTCACAGCGTTGGGGACACGAGGGGGACACGAGGGGGACACGGGTGCCATCGGGGGTCCTCGGAGCCAGCCGATGCCTGGGGGGAGAAGGGGAGGGGGAGACACCACGCGATGTCCCCATGTCCCCATGGCTCCGTGTCCACGAGTTGTCTGACATGTCCCCATGTCCCCAGCCCCCATGTCCCCGTGTCCCCGTGTCCCCAAGCCCACCCCCAATGTCCCCAAATCCCATGCCCCCCATGTCCCCATCCCCTGCCATGTCCCCACACCCCCACACCCCTGTGTCCCCAACTCCCATATCCCCACCCCCCACGTCCCTCTATCCCCATGTCCCACACCCCACACCCCTGTGTTCCCACGCCCCGTGCCCCCCTCCCCCCGGCAGCACCCATGGGTGCGCCTTCCCGGCAGCGCTTTGAAGCTCCGGCCCCGGCCCTCGACTCGAGAGCCCTCGTGGGGGGCTCGAGGACCCTCCAGGCGGGCAGGGCGCACGGGGCCGGTTTTGGGGCCGGGTTTGGGGCCGGGTTTGGGGCTCACCTGGCTCAGACCCCCTTGCGGCACAGCCCCAGGTGGGTGCAGACGCGGTCGGGGGCCTCGTGGTGCGCCAGCGCGTCCACTATGGGTGTCACCCAGCGCTGCAGCAGCCGCTGGCACCGGGACTTCAGCGGCCCCAGCCGGCCGCAGACGCGTTGGGTGACACGGGTCACCTTGTCCTGAGGGACCCCCGTCAGCACCAGGGGGCACCGGGGGGCACCGGGGGGCAGGGAGGGGGGATATGGGGTGGGGAAGGGGAGAGGGGGGAGAGCGGTGGGGATGCGGCTTTGTATGGGGACACCGCACGTGGGGATGGCTTGGGTGGGGGACGGAGCTCCTATGGGGACACAGGGCGTGGGGACGGCACCTGGTGTGGGGACACCTTGTATGGGGACACCTCACATGGGGACACCTTGTATGGGGACACCTCACATGGGGACATTGGCTGGCATGGGGACACCTCATAAGGGGACACCTGGCATGGGGACACCACCTCATATGGGGACATCACCTTGCATGGGGACACCTCACATGGGGACACCTGGCAGGGGGATGTCATCTTGCATGGGGACACCTCATATAGGGACATCGCCTGGCATGGGGACACTTTGCATGGGGGTCACCCCACATGGGGACATCGCTTGGCACGGGGACACCTCGTCTGGGGACACCTCACACGGGGACATCACCTTGTCTGGGGACACCTCGCATGGGGTCACCCCTTGTGGGGACACCGTGCGTGGGGACAGCTGACACGGGGACCCCTGGTGTGGGGACCCCAGGGGCCGTGGGGACGCTCCGTGCGGGGACGGGGCCGCTCACCTTGTCCTTGACGTCCTGGGCCACCTTGCCGAGGGACTTCACGGTGCTCCGGCAGATCCAACAGCGCCAGCTGCTGGGGAGCTGCCCCCCCCCGCCCTGCACCCAGCGAGCCCTCAGGTAGCACCCATGGGTGCCACGGGAGGGGGCCGAGCCCCAGTACCCCCTGGCTGCCCTCCCAGTGCCCTCCCAGTGCCCTCCCAGTGCCCTGGGGGTGCCCCCCTTGGTCTCCACCCCAGTGCCCCTTGGGTGCCCCCCAGCGCCCCCCAGCACACCCCAGTGCCCTCCCAGTGCCCCCCAGTGCCCCCCCAGTGTCCCGGTTCCCCCCCAGTGTCCCCCCAGTGTCCCCCCAGTGTCCCGGTGTCCCCTCACCGCGCTGTCCTCGTCCCCCAGCTGCAGCCAGGGCCCATCCTCGGTGTCCCCCGCGGGCAGGGTCTGGTGTCCCAAGGGGGGGCTCTCCGCCCCCACCAGCACCAGGGCTGGGTCACATCGGGGACGTCAGCCCCAGCCCCGCTGTCCCCGTCCCCCCTCCCTGTCACCTCACGTCCCCGGTGTCCCCGTGCCCCTGTCCCTGCCTTGTCCCCAGTGCCCTGGCCCCAGCTGTCCCCTAAGTCCCCAGCCCCACCGTGTCCCCATGTCCCCATCCCTCTGGTCTCCATGTCCCCTGTGTCCCCATGTCCCCGGCTCCACATCCCCCATGTCCCCGTCCCCTGTGTCTCCCTCCCCATGTCCCCATCCCTCTGGTCCCCATGTCCCCATGTCCCTGTCCCCATGTCCCCATCCCTCTGGTCTCCATGTCCCCATGTCCCCATGTCCCTCATGTCCCCATCCCTCTGGTCCCCATGTCCCCATCCCCATGTCCCCGTCCCCATGTCCCCATCCCCAAGTCCCCCATGTCCCCTGTGTCCCCATGTCCCTGTCCCCACCATGCCCCCACCCTCCCCATCCCAGTGTCCCCATCCACCCACATCCCCCCCATCCCCATCTCTCCATACCCCCAGCCCCCCCCCGTCCCCATGTCCCCATCCCCATGTCCCCCCCTTGTCCCCCCCTTGTCCCCCCAAGTCCCCCCCAGTCCCCCCAGTGCCCCCCAGTCCCCACCGGTGACCACGGGGAGCAGGGCCAGCAGCAGTGGGGCCATGGCTGGCTGTCCCCGCGCCCCGGGGTGCTTTATGTCCCCCCCCCGGAAGGAGCAGGGAGGGCTCCCCCCCCCCGGGAGGGCCCCCCCAAAACCACAGCAGCCACGGGGGGGGTGGAGGTGTCCGGGAAGGGGGGGGTGACGTGGCACTGGTGGGCTGGGGGGGGCTGGGGGGGGACAAGGGACATGGGGGTGTGGGGGCACTGGGGGGGGCAAGGGGAGGGCAGGGGGACATGGGGGGGACAAGGGGGGGCGTTTTGGGGACACTTTGGGGACCTTGGGGCATGGTAGGGCACAAGGGGACAGTGGGGGGGGGGGCTGGGAGAGGCCTGGGGGGGTCAAGGGGACATGGGGGGCACCGGGGGTGGCGGAAGGGGGACATGGGGGGGGCGCTTTGGGGACCTTGGGACATGGGGGGGGCAAGGGGAGGTGATGGGGGGGGGCATGGGGACATTGGGGGGGCTGGGAGAGGCCTGGAGGGGGTCAAGGGGACATGGGGGGCACTGGGGGGGGACAAGGGGACACTCTGGGGACATGGAGGGACCGGGGGGGCACTGGGGGGGGATGGGGGAGGACAAGGGGCGGTGATGGGGAGGCTGGGGGGAATTTGGGGGGGGGGCGAGGGGACACCGGGGGACATGGGGGGGGTCCCAAGGGGACACCAGGGGGGCATGGGGGGGGTTGGGGGCACTGGGGCGACAAGGGGGGGGCACTTTGGTGTGCGGGGGGGGGGGCAGGGGAAGTGATGGAGACGTTGGGGACATGGGGGGGGGAAGGGGACACCGCGGGACGTGCCGGGGGGGCAGTGTCCCCCCCCCCCGCTGCCCACAGTCACGTCCCCTCGGAGCCCAAAGACACCGCGGGGCGGGGGGGGGCGGGGGGGTTACGGGCAGGGGGGCACGGAGGGGGTGGGGGGGGGGGGTGGGGGGCCGCCCCCTTCCTGTCCCTGTCCCCTGCGGGCACAAACCTCAGCCCCCCCCCGGCCCCCCCCCGCCTTCCGGAGTGCTGGGGGGACCTGGCCTGTGGGCAGCCCAGTGCTCCCAGTGCTCTGTGTCCCCAGCTCCCAGTGCTCCCAGTGCTCCCAGTGCTCCCAGTGCTCCATGTCCCCAGCTCCCAGTGCTCCCAGTGCTCCGTGTCCCCAGCTCCCAGTGCTCCCAGTGCCCCCAGTGCTCCGTGTCCCCAGCTCCCAGTGCTCCCAGTGCCCCCAGTGCTCCGTGTCCCCAGCTCCCAGTGCCCCCAGTGCCCCCAGTGCTCTGTGTCCCCAGCTCCCAGTGCTCCCAGTACTTCGTGTTCTCAGCTCCCAGTGCTCCCAGTGCTCCCAGTGCTCCGTGTCCCCAGCTCCCAGTGCTCCCAGTGCCCCCAGTGCTCCGTGTCCCCAGCTCCCAGTGCTCCCAGTGCCCCCAGTGCTCCGTGTCCCCAGCTCCCAGTGCTCCCAGTGCCCCCAGTGCTCCGTGTCCCCAGCTCCCAGTGCTCTGTGTCTGCAGTGCTCCCAGTACCTCCCCAGTGCCCCCAGTGTCCCCAGTACCCCCAGTGCTCCCAGTTCCCTCAGTACTCCCAGTATCCCCCATGCTCTCCATACCCACAGTGCCCCCAGTGCTCCCAGTTCTCCCAGTGCCCTCAGTGCTCCCAGTGCCCCAAATGCCCCCAGTGCTCCATGTGCCCAGCTCCCAGCACCCCCAGTGCTCCCAGTAGCCAGTACCCCCAGTGCCCCCAGTACCCCCAGTGCCCCCAGTACCCCCAGTACCCTCAGTGTCTCCAGTACCCCCAGTACCCCCAGTACCCCCCAGTACCCCTAGTACCCCCCAGTACCCCTAGTACCCCCAGTTCTCCCAGTACCCCTCAGTGCCCCCAGTACCCCCCAGTACCCCCAGTTCTCCCAGTACCCCCAGTGCCCTCCCGGCCGCCAGGGGGCGCTGTCCCCCTCCCCCAGGCCCCGCCCCCTCCCCAGGCCCCGCCCCCGTCCCAAGATGGCGGCGGCCGCGGCCGCCCTGGCGCTGAGGGTGAGCGCGGCGGGGACGGGAGGGGGGCACGGGGGGGGGACACTCGGGGGGACACCGGGGATGGGGCACGGGGACATGGGGGTGGGGACACCTAGGGCTCGAGACACCAGGTATGGGGACACCAGGGACATGGGGCATGGGGACAGCGGGCATGGGGACACTGGGGATGGGGACACTGGGGGCTCTGGGGACACCGGGTATGGGGACACCAGGTGTGGGGACATGGGGTGCAGGGCATGGGGACACTTTGGGTTCTGAAGAAACCAGTTACGGGGACACCAGGGACATGGGGCATGGGGACACGAGGCGTGGGGACACTTAGGGGTACAGGGACACTGGGTATGGGGACAGCAGGGACATGGGGACACGTTGGGGTATGGGACACTTAGGGGTGTGGGGACACCAGGGACATGGGGACATGAGGTGTGGGGACATTTAGGGGTATGGGGACACCAGGGATATGGGGCATAGGGACAGCAGACAGGGAACACACACGGGGCACTGAGCGCTTGGGGCTCTGGGGACAACAGGTATAGGGGACACTGGGTATAGGGGACAACAGGCACAGGAGCCTGTGGGGACATCGTGTACGGGGTGCTCCAGGAATGGTGGCTCAGGGGACACCAGGTGTAGGGGACACTGTGCACAGAAGCCTACGGGGACACCACCTACGAGTAGTGGTGGCCCTGGGGACCCCGCCTGAGCTGTCCCAGGACACTGGGGGGACCCTGGGGCCACCTTGTGCCCCTCACCCCCTCCTGCCCCAGCAGGCAGCGCCCTGCGGCGTCCCCATCCTCAGCCACGTCCCCGTCCTCACCGCCGCCCGCCACCTCCACACCACCCCCGCCTGCCTCAAGGTAAGCACCGCCGGCGGCGTCCCCGTCCCCACGGCCCTCGGGGACCACCCCATGGCCCTCGGGGACCACCCCACGGCCCTCGGGGACCGTCCCCGCTCTGATGCCACCTCCCCCGGCAGACGCGGGCGGCGCGGGTGCGCGTGGGGAAAGGGGACAAGCCGGTCACCTACGAGAAGGCGCACCCGCCACACTACATCGCCCACCGCAAGGGCTGGCTGTCCTTGCACACCGGTAAGTCACCGCCGCACCCTTGGGCGATGGGGCTGGAGACGGGGGGGGGGGGAGGAGGAGCGGGACGTCCGACCGCGTCGCCCTCTTCCCTCGTAGGAAACCTGGCCGGGGAATTGGGGGCGGCGGAGAGGACGGTGGAGGACGTCTTCCTGCGCAAATTCTTCCACGGCACCTTCCCCGGCTGCCTGGCCGACGAGGTGGTGCTGAAGCGGCGCGCCAACGCGCTGGTGGGCTGCCTGCTGCTGCTGCCACACCTGGCCCCCGCCAAGCTCTGCTTCCTGGTGGGCTACGCCGAGACCCTCCTGTCACACCTCTACAAGTGCCCCGTCCGCCTCGAGGTGCAGACGGTGCCCGCCAAGGTGGTCTACAAGTGGTTATAGGGCCGGCCCCGGGGGGCTCGGGGTGGGGTTGGGGGCGGTGAGGAGGAATAAAACGAGGCTTCGTGCTCCCCCGGTGTGGGTCTTTGAGGATTGGGGTCTTTGGGAAGTCTGGTTTCTACCATAGCCATGTGTCCTGTGGGGTCTTGATCTCCTGGGCCCTGTCCCCATTTTGCCCGTGTGCCCCACGGGGCCTCGATCTCCTGGGGACCTCCTGTGGCCCACGTGCCCAGCATGGTTGTGTCCCCACGCTGCCCTTCAGCCCCATGAAGCCCTGTCCCCAGGACACCCGCGTGTCCTGTCCCCAAAATATTCTTGTGTCCTTGTCCCCGTTATGTCCATGTGCCCCAGGTGGCGTTGTCCCCAACATCTCCATGCATCCCAGGTGGCCCCGTCCCCACCGCACCCGTGTGCCCCACAAGTCCTGTCCCCAAGATATCCATGTGGCCCTGTCCCCAAGATACCCGTGTGGCCGTGTCCCCAGCACGTCCGTGTGTCCCATCCCCGCGTGTCCTGTCCCCATGTGGCCCTGTCCCCACACTGCCCCACCCCTGTGCCACCCGTGTGCCCCACAGGACCCCGTCCCCGTGATGCACCGCGCCACCCCACGTGTCCCCATCCCCACCGGTGCCCTGCGCGCCCGTCCCCGTCCCCGCACAGACGCGGTGACACCGCAGAAGCCGATGCACTTTCTGTATGCTGCGTGCCCACGCCCTGCCCAGTTAAACCCAGTCACTGGCTCTGAGAAAACCAGTTTAAATACGACCGCGGTATAAAAAGCAGCAGCAGGACGGGGCACGGTGGGGGATGGCGGGGGCTCAGCACCGCTGGCGCACCGAGCCCTCGAAGCAGGGGTTGCCCAGGGCCAGCCCCGTGTCCGGCCCCGCGCTGCCCTTGCTGTCCCCCGGTGTCGCCCGGGGACTGGGTCCTGCGGGGAAATAACGGGGTCGGTGCCGTGTCCGTGCCCTCCACCACCCCGCTGTCCCCCCGGTGTCACGGCACCGTCCCCCGGGGCCTTACCCATGTAGCTGAGGAGGACGGGGAGGAAGACGAGGCCGTGCGCCAGGCCGGCGAGGGTGATGATGAGGTTGAGGCGGAAGAAGAAGATCTGGATGAGCTGCGCCTTGGCGAAGGCCAGCACCACGATGCCCGGCAGGTTGGTCATGGCCACCCCGGCCACCACCTGCGGCCACGACAGGGTCAGTCATCGTGACCGGGTTGTCCCCTCCCCGCACCCGTGGGTGACCGGCAGCACCCCGGGGTGCCCCCGCGGCCGTGCCGCCCCCACCTTGCTGCCCATGGTGACGGTGGCCTCGGCGGCGCGCTCCACGCGGGTGGGCTTGGTGCTGTGGGCGAAGGCGCAGGTGAGGTGGGACACGAACTCCACGGAGATGCCCACGGCCTGCAGGGACAGCGGTGTCACCGGGGAGGGCACCCGTGGGTGGCTCCCCGGGGCTGGCACGGTGCGGGATGGGGGGAGGCGTGGGGCGCCCACGGTGCTCATGCACCCCACGTGCCCCAGGTCCTCAAGCTGTTGTCCCCGGGTGTCCCCAGGTCCCTGTGCCACCTCCTGTGCTCCCCAAGGTCCCCATGTGCCACCTCCCGTGTGCCCCAGATCCCCATGCCACCTCCTGCGCCCCGTGTCCCCGTTCCACCCCGCATGCCCCGCACCGCCACGAGGTTGATGAGGGCCACGGCGTTGTAGGGGATGTCCCAGAGGGCCATGATGCCCACGGTGTCCAGCAGGATCATGGTGATGGTGATGAGGGTGGCGATGCTGGAGCGCAGGTCCATGCCCAGCAGCACGAAGGAGACGAGGAAGGTGGGCACCAGGCACAGCGCCAGCGTGAACAGGCCCTCGCCCACCACCGTCAGGTACTGCTCGTAGTACACGTACGTCACCCTGCCGGAATTGTCACCGCTGCTGGCACCCCGGGGTGGCCACCGGGCACCCCTGTCCCGGGCCAACACCCCCGGAGCCCGGCCATGAATTGGGCTCCCACGTTAACACCAGTAAGGAACTGGGGTGCCCACGCGGAGCGTGAACCAGGCACCCCAAAGTGGGGCACCCAAAGTGGGGCACCCACATTGACACCCAACTGCGCACCCCTAGCTGGGTGGGCTGATCCCTAACTGGAAAGGGGGAACCCACCCTGGCCCTTACCTGGGCACCCCAAACTGGGGCACCCCAAAATAGGGCACCCACACTGACACAGGCTGGGCACCCCTAAATGGGCACCCTGACCACTGACCGGACAGGGGGCACCCACAGTGACCCCAAACTGAGCACCCCAAACCGGGACACCCACACTGGCACAGGCTGGGCACCCCTAACTGGGCACCCATGCTGAGTCCTCACCGGCCACCCTGACCCCAAACTGGGCACTGGGCACCCACCCTGAGCCCCCCCCCGACCTGGGGGGCACCCCCTCCTTTCCTGACCCCTGCCAGGAGGCTTACGTGTAGGGGAAGACGCGGAAATCGGGGTCGGTGCCGGGCACCTGGCGCAGGGTGCCGGTGATGTTTTCAGCCAGGGCGCGGGCAGCCCGCAGCGCCGCCGTGTACTCCTGCGAGGTCCGCAGCGGCCGCTGGTACGCCATGAACCGCGAGGCTGGGGGGCAGCGGGCTCAGCCGGGCACCCCGGGGTGCCCCCAGCCCCTGCCACCCGCCCCGCACTCACCCATGATGGTGCCGTTGGCGTCCATGCTCACCGCCGTGTCGTAGGCGCCCAGGCCGCTGTGGGGAGGGGGCAACGGGTCACCCGTGGCTGCATGGAGGGTGCTGAGCCCCACCCTGGGGACCCGCCGTGGCACCCTGGGGTGGCACCTACCCCTTGGCGCACTGCAGGGTGGGGAGGTCGTGGAGGAACCAGGGCAGGAAGCGCTCGAACTCCTCCACTGTCGGCCGCCGCGTGGTGTCCAGGCATTGCCCCAACAGGCAGCTGATGTCGTCTGTGGGCACGGCCGTGGGGACCCAGTGGGAAGCAGGGTGAGCACCCAAGGGTGCCGCAGCAGGCACCCCGTGGACCCCCGTGGGAACAATGGGCACCCAGTGGCACCATGGCAGGCACCCAGGAGGAACCCAGTAGACACCCAACACCCCCCGTGGTGGGCACCCAAGGGGCACCCAAGGGCACGCAACGGTCAACCAGTTGGCCCCGTGGTGGGCACCCAGTGGGCTCCATCACAGGTCCCTAATGGGAACTCAGTGGGATCCCAATGGAAATTAAATGGGATCCCATTGGGAACTCAATGGGATCCCAGTGGGAATAATGGGCACCCAATGGGAACCCAATGGGAACCCACTGGGAGCTCTATGGGATCCCAGTGGGACCTCTATGGGCACCCAATGGGGACTTAATGGGATCACAATGCGAGCTCAATGGGAACTCAATGGGATCCCATTGGGAACTCAATGGGCACCAAGTGGGAACTCAGTTGGATCCTGATGGGAACTCAGTGGGATCCCAGTAGGCACCCACTGGGAATTCAATGGGATCCCAATAGAGACTCGGTGTGATCCCAATGGAGACTCAATGGGCACCCAGTGGGGACTCAATGGGATCCCAGTGGGAATTCAATGGGATCCCAATGGGAACGCAATGGGGTCCTAATGGAGCTCAATGGGCACCCAGAGGCATTCCAATGAACACCCAATGGGAACTTGGGGGGTACCAAATGGGACCCCATATGCACCCGATGGACTTCATGGTGGGAACCAATGGGCACCATCACAGCACCCGATGGGCACCGTTGCAGCACCCAGTGAGAACCGAATTGACGCCCAGCGGGCACCCAATGGGATCCCAATGGGCAGCACGGCGGGCACCCGACATCCACCCACCAGGCATCGCGGTGCCCCCCTCCCCAGCAGCCCTCCCCCGGCGAGCACCAGTGCCCACTCACTGCTGGTGGAAGGGCAAAACTGCCCGCTGAGGTTCCCGAAGAGGTGGATGCGGCAGCAGCGGCCGGTGGGGTTGAGCCAGTCGAGGAAATCGTCCACCCAGGAGGTGGCGGGGATGGCGAGGTAGGAC
The DNA here is from genome assembly GCF_965140915.1 of Aythya marila. NCBI lineage: Eukaryota > Metazoa > Chordata > Aves > Anseriformes > Anatidae > Aythya > Aythya marila. Next base: position 4,379,632 of record NC_139067.1, on the reverse strand, counting down.
CTGGGCAGAGGTGGGGCTGGCAGGGTGCTGGGGGGGCCATGCCCCGCTGCCCGCCCCGCGCCCCGCGCCCCACTCACACGTTGGGGAAGCGCGTGGCGTACTGGATCATCTGCGTCAGCGAGTTGTCGTCGCAGCCGGCGCTGGAGCAGATGGCGTTGGTGCCCTCGGTCGAGGAGAAGTTGTAGCCGCTGGTGGTGACGAAGTAGGTGGGCACCCCCACGGGCAGGTACTGGTTCATGTCGGAGAAGTACTGCAGCATGTAGGAGTCCTGGCGGTGGCAGGGGCTGTGCTCAGCGAGGGTGGGGGCGCCCAGCCCTGCCCGCATCCCCAAACAGGGGCTCGCTGTCCCCAGGTGTCCCCAAAGCAGGGCTTGGTGTCCCCTTTTGCCATGCTGCGTCTGCACGGCCCCACGTTGGGTTGTGCCCTTCCCATACAGGGCCACGCTCGTCCAGTGCTGTCCCCACATGGGGCCGTGCGCGCAGCCATCCCATCCCCGCGTGTCCCCGTCCCCGGGCACCCTGTTGTCACCACGTGTCTCTGTCCCCCGGGTGTCACCTCGGGCATGGCGATCTCCTGGTCCAGCCCCACGGTCACGTGCAGCGTGAGGTAGAGCCCGGCGAAGGAGAAGAAGAGGAAGAGCAGCACCTGGGGGCAGCACCCGGCCCCGTGAGGGCACCCCATGGCACGGGGCACCCCCAGGAGCCCCCAGAGCCCCAAACACCCCCAAAGCCCCCCAGCCCGCCCCCAAATGCCCCCACATCCCCCTCTCTCCAAGACTCCTGAAGCCCTCCAGATGCCCCAGCCCCCCCTGTGTCCCCCACCTCCCAGGACCCCCCAGTCCCCCCATATACCCCAAAGCCCACCCCACATCCCCCTGCGCCCCCAGCCCCCCACTGACCACCAGAGGCCGGATCAGGCGGTGCAGCAGCAGCGGGGTGTAGAAGTGGTCCAGGAAGGGGCGCAGCACCCTCAAGCCCGGCCCCGTGGGGCCCCCCTTCTCCATCCCACAGCAGCAGCAGATGTCAAAGCGGGCAGCCTAAGGGTGCCACCGGGTGGGTGGGTGCCCCCGGGCCCCCAGATACCCACAGGAACCGCACGCCAGCCCACCAACACCCTTGGGTACACAGGCACCCCTATGCCCACCCTGGGCACCCTCGTGTCCCATGGGCACCCCATGGGCACCCCGCGTATCTTCAGGTACCCCATGGGCACCCCACACCCTCCAGTTTGCCCACTGCAGGCACCCAAAGACCCATGGGTGCCCCATGCCAACAGACTGGGTGCAGCGACACCCCGCGCCCTCCCTGGGTACCCCCCTGCCCCATAAGCACCCTGTGGGCACCCTGCGCCCATCTGAGGTACTCAGAATACCCACGGGCACCCCATGCCTTCCATTTTTCCCCCCCCAGGCACCCAGAGACCCAGGGGTGCCCCACGCCAACCCCACACACATTGGGTACAGAGGCACCCTGCACCCACCCCAGGTACCCAAATACCCACGGGTACCCCACGCAATGCCCCAAACACCCTTGGGCGCCCACCCTTGCACCCGGGGGCAGCCGGTGCCGTACCTCCTGCCGGCGGGCATCGAGGGCCAGCAGGGCGACGAAGCCCGACATCTGGAGGAGGAAGTCGAAGGCGATGGCCACCGAGGCCGTGAGGGCGAAGGTGCGGACGGCGGGCATGGAGGACAGGGCGCCTGCGGGCACCCCGGTGTCAGCACCCCGGTGTCAGCACCCTGGTGACACCGTTGGGGTGCGCCGTGGCCCTGCAGCCACGTGCGGTCCCTTGGGTGCGTGATGCTGGGGGCACCCTGTCCCACTCACCCAGGAGGAAGCAGATGACCTCGGAGATGCTGCACAGCAGCATGCTGGGTGCCACCTGTGCCAGCACCCGCCCGATGTGCTGCTCCCGCGTCTCGCCCGGCTCCCGCTGCGACTGCTGCTGGCCGGGACGGGAGGTTGGGGTGCCCGCCCTGCATACGGGCACCCGGCGGCCTGGGGGTGCTGCCGCGTGGACAGCGGGACACCCACGTGTCCCCCGGGGACCTTCCCATGTCCCCAAGTCCCACTGGGATCCCAGCCATGTTCCTGGGAGATCCCTGCACCCATGGGTGGTCCTTTGTCCCATGGGGACCTCCCCATGTCCCCAAGCCCCATTGGGATCCCCATCATGACCCTTGGAGACCCCTACACCCATGGGTGGCCCTTGGTCCCATGGAGACATCCCCATGTCCCCAAGCCCCGTTGGGATCTCCATTGTGACCCTTGGAGACTCCTGCACCCATGGGTGGCCCTTTGTCCTATGGGGATCCCTTGAGCTCAATCATGCCCCCTACATCCCCCTTTGGGACCCTCCACCCAAGGGTGCTGCCATGCCCCATGGGGACCCCAGAACCCAAAGAACCCCTGAGCCCACCCCAGGGGGACCCAAGGCTGCCCCCATGTCCACGTACCCCGCAGGGATCCCTGCACCCGGAGGTGTCCCACAGGGACCTCCCCACACCCATGGGTGCTCCCGCACCCTCCAGGGACCCCCAGCGGCACCGACCTGGTACTCCTGCACAAAGATGAAGATGTTGTCAGCACCCACAGCAAGGACGAGGAAGGGCACGACCTCGAGGATGATGAGGGACGAAGGCAGCCCCAGCAGCGCCAGGAAGCCCATGGAGGCGAAGACGGCGCCCAGCACCACGGCGATGCCGCCCAGCGCCAGCGTCACCTTCGACTCCACCTGCGGCAGGACCGGGACACCCATTCAGCACCCGGCGAGCACCCTTGGGTGCCAGCACCTTCCCTGACTCCCCGGCCGTTACCAGCACGCGGCGCCAGGCCGTGTACTCGCCCAGCGCCAGGGCGATGTAGGCGAAGACCACCAGGTAGCTGACGGCGAAGACGGGGATGTCCTCGCCCGTGGTGCGGTTGATCTCATCCTCCAGCGAGCGCTGCGGGCACGGGGCAGGTGAGCAGGGGCACTGGGGCACCCCTGGGTGCCCCCCACCCCAGCTGCCACACGCCGTACCTCAGCCATGAAGGAGACGGAGAGGTTCTGGCTGTGGTTGCGCTGGAAGTCGCGGACCACCTCGAGGAAGCGCTGCTCCCAGCTCAGCACCCACTTGTTCCGCGGGTCGCTCCGCGGGAAGTTGTTGAGGGAGTAGGTGACGATGAGCGCCTCCGCCTGCGTGTACTCGGAGTCTGCGGCACGGCACGGCACCCATGGCACCCCGCTGCACCCCATCGCACCCCACTGCACCCCACCGCACCCCATCCCACCCCACTGCACCCACCCACTCACCCGGGTAGCCCCCGAGGGCGATGTAGGGGAAGACGGGCCCCCCGTACTCGGCCATGCAGCTCAGCTCCAGCGTCGTGATGTCCTTGAAGGAGAGCGGGGAGCTGGTGGGGACACGGCACCAGTGAGCGGGGGCTGCGCCCGGTGCCCCCCACCACCCACAGCCCGTGACCAAGCCCTGCTCCTGGCAGGCATCGCCCTGACCCCGTAGCCTGGTGGCATATGGGCAGTGTGACACGTCCAGCACCCCACGGGCAGCACCCTGACCCCACAGCCCAGCACCCTATGAGCACCCCACCATGTCCAGCACCCCATGGTCATCAGCCCGACCCCATAGCCCAACAGCTCACAGCCACCACACCACAACAGCAACCCACAGCCAGCACCCTCACCCCACAGCCCAGCAACCCACAAGCACCATGCCACATCCAGCACCCCACAGGCATCACCCTGACCCCATAGTCGACCCCCCCCCAAGCACCCACCATGCCATGTCCAGAACCCTATAGGCATCACCCTCACCCTATACCCCAGCACCCCACAAGCATCACTCCAACCCCACAGCCCAGCACCTCATAAGCCCTGTGCCATATCCAGCACCCCACAGGCATCACCCTGACCCTATAGCAGAGCACACTGTGAGCATCATGCTGTGTCCAGAACCCCACAGACCTCACCTTGACCCCACAGCTGAGCACCCCTCGAGCACCGTGCCACATCCAGCACCCCACAGCCATAGCCTGACCCCATAGCCCAGCACCCCATGGGCATCACCCTGACCCCATAGCCCAGCACCCTACGAACCCCATGCCAACATCCATCACCCCACAGCCATCATCCCGACCCCACGCAGCGCCCAGCACCCCGCAGGCAGCCCCGTGGGCACCCACTTGACGCAGTAGATGAGGTGATCGTGCCAGTCCACGGTGCCGGTCTCCTTGCCCACGGTCTGGGTGGCCTCCATGGCCAGGTGGGTGCGGTTGTTCTGGAAGTACTGGGTCACGCTGTTGATGCAGCAGTCAGCCAGGCTGGGCTCGGAGGGGTTGAGGGGCGCGTAGCAGACGTCCTTCAGCGTCACCTCCCTGCCCTCCTCCTCCACCCAGACGCTCGCCCCCGTCAGCTGATCCTGCAGCTCCAGCAGCGCCTCCAGCACCTCGTCCGACAGCACCCCGCTGAAGTTCTTGGCGCCCAGCACCACCGAGTTGTAGGTGGCCCCCGGGCGCTGGTCCCGCGCCGTCACGATCACCTGGCAGGTGCGCAGGAAGGGCCCGAAGTGCTCGTCGTAAAACGCCTTCTCCTGCCGCGCCTGGCTGCCCGGCGCCGACCACAGCTCCACGGGGTCGGTGGTGAGCTGCAGGGTCATCATCCCGACCGACAGCCCGACCGCCACCACCGCCGCCACCACCAGCACCGGCACCGGGTGCCTGGCCACCAGCGTGCCCCAGCGGCGGAAAACATCAGCCAGGAAGCGGTGGCTGTAGGTGCCCAAACGCACCGCACAGCCCTCACGAGGAGCTGGCGCCGCCTTCTTCTTCTTCTTCTTCCTGCGGCACATCAAGGCGGTGAGGAAGACGAGGGCGAAGAAGCCGAAGAGCAGCACGCAGATGACCAAAGCGCCGTCGACGGCGCCCAAGCGGAAAGGTGGCGCGGGGTCGGGCGGCGCGGGCACGGCCGGGCAGGACTCGGCGCAGTCCTGGCAGGAGCAGGGCTGCTGGTCGGCGCTGAGCGCCTCGCTGCAGCCCCACACCCGCTCATCCAGCGGCTCGATGCCGTCGCCAGGCTGCGTGCCGTTGGGCACCAGCTGGAAGTCGATCTGCAGCGGGGCCAGCCCGTTGTTCTTGTCACCCTGGAAGTCGAGCCAGCGCTGCGTGGTGCAGAGCCGGGCGCCGTAGATGCCGCACATGGTGTCGATGGCATAGCCACCCGTGGCCGGCAGCCGCACGTCCTTGCAGGAGTTGAAGGCGGCGTCAGCGTAGCGCTGGCTGTAGAAGCACTGGTACTCCACCACGGCCTCCTGCTGCACCCCCAGCACCGTGGTGCGCTTGACCATGCGGGTGACGTTGGTGAAGAGGCTCTGGTCGGGGCTGCAGATGTTGTTGCAGTAGAGGTTGGCGAAGTTGCGGGAGCAGGAGGGGCAGCGGGCCAGCACGGTGCCGGACAGGGCCACGCTGACCTGCAGGGCGGTGAGCTGCCGCACCGTGCAGCACACCCGTGTGTCGTTGTCCCCGCGCACCAGCTCGGGGCAGACCGAGCGCAGCAGCTGCAGCAGCGGGCCCGTGGCCAGATGCGCCGGCCTGTTGTAGAGGCAGGGCACGTTGGAGGACACCAGCGAGACGTTCACCTCGGGGTTGCGCCCGCATTCGTCGTAGAAAGCGCAGTAGCCGGCGCGGTGGATCGGCGTCAGCTCCGGCGCGGCCTGCGGGGCGAGGAGAGGGGCGCGTGGGGGCTCAACCCATGGGGAGCCAGCTCGCTTCGGTGCCCCCGGCCTCTCCCAAAACACGCCAGGCACCCAACACCCATGGGTGTCCCCCTGCTGTCACCACCCCTCCGAACCTCACCGCGCTCGGCCACCCCCAAGCACCTACCAGCGCCAGGAGGGCGCCGAGCACCGCGCTGGCCAGCGCCGGAGACGCTGCCATCGTGGGCAAAAGGGTGCTGCCGGCTTTGCCCAGCCCCTATAAGACCCCGTATCCCTTGGGCGGCTGCCACCTGTGAGGTCTTCTGGCCTGATGGCACCGAGGCCAATCAGCCGGCGCCGGAGCTGTAAAGGCGCAGTGATCATTAACCTGGATCGATCGGCACTGTCAGCTGGCGCATCCCGGCGGGGAGGTGCCCCGACTGCCGGGTGCCTGGGTGCCCCCCTGCCCAAGGGAGTGGGCACCTGAGTCACCCACGGGGAGTTTCGCACCGCTGTTGCCTACGTGTTTTGGCAGGGCTGTGCCCACTGGGGACGTCCCCGCGGGTTTGCAGGAACACCCAAGGAGGCGCTGGCGAGGCTGTGCCAGCCGTGGGAAACCCGTTCTGCCTGGCACAGGGAGCGTCGGGCACCCCGGGGTGCCAAAGCGCACCCCACAGCACGTGCCCAGTCAGTGAGGGCAAGGAGGAACAGGGCTCGCCTCCCTGCCTGCCCCACGGGGCGCTGAAACTGCTTCTGTTAACAGAAACGGGGCTGCCGTGCCCACCTCAGAGTCCTCTGCCCCACCAAGCTGCCAGGAAGGTTCAGGGCCACCGGGCAGCCTTGGAGAAGCGTCGGCCCCGATAAGAGACCAAGGCCCCGATAAGAGGCAACGGCGGGCGATAGGGGCACCGCGGCGCTGCCACCCGTCTCGCACGCCACGGGCAGGGCCGGGCACACAGAGCAGGCGGGCACACGGTGAACTCGGGCGCCCCGAAGGCGCTGTGCTGGTGGCACACGGGTGCCAGGCTCTGGGGGACAGGCGCCTGCCAGCCCTGGAGGACGGATGCCAGCGGGCGGCGGGCACCGTGGTGCCGTGGTGGTGCTGGGGTGGGGGTGACGGGTGCCTCGAGGGGATGGGGGGGGTCCAAAGCTGGCACTGCTGTGCGTGCTGTGCCCTTGGCCCCATTTACAGCCTTGGTATCGATAAGGGGGGGGGGTGATAACGCGCTGGCACCTTTGTCCCGCATCTGAGGCTTCCCACCCCTGCGTCACCAACCCTCCCCTGTGCCCCTGCCACCGTCACGCAGCCCGCGGGCACGGCGCTGCCCGGCAGGAGAAGCACCCCACCACACGGCTGGCACAGCCCAGCAGCACCTTTATTGCGTGCGGCCGCCCGCAGGGGACACCCCAGGGACACCCCATCCGCCAGGGGGGCTGCGAGGCAGCTGTGGTGGTCCCGGGCACAGCCCCCAGGGGGGCAGGGGGGGCTCAGGAGGACTTCGTGGCACGGCGCTTGGTGCGCTGGCGGGTGTACTTGAAGCTCTGCAGTGGGTTGGCGTTGCGGCGTGCCTGTAAGGGCAGAGAAAAGCGGCGTCAGACCCTGAAAAAGCAGGGGACAGGTGGGTACCCCCCGTGCCCGGGGGGTTTTGGGTCACAACTGTCCCGCACTCACCGTGGGGCCGCCGCGGCGGCCGGCACCGGCGTGGGGCAGCCGCAGCCGCTTGTGCTTCTTCAGGTTGGGCTTGGCGATGCTGCGGAGGCTGGGTGGCACTGCGGGCATGGAGCGGGGCATCAGAGGGTGAAGCGCTTTCCAGGGACACCCCCTGGCCTTGCACCCCTCTCCCTGTTTTGGGGTCTTGTGTCCCCACCCCGCCCCGCCACCCCGAAGCCGCCGTCGGGCGCGGGACGTACCCAGGTAGTCGGGCACGTTGCGGAGGTGAGGCTTGACGATGGCGGGGTGCAGCGGCTTGTCGTGGCGCAGGACGTGCAGGTCGCGGGGGTTGTCCTCGAAGTACGTCTGGGGACGGGGAGGGGACGTCAGGGGGGGGCTCCTGGCACCCCGCACCCACCCCCGTGCCCACCCCACAGCCCCCTCGGGGTGCCGGGGGTACCTTGAGTTTCTCGGAGTTGAGCAGCTCCTCCTTGATCTCCCGCAGCCGAGCCTCCTTCACCGCCTGCTTGGTGACGGAGCGCATGGCGTCCTGGGGGACTCGGGGTCAGAGCCGGGGAGGGGGCACCGCCGCCACCCCCCCATCCCCGTCCCCATCCCCGCCCACGCTCACCCGGCAGCGGTACCGCAGGCCCTCGATCTCCTCCATGCAGAACTTGTAGGGCTGCAGCATGGACCCGCCGTTCTCTGCGGACACACACGGGGACGTTCCCTGGGGACACTCCCGTGCCCCCCGGCGCCCTCGGGGACACCCCCACGATGTCCCTTGGCACCCGGTTCCCCCCACCCCGCGGTGACAAAGCCCCCCCCGACCTCCTGCGAGCCTGTCCTCGATCTGTGCCAGCCGGTCCCGCTCCTCGGGCAGCACGAAGGTGAGCGCCGTGCCGGGGTTGTCCGCGCGGGCCGTCCTGCGGGCACGGAGGGGTGCAGCAGTGGGGCGCCCGCCCAAGCAACCCCAAAAGGCCGCCCCCACGCCCCCCCCCCCCGGAGCACCCAAGCCCCCCGGACCTGCCCACGCGGTGGATGTAGGACTCGACGGTCGGCGGCACGTCGAAGTTGATGACAGCGGCCACGTTTTGGAAGTCGATGCCCCGCGCGACGCTGTACTCCGGGTCCTTGCCTTTGCTGGGAGGGGTGAAAATGTGATGGGGGGGTGGGAAGGGGAAGGTGGGGGGGATAAGGGGACGCCCCATGGGGATGAGGACAGCTGGGGCAGACACCCATGTGGGCATGGCTTTAGGATCGCCCTGGGCACGAGGACACCCTCATATAGGGACACCCCTGAGCGATGCCCATGGTTATGGGGACCCCTGGGGCCACGGGGACATGAGATCCCGACGCAAAGAGCCCCCCATGAACAAGGGGACAGCCTGGGGACAGGGACACCCCTGGGCATAGACACTGGGACCTCCCCTTGGCACAAATCCCCCAGAAAAGAGAAAATCCCCCAGCAGGGGAACGCAGGGATACCCTGGGCATGGGGACGGACAGAGCAAGGACGTCCCTGCAGCATGGGGACCCCATGGGGCACGGGGACATCGTGGGGGGCACAGGGATCCCGTGGGGGGCACAGGGACCTCGTGGGGGGACACGGGGACCTCGTGGGGGGCACAGGGATCCCATGGGGGACATGGGGACCTTGTGGGGGGACACAGGGACGCTGCTCCAGACCCTGGGCCCCGTTCGCTGGGCATTGCCCTGCTGGCACCCACGGGTGCCCGCTCACCCGTCGGCAGCGCCCTTGCGCTTCTTCTGGGGGGGCTGCCCCGCGGGCGCCTCCAGCGCCTCCTCGTCCGTGGCCACGATGTAGTCGTAGAGGCCGCGGTTGAACTGGGTGATGACGTGGCACCTGGGGACACGTGGGGGGCCCTCAGCACCGCCACCTCCCCCCCGCCACCACCCCAATGCCGGGCCCCCCCCGGGCGTTACCCTGGGCACCCCAAGCGCACCCCACATCCCCCAGACACCCCGCGGCACCCCGTGAGCACGGGGCTGTCCCCCGCGGGCAATCCCCATCCCTCAGCACCCCACCGCCCTCCCAGCCCTTTAGGGGCACCCAGCAGCACCCCGTTCCCCACGGGTGCCCCCAAAACCACATCTCACACTCCCCATACCCCTCCCTCCAGCAGCCTGGCTCCCCGAACCCCCCCCAATTCCCTCCGGGGCACCCCATCCCCGTCCCCGCCGCGCGTTACCGGGAGCGCGCGGGCAGCTCGGAGTTGAGGGCGCAGGCGGCGATGCCGAACTGCTCGAGGAAGAGCTTGAGGCGGTAGCAGCGGGCCAGGGCGCCCACGAAGAGCAGCGCGCGGCCCCGCAGCAGCGCCAGCTTCAGCAGGGCGCAGAGCAGCAGGAATTTGTCCTCCTCCGTGTCGCAGCGCACCACCCACTGCTGCAGCTGCGCGCCGCCCGGCAGCCGGGGCTCCTGCGGCTGCACTATCACCTGCGAGCACCCCATCAGGGCTGGGGGGTCGGGGGGAAGCCCCCCCACATCCCCTAAATGGTGCCCCCGGGGTTGCCGCGCCCACCCCGAGCCCCCCGCCGCCCCCGCTCACCGGGTTGTGCAGCACCAGCTCCTTCAGCGCCTCCACATCGGGGTTGAAGGTGGCCGAGACGAGCAGCGCCTGGTAGATCTTGGGGAGGTGGCTGGGGGGGCACGGGGGGCTCAGCGCTGGCCCCGTAGTGGGGTCCCCCCTCCCCTTCGCCTGACGGTGCCCACCCAGCCTGTGGGGGCACCCCCCCAGCACTGGTCGTGCTCCAAAACCCGCAGAGCATCCCATGGGACCCCCGAGTCCCCGCAGCCCAGCAGCACCCCACAGCTCTGGATGCAACCCCAAACTTCCTCAGTGCCCCCCCCCAACCCCTACCCGTGTCCCCACTGCCTCCCCTAATCCCACCATCACCCCACAGTCCTGGACGTGCCCCTGGACCTCCACGATGCCCCCCTAAGCCACCCCCCCCACATCCCCACAGCCTCCCCTCCCCCCACCAATGCCCCACAGTCCCGGACATGCCCCAAACCTCCCCAGTGCCCCCCCAAGCCCCCACCTGCACCCCAATGGCCTCCCCTCACCCCACCCACACCCCACACTCATGGCTGTACCCCCAAACCTCTACAATACCCCCTCCAAAACCCCTACCCATGTCCCCATAGCCCCTAACCCCAGCAGCACCCCACAGTCATGGATGTGCCCTCAAACCTCCCCAATGCCCCCCCAAACCCCCTCCCCATCCTCACGACCTCCCCTCACTCCACCAACCCCCCCCAGTCCCGGACGTGCCCCCAAATTTCCCCAATGCCCCCCCAACCCCCTCCATATCCCCACAACCTCCTCTCACCCCAACCCCCCACAGTCCCGGACGAGCCCCCAAACCTCCCCAACGCCCCCAAAAACCCCTCCCTCACCCCCATAACCCCTTTCCCCGCGCCCCCCCAACCCTCCCCCTCACCACAGCAGGGCCTTGAGGTCGTCTCCAAAGCCGAAGGAGAGCAGCAGGTCGGCCTCGTCCAGCACCAGCAGCTCCAGCGAGTGCCTCAGCACCAGGCTGCGCGCCTCCAGGTGCGCCAGCACCCGGCCCGGCGTGCCCACCACCACCTCCGGCCGCTCCATCAGCACCGGCCTCGGGGACAAGGCACAAAAAAAAAAGGGTGGGGGGGTCACCCCCGCTCGGGGACACCCCCGGGGAAAGGGGAAACGCAGGGGACAAGGGGAGGGGGCTGCTCACTTCTGGGCGGCGAGGTCGGTGTGGGCGCAGATGTCGGCGACGCGCACGTGGCGGGCGCAGAAGGCGGCGAGGCGCCGCAGGCTCAGCACCACCTGCAGCCCCAGCTCCTTGGAGGGCACCAGCACCAGCGCCCGCACCGCCTGCGCCGCCGCGCCGGGCGCCTGCAACCCCCACCCAACACGGTACCACCGTCAGCGCCACCCGGCCCCGGTGTGGCGGGGACCGCGGGGATGGTGGCTGCGGGGCTGGGGGAGCTGCGCCGTGGGACCCCACGGAGGCCCCAAAGCCCGTGGCACCCCATGGAGCTCCCCAAGCCCCCAAAAAAAAAAACAAACCCCACAGCCCCCAGGCACCCCATAGAGCCCCCCCAAACCCCATGGAGCCCCATGGAGCTCCCCAAGCCCCAAAAAAACCCTAACCCCACAGCCCCCAGGCACCCCATGGAGTCCCCCAAACCCCATGGCACCCCATGGAGCCCCCCAAACCCCACAAAAGCCCCAAAGCCCACAGAGCCCCAGGCACCCCATGGAGTCCCCCCAAAGGCCACAGCCCCCAGGCACCCCATGGAGTCCCCCAAACCCCGTGGCACCCCATGGAGCTCCCCAAGCCCCAAAAAAACCCTAACCCCACAGCCCCCAGGCACCCCATGGAGCCCCCCCAAACCCCACAGAGACTCCCCCCCCCTCCATGTGATGCTTTAAGAAGCCCACATGCCCCAGTTTCCTCCCCCCCCCGGTGCTGGACACCCCCTGGAGCACCCACACCCCACAGTGCCCACCAATTCCCAACACCCCACAGCGCCCCTGTTCCAATCAGCCCCCACCCCATGGGTCCCACACGCCCCGGGGGTGCCCACGTGGCCCCCATCCCTCTCACAGCCCCCACCCCAAGGATCCCACAAACCCTGGGTGCCCCCACGCCCACCAGCACCCACCCCACAGACCCCACACACCTCATGGCCCCCATCCCTCTCAGCCCCCACCCCAAGGAGTCCACCCACCCCAGGGTGCCCCCGTCCCTCTCACAGCCCCCACCTCATGGAGCCCCCACACCCCAAGGTGCCCCCGTCCCTATCAGCCCTCACCCCATGGAGCCCACACACCCCAGCGTGCCCCCATCCCCCCTGTCAGCCCCCACCCCACAGATCCCAAACACCTCATGGCCCCCACCCCCCTCAGCCCCCACCCCATGGATCCCATGCACCCCAGGGTGCCCACATGGCCCCCATCCCTCTCACAGCCCCCACCCCACGGACCCCAAACACCCCAGGGTTCCCCCTTCCCTCTCACAGCCCCCACCCCAGGGTGCCCCCATCCCCCTCAGCCCCCACCCCATTGATCCCAAACACCCCAGGGTGCCCCCATGCCCCTCACAGCCCCCACCCTACAGAACTGACACCCCGCACAGCCCCCATCCCTCTCATAGCCCCCACCCCATGAGAGCCCCCCCACCCCAGGGTGCTCCCCTCCCTCTCACAGCCCCCACCCCACAGAGCCCACACCCCAAATGGCCCCCACATGGCCCCCACCCCAGGGTGCCCCCATCCCATAGAACCCAAACACCTCATGGCCCCCACGTGGCCCCCATCCCTCTCTCAGCCCCCACCCCACAGAGCCCACACCCCAGGGTGCCCCCACCCCACAGCCCCCACCCCAGGGCGCTCCATACCCCTCTCAGCCCCCAACCACAGCCCCCCCCACACCCCAGGGTGCCCCCATCCCTCTCTCAGCCCCCACCCCACAGAGCCCACACCCCACATGGCCCCCACATGGCCCCCCCAGGGTGCCCCCACCCCACAGATCCCAAACACCCCAGGGTGCCCCCCTCCCTCTCACAGCCCCCACCCCACAGACCCCAAACACCTCATGGCCGCCACATGGCCCCCCCCCAGGGTGCCCCCACCCCAGGGTGCCCCCCCCCCATGGAGCCCCCCCACCCCCCGGTGCCCGCCCGTCACCGCGGCCCGCAGCAGGCGGTGCAGCAGGGGCAGGCCGTAGGCCGCCGTCTTCCCGGAGCCGGTGCGGGCCCGGGCCAGGAGGTCGCGGCCCTCCAGCGCCGCGGGGATGGCCTGGGCCTGGATGGCGGTGGGGGCGGCCCAGCCCAGCTCCGACACGGCCTGGGGGGACGGGGAGTCACGGGGGGGGCCCGGACAGCCCCCCCCGGACCCCCTCGGGCCCCCCCCGGTGTCCCCCGGTCCCCCCCCGGTACCCGCAGCAGCCGCGGGTCCAGCCCCAGGTGCTCGAAGGCCGCCGCCATTTCGGCCCGGAAAGGCCCCGCCGCCGCCCCCTGGCGGTGTGGGGGGCTCGGGGGCACCCTTGGGTGCTGGGGGAGAAGGGGGCAACCCCCCCCCGAGGGGGTCGCGATTCCAGGGAGGGGTTTTGGGGTGTTTGGGGCCTCGTCCGCACTGCAGGACCCCCAAAACACCGCCACCCCAATCAGCCCTAAAGTACCCCAAAAAGCAGCCCCGCCACCAAAAGGCACCACATCCACTCTAAAGTGTCCCCCAAAAGCACCCCCACCTCAAAAAGCAACTCCAAAAAGACCCCTCATCTACCCTAAAATACCCCCAAAAGCACCCCAACCCCAAAAAGCATCCCACTTACAGCACCCAAAAAAAAAAGCCCTCATTCACCCTAAAGGACCCCAAAAAGCACTCCCACCCCAGAAAGGCCCCCAATCAGCCCTAAAGTACCCCCAAAAGCACCCCTGCCCCCAAAAGGCACCACATCCACTCTAAAGTATCCCCAATAGCACCCCCACCTCAAAAACACCCCTCATCTATCCTAAAGTATCACAAAAAAGCACCCCCATCCCAAAAAGCACCCTCCCTGCAGCACCCCAAAAAGGCCCTCATTCAAAGTACCCCAAAAAGCATCCCACTTACAGCACCCTAAAAGAAAGGCCCTCATCCACCCTAAAGGATCCCAAAAAACACCCCTACCCCAAAAAGGCCCCCAATCCACTCTAAAGTACCCCAAAAAGCACCCCCACCTCAAAAAGCATCCCACTTACAGCACCCTAAAAGAAGCCCCTCATTCACCCTAAAGGATCCCAAAAAACACCCCTACCCCAAAAAGGCCCCCAATCCACCCTAAAGTACCACAAAAAGCACCCCCTCAGAGCACCCCAAAAAGGTCCTCATCCAAAGTACACCCAAAAATACCTGCACCCCACAAAGAGCACCCCAAAAAGGCCCCCATCCACCCACAAGTATCCCCCAAAGCCCCCCACCCCAAAAGCCCCCCCCAGCACCCCAAAAAGCACCAATGCATGCCCAGGGACCCCACAGCCTTTATTGATCCCAAAATGTCCCCCTCAAAACCCCACAGCGGGTGCAGGCAGCGTGCCCCAAGCCCCCTCCAGTGCCCTGGTGTTCTGTGGGGCTGCGGCCCCCCAAGTTTGGGGAGGAACCCCCCCAGGGTTTGGGGTGGCCCCCCGGGGGTGCTGCACTAGCTTCTTGGCCTCAAAGATGTAGCCCTGCACACAGCACCCCAAAAAGGCCCCATCCACCAGAAACTACCCCAAAAAGCCTCCCGACCCCAAAAAGCACCCTGCACAAAGGACCCTAAAGGCCCCTCATCCACAGTAAAATACCCCCTCCCCCAAAAAGCACCCCAAAAAGGCCCTTCATCCACCCTAAAGAAACCCCAAAAGCCCCCCCACTCAATCCACCCCACCTCCAGCACCCCAATAACCACCAGCTCACACCCAGGGACCCCACAGCCTTTATTGATCCCCAAAAAACACCCCCAAAACCCCAGAGTGGGTGCAGGCAGCGTGCCCCCAGCCCCCTGGCATTTTGTGGGGGCTGTAGGGCTGTGGCTCTACGGGGTCAGGGGCAGCCCCCCGGGGTTTGGGGTGGCTACCCCAGCTTCTTGGCCCCTGCATGTAACACCCCAAAAAGCCCCCCCCCACCATAAGCTGCCCCAAAAAGCTCCCTACCCCAAAAAGTACCCTGCACACAGCACGCCAAAAAAGCCCTTCATCCACCCCAAAGTATCCCCAAAAGCCCCATACCCCAAGAAGTGCCCCCCAACTCCTCAGAGGCTCCCCCCAAAGGCTCCTCATCTACCCTAAAATACCCCCAAAACCACCCTCTCCCCCAAAGATCACCTGAAAAGGCCTTTCATCCACCCCAAAACGCCCCCCACCCCAATCCACCCTACCTCCAACACCCCAATAACCACCAGCTCACGCCCAGGGACCCCACAGCCTTTATTGATCCCCAAAAAAAACCCACAGTGGTTGCAGGCAGCGCGCCCCCAGCCCCCCGGCGTTCTGCGGGGGCTGCGGGGCCGCAGCTCCCTGGGCCCGGGGGAACCACCCCGAGGTTTGGGGCGGCCCCCGTGGGCTTTGGGGCGTCCCCTCCAGGATTTGGGGTGGCTACACCAGCTTCTTGGCCTCGAAGTAGCCCTGCACATAAGACCCCAAAAAGGCCCCCACCTGCCATAAACTGCCCCAAAAAGCCCCCCACCCCAAAAAGTACTCTGCACACAGCACGCCAAAAAAGCCCTTTATCTACCCTAAAGTATCCCCAAAAGCCCCATACCCCAAGAAGTGCCCCCCAACTCCTCAAAGGCTCCCTCAAAGGCTCCTCACCTACCCTAAAATACTTCAAAAAATCACCCTCTCCCCAAAAATCACCCGAAATGGCCTTCCATCCACCCCAAACCCCCTCCACCCCAATCCACCCTACCTCCAACACCCCAATAACCACCAGCTCACGCCCAGGGACCCCACAGCCTTTATTGATCCCAAAAAAAACCCCACAGCGGTTGCAGGCAGCGCGCCCCCAGCCCCCCGGCGTTCTGCGGGGGCTGCGGGGCCGTGGCTCCCTGGGCCCGGGGGAACCACCCCAGGATTTGGGGCGGCCCCCCTGGGCTTTGGGGCGTCCCCTCCAGGATTTGGGGTTCCTACACCAGCTTCTTGGCCTCGAAGAAGCTCTTGAGGTGCCGCATCTGCCAGATGCCGGTGAGGATGAGGATGCCGGTCTGGGCGATGGACCACCAGAGCACGCGCTGGTTGGTGCTCTCGCTCGTCATGCGGAAGCGCTCCTCGCGGTACTGCGGGATCGAGACGGGGGGGGGTTAGCGGGGCGCAGCCCCCTCCCCAAAGCCCCGTTTTTGGGGTGCGGTTGTGGGGCGGCCCCTCACCCGCTGGTAGTTCTGCTCCTTCTGGATCTGCTCCACCTGGTCCAGGAGCTGCCGGGCGCGGAGCTGCAGCTCCGTCAGCTTGTCCTTGGCGGCGATCTCGGGGTAGTTGTTGGTGTGCTCGCCCACCTGGATGTCCAGGTGCACCCGCTGCGGGGGGAAACGGGGGGTCAGCGTTTAGGGGGGGACCTCCCCGCGCCCCTCCTGGCACCGTGGGACCCCCCCGGTATCCCGGGACCCCCCCTCGTTACCAGCTTGCCGCCGGCGAAGAGCGCCATGCGCGTGGAGTTGGAGTGCAGGCAGATCTGGTGCTCGCCCGGCGTGTGCGAGGTGAAGGTGAAGCGGCCCTCGGAGCCGTACTGCCGCGACAGCACCACCTGGGGGGGGGACACACAGCCCCACACGTCGTTACCGGCCCCCCCCGAGACCCCCTGAGCCCCCCCCTGAGCCCCCCCCAGTGCTGCCCACCTTGCCGTCGGGGTCCTTCACCTCCACGTGCATGCCCAGCCCCGGCGTGGAGGGCAGGAAGGCCTCGGACTGCTTGTCCCACAGCTGCGTGCGGTAGTTCCCTGCGGGGCGGCGGGTCGGAGCAGGGACGCGGACACCCCCAAAACCCCCCCCACCCCCCCAGAGCTCCCCCGATCCCCCTAGAGCCCCCCCAACACCCCCAGAGTCCCCTCAACCCCCCTAGAGCCCCCCCCATCCCACAGGGGGTCGCCCCCTTTCCTCACCCCATCCCTGGGGGTCTCCCCCTTTCCCCTCCTCGTCCCCTGGGGGCTCCCCCGTGTCCCCCCCCTGCTCCCAGGGGTCTCTCTCCTCGCCCCCCTCTCCACTCCCTGTGCCCCCCCCCGTGGCTACCTCGCTCCCCAGGGGTTTTCCTGCCACCCCCCATCTCCGGGGGTCTCTCCCCCTGTCCCCCCCAGGCTCTCCCCCCCCCACCTGCCCCATTCCCGGGGTCTCCCCGTTGACTCTCCCCATTCCCGGGGGTCTCTCTCCTCACCCCCCCTCTATCCCCTGGGGTCCCCCTCCCGTTGCTACCTCTCTCCCCGGGGGTCTCTCCCCCTGCCCCCCCCCATTCCCGGGGGTCTCCCCGCTGCCTCTCCCCGTCCCGGGGCTCTCTCCCCTCGCCCCCCGACTCCCGGGGGTCTCCCCCCCCCTTCCTACTCCGGCCCTTCCCCCTCACGCCCCCTCGGGGTCTCTCCCCCCCTCCCCCTCTCCCTGCCCCGTTCCCGGGGTCTCTCCGTTGCCCCCTCAGCCCCGGGGCCCTCCCGGGTGCGCGGGGGGCCCTCCTTTTACTCCCCCCCCCCCATTCCCGGTATTCTCCCCCAGCACCACCTCGGTCCCCGGGGGTCTCCCCCCACTCCCGGGGGTCTCTCCCGTTACCGCTTCAGCCCCGAGGCCTCCTCAGCGCCTCGCGGTGCCCCCAGGACCCCCCCCCCGCTGCTCCTCCGGTACCCGGGGACCCCCCCCCGGTAACCCGAGGCCCCCCCCGGTAACCTGGGGGCCCCCCCCGGTAACCCAAGGCCCCCCCTTACAAACCGGGCCCCCCCTTACAAACCAGGCCCCCCCCCCTCACCCCCCCCCATTCCCGGTGCCCCCCCCTCACCCCCGCTGCCCCTCCCCCCCCCCCCCCAAATCCCCCGGTGCCCTCCCCGCCGCCCCGCACCGATGACCATGGTCTCGTCGGGGATCTCCTCGATGAAGCAGCGCTTCTCGGTCTCCCCGATGTGGAAGTAGAGCCCGTGGGCGCCCCAGGCCGCCAGCACCAGGGCGGCCACCGCGGCCCGCAGCCCCCCGCCGCCCGCCATGGCCCTCCCCGGGCCGCCCCCTCCCCGCTGCGCACCGCGCATGCGCCGCCCGCCCCCCACCCCGCGCACCGCGCATGCGCCGCCCCCCGCGGCGGCCACTCACCGCTCCCCACGCCGCGGCTCCCCCGGCCGCGCGCTGCGCATGCGCCGCCGCCTCCGTGGCGCGCGCCGCCAGGTGGCGCAGCGGGGAGGGCGCCGCGCTCGCAGCGGGGAGGTCGCGGGTTCGATCCCCGCCGCCGCCGCCTCCCTGTGGTTCCCCCCCCCCACCACCACCACCAACCTCCTCTGCGTTTTCGTTGTCCCCACGGAGCACCCATGGGTGGGGGTGGTGGGGCGAGCCCTTCGCACCCTGCTGGCAGTGTGGCAACACCCCCGCGTCCTTCCTTCCTTCCTTCCTCCCCCAGCGGGGCAGCGCAGCCGGGGCGGGCGGCGTGGGGCGTCCCATGGGTGAGCGGCACCGGGGCCACCGGGAGGGCGCTGGGGAAGGGGGGGGGGGAAGCGGAACCGGGAGCGCTTGCAACACCGGCAGCCCCCCACCCCATCCCCGCCTCCGCGGGCTGGCGATTTCGGGAGGGAGCCGCCGAGCCCGCGGGCTATAAAGGCGAGGGGCGGCCTGCCCCACGGCGTGCCCCACAGCCTGCCCCATAGCCAGCCCCATAGCCAGCCCCATGGCCAGCCCCATAGCCTGCCCCATAGCGCTCACTCTCACCCTCCTCATCCTCTGTGCAGAGGCCGAAGGCTTGGCGTCGTGCCACGCGCCCACCCTGCAGACCAAGGTCTTCAAGTACCGGTAAGGGGCGGGGGGCACGGAGGGGTCCCGGGGGTGCCGGGGGGTCCCGGTGGGGACATTGGGGTGACGGTGTCCCCGCAGGATCTGGGACATGAACCAGAAGTCGCTGTACCTGCGCAACGACCAGCTGGTGGCCGGGCACCTGCAGGGCGCCAACGCTGCGCTGGAAGGTGAGCGGGGGCTTGGGGACACGCGGGGGGACGTGGGGGGGGGGCTGACGGTGTGACACGTCCCCCCCCGGTGTCCCCACAGAGAAGGTTTTTTGGGTGCCCAACCGCTCCTTCGAGCACGCCCGGCTCCCCGTCATCATGGGCATCCAGAACGGCACCCGCTGCCTCGCCAGCCCCGCCGCCCCCCAGCCCACCCTGAGGCTCGAGGTGACGGATGGGGACACCGTGGGGACACCGTGGGGTTGGGGACACTGTGGGGTTGGGGGCACCACCGGGATGGGGATAGCTTGGGGACATGGCAGGGATGGGGACACCATGGGGATGGGGACACTGTGGGGCTGGGGATGTGGGGACACCATGGAGTTGGGGACACCTTGGGGACACCATGGGGTTGGGGACGTCTTGGGGATGGGGATGCCTTGGGGACAGTGTGGGGATGGGGACGTCATGGGGAAGGGGACACTGCGGGGATGGGGATAGCATGGGGACACCATGGGGATGGGGACACCATGGGGATGGGGTCACAGTGAGAACAGGGACACTGTGGGGACACCACAGGGGTGGGGGCACTGCGGGGCTGGGGACACCATGGGGACAGAGACTCTATGGGGACAAGACCCACGGGGAACACGAGGGTGGGGACATCGGGGATGGCACCACCATGGGGACAGGGACAACGTGAGGATGGGGCCACACGGTGAAGGAGGTGACAGCAAGGAGGTGACACCACCGGGACCACGCTCACGGGGCCGTGCCGGGGTGGTGGTGGCATCGGGGGGGGGGGTTGGGGGGACACCGTCAGCCGGCGCAGCCCCCGGCGGTGACACCGGTGACCGCCTCAGGCCGCCAACATCACGGAGCTGCCCCGCGCCGGCGAGGCCTCGGCGCCCTTCACCTTCTTCCGCTCCTACAAGGACGGGCTCTGGCGCTTCGAGTCGGCCGCCAACCCCGGCTGGTTCCTCTGCACCTCGGCGCGGGCACACGAGCCCCTGGGGCTCTCGCGGCACCCCGACGCCAGCCACGTCCTCGACTTCTACTTCCAGCTCTGCTGAGCCCCCCGGGGACGGTGGCACCCCCCGGGGACGGTGGCACCCCCTGGGGACGGTGACACCCCCCCGGGGACGCTGGCATCCCCCAAGGGACGGTGACATCCCCCCAGGATGGTGACACCCCCCTGGGGACGGTGACATCCCCCTGAGGACACTGGCATACCCCCAGGACGGTGACATCTCCCCAGGATGGTGACACCCCCCGGGGACGATGACATCCCCCTGGGATGGTGACACCCCCCTGGGGACGGTGGCACCCCCCCCGAGGACAGTGGCACCCCGGCAATAAAGGCGCTTTGCTCCCCAACATCGCCGTCGCCGTGGGTGGCACCGTGACCCCCCCCTGTGTCACCGCCCCGGGGTGCCCGGCGTTGCGCCACGGCCTCGGCGGGGACGGGGACGGGGAGTCCCCGGGGTGGTGGTGACGCAGGCGGCGGGGCTGCCCCCGGCGGGGCACGGCCCCTTCCCGTATCCGGCGCTGGCGGACGCCTCCCGCACGGCACGGCCCCCGCCTGCGGCAATGGGAACGGGAATGGGAACGGGAACGGGAACGGGGACGGGAACGGGTGGCGGCGTGGGAATAGGGTGGTGTTGGCACGGGAATGGGGTGGTGCAGTGAGTGCACGGGGTGCTGGGGATGGGGACCCGGGGGTGTCTGGGGGGGGCAGGGTGTGTAGGACCATGGGGAGGGGGCACAAAGGGCTGTGGGGATGCGGGACACGGGAAAGTGGGGACAGGGCGCATGGGACCCTGGGGACAGGGCATAAAAGATCATGGGGACAGGGCTAATGGGACCACGGGGCACAAAAAAACAGGGGGCACACGGGACCGTGGGGACAGAGCAAGGGGCAAGGGGCACGACGCACGTGGGGCACTGAGGCCAGCGGGCATGGTCCCGGGGGCACGGGGCACACGGTGCTGCGGGGACAGGGCACGGGGGACCACGGGGACAGCCCACAAGGGACCAAGGGGACAGGGCACAGGGGTCACACCGCGGGGACGCTGCAGGTGAGTGGAGGACGCGGGGCCCGGCCGGCATTTCGCCATCGCGCCGCGTCCGGGCTCATCCCTGGGGCGGGCCCTGTCCCCACGCCCTATAAGTGCCACCAGCGGCGGGTGACAACGCAGAGGACACCGCTCCCCGGCAGGTTCTCGGAGACCGACACCTTTGCAGGTAGCGCTCCCGATGGGGACGGGGACGGGGTCGGGGACGGGGACGGGGTCAGGGACGGGGTCGGGGTCGGGGACGGGGACGGGGTGCTGGCCTGCTGGGACCGGCTCCGGGCAGCGTTCCGGGGCCGTTCACTCTGGAGCCTACTGACAGCGCTGCGGGGCGGTGATGGGGGAACCTCCCGGCCAGTTCTCCCCAGCGCTGCCCCCCCCCCTCTCGCGCAGGCTCTGCCATGTCCCACGCGTCCGCAGCAGCCCCCAGGTGAGTGGCGGGGGCACGGGGCCACCCGCTCAGGGACCGAGCCGCACGGGGACCGAGCCCCCCGGCGCGGTGTCACCCGTCCTCAGCCCTTTCTTGCTCCTCCAGAGGCGGCGCCAGGAGCCCCCGGAGGTGCCGGGACCATGCCCAGTGCCGGGAGCACCCGCACGGTGTCACCCTGCTGGGGACCTCGGGGGACAGTGGCCCCGTGGAGGCCGTCATCGACCCCGACATGGAGGCCTTGTTCGATGAGTTCCTGGGGAAAGGTAGAGGCTGGGGGACACGCGCCCTGTCCCCATGGTCCCCCAAGAGCCCCATCGCCATGTCCCCTTGTCCCCTTGTCCCCTTGTCCCCTTGTCCCTGTGTCCCCTCCCAACATGCCCGTGATGCCCCATGTCCCCTTGTTGTCCCCGATGCCCTTGTCCTCCATCCCCATGTCCCCATTTTGCTTCCTCCCCATGTCCCCGCGTCCCCCCTCCACATGCCCATGCTGTCCCCCTGTCCTCCTGACGCCCACATCCCCCATCCCTGTGTCCCCTGTCCCCACATCCCTGGGTCCCTTCCCCACGTGCCCGTGACGCCTACAAGTCCTCGTGTCCCCATGTCCCTACACGTCCCCGGGTCCCTACAAGTCCCCAGACCCCAAAATACCCCCAGACCCCCACACCCCCAAGCCCCTAGATGTTCCCACGTCCCCCCGACACCCAGATCCCCATGACACCCTCACCCCCATCCCCACGCCCCGCGGTCCCCGCACCCCCACGACACCTCCCCGTGTCCCCGCGTCCCCTCGCAGTGAGACCCGTGGAGGAGGGGACGGTGACGATCTCGAGCACGGTGGAGGTCCCAGCGGGGGCGCAGCCCTACCACTACACGCTGCGGGACACGGAGCACAAGGCGCTGTGCCTGCAGGGGGGGCGCCTGGTGGCCCTCAGCCTGCAGGGCGCCAACGACGCCCAGGAAGGTGGGTGCCGGGTGGGTGGGTGCCGGGGAGGGGTCACCCCCACCCATGGGTGCCCCCCGCCCACCCGCTCGCCCCCGTCCCCCCGCAGAAGCCATCAGCGTGGTCCCCAACCGGCACCTGGAGCGCCGGCGCTGCCCCCTCATCGTGGGCATCCGGGGGGGCAGCCAGGCCCTGTCCTGCGGCACCGGCCCCGAGCCCCAGCTCAAGCTGGAGGTGAGCGGGGGGGGGGTCCCCGAGCACCCATGGGAGACAGGGGGGGACACAACGGGGTGGGGTGCCCGTGGGGGTGATGGGGGTGGGGGTAGGTGGAGGTGGAGGAGACTGGGGGGGGTGGAACCAAGAGGTGGGGGAGTGGGGAGGTGGGGGGTGGCACCCCAAGGTGGGGGCACCCCAAGGTGGTGGCACGCTAAAGTGGGGTCAACCCCAAGGTGGGGTCACCCCAAGGTTTTGTCAGTCCAAGGTGGTGGCACCTGGAGGTGGGGGTTTCTGGGATGGTGTCACCCTAAGGTGGTGTCACCCCAAGATAGGGGCGCCCTAATGTGGTGGCACCCCAAGGTGGTGTCACCCTAAGGTGGTGTCACCCCAAGATAGGGGCGCCCTAATGTGGTGGCACCCCAAGGTGGTGTCACCCTAAGGTGGTGTCACCCCAAGATAGGGGCGCCCTAATGTGGTGGCACCCCAAGGTGGTGTCACCCTAAGGTGGTGTCACCCCAAGATAGGGGCGCCCTAATGTGGTGGCACCCCAAGGTGGTGTCACCCTAAGGTGGTGTCACCCCAAGATAGGGGCGCCCTAAGGTGGTGGCACCCCAAGGTGTGGGTTCCTGGGATGGTGTCACCCCAAGCTGGTGTCACCCCAAGGTGGTGGCACCCCTGGTGGTGGTGACATCTGGAGGTGGGGGTTCCTGGGATGGTGGCACCCTAAGGTGCTGTCACCCCAAGGTGCTGTCACCCCAAGCTGGTGGCACCCCAAGGGGGGGGTTCCTGGGACGCCGCCACCCCTTGGCGCTGCCACCCAGAGGCTGGGGGTGTCCCCGGGGTGCCGGTGACACTCGGTGACACCCCCGCAGGAGGTGGGGGTGCTGGACCTGTTCCGTGCGGGGGACCGCGCCATGCCCTGCACCTTCTACAAGACGTTCGGGGGCTCCACGCACACCTTCGAGGCGGCCGCCTTCCCCGGCCACTTCCTCAGCACCACCCCGCGGCCCGGCGAGGAGCTGGGCCTGGCCCCCGCGGCCACCCCGGACGCCATCACCTCCTTCTACCTGCGCCGCAAGTGACCGGGGGGGGGGCACCCATGGGTGGGGATGGGGGTGGGGATGGACTCCAGGGGGAATAAAGGTGCTGGCTGCAGCGGCTGGTGTGCGGAGTGAGTCTGTGGGGCAGGATCAGGACCCCTTTGGTCTTGATCAGGCCCAGCAGTGGGGCAGGATCAGGCCCTGGTGTGGGGCAGGATCAGGACCCAGGTTAGGTTGGGATCGAGCCCCCCATGGCTCAGGATCAGGCCCCCTGTGAGTCAGGATCAGGATCCAGGTGTGGGTCAGGATCAGGCCCCCATGTGGGACAGGATCAGGGCCTCCTTTGGTATGGATTAGGCCCCTGGTGTGAGGCAGGATCAGGCCCCCCATGGGTCAGGATCAGGCCCCCTTTGGGACAGGATCAGGCTCCTTGTGGGGTCAGGATCAAGCCCAGGCATTGCTCAGGATCAGGCCCTGGTGTGGGGCAGGCTCAGACCCAGCTGTGGGGCAGGATCAGACCCACACGTAGAGCAGGATCAGGACCCAGGTGTAGGTCAGGATCAGGCCCCCTTTGGGTCTGGATCAGGCCCAGCAGTGGGGCAGGATCAGACCCACGTTAGGTTGGGATCGAGCCCCCCATGGCTCAGGATCAGTCAGGATCCAGATGTGGGTCAGGATCAGGCCCCTGTGGGGTCAGGGCCGGGCCCCATGTTTCAGGCTCAGCCCCCAGTGCTCAGCACCCCCCCCCCCGGTGGCTCAGCACCAGACCCAGTGCCAGGATCAGGCCCCCCCCGCCCCGCCCCTTTCAGGACCACGCCCACAACGGGCGTGGTCTCCAGACAGGAGGCGTGGCCTCGCGTGTGCCCCCTGCCCCACCCACCCGAGGGGCGGTGGAGGAAGGGGCGGGGCCAGCCGTGGCCACGCCCCCGCGCCGCGCGCCGGCCGTGCCGGTAAGGGGAGGGGGAGCGGGGGGGGGGGAGCGGGAGCCGGGAGCCCCCCCCCACCCCCACCCCCCCCCCACGCCCCCTCCCCAAATTTCCCCCCCCAAATCCCCCCCCCGCCCCTCTGCTCTCCCCCTTCCCCCCCGTCCCCCGTGGGTGCCCCGTGGGTGGGGGGCGTTGGGTGTGGGGGGGGGCACCCGCAGGGACCCCCCCCCGTAGTGACCCCCCCGCACGTGGGGGTGGGCACCCACGCGCGATTTTGGGGACCCCCCCACCCCAAAACCACACCGGAAGCACCCGCTGGGGGGGCAGGGGGGGCAGGGAGACCACCCCCACCCCCCCCTTGGGGTCCCCACCCTTGGGTGCGGCTTGGGGGGGGCACCCACGGGGACACGCGTGGGTGGGGGGGGAAAAGAGTGGGGGGTGGGGGGGGGCAGGGCGTGGGTGCCCCCCACCCGCGGCTCCCCCCTGGGGCTGCTGTGGGGCAGGGGGCGTGGGGTAGGGGGCGTGGGTGGGGGGGACACGAGTGGGGGGGGGGACACGCGTGGGGTTGAGGGGGGGGCGTGGGGGGGGGCACGGGGCTTCCTCCCTCCCATCCCCCCCTTCCTGCCCCGGTAGCGGGGCCGGAAGCCGGCGGGCGGTGACGTGGGTGACACGGGGACGGCGTGGGGCGCGCTGGGGGGGCCCCGGCACCCGGCCCCCCCCCGGCACCCAACGCCCCCCCCCCCCCCCCCCCCACCCATTAACGGGGCTCCCCCTCTCCCCCCAGGTCAGCCCCACGGCCATGGGGGGGCCGCGGTGAGGCCGCCGAGGCCGCGGGATGGAGCCGGGGGGCGGCCGCCCCCCCGGTGCGCTGGCGGCGCAGGACGCCATCGTCTTCTCCGACGCCCCCCCCCCGGCCCCCGGCACCCCTGGGCCCCCCCTGCCCGCCCCCGCCGACGTCTTCTGGGCCAGCCTGGTGCAGGCCCAGCTCTGCGTCTGGGACCTGCAGGGCGCCATCGATGGGGACACCGGTGGCACCCATGGCGGTGGCACCCACGGTGGTGGCACCCATGGTGGTGGTGGCACCGGTGCCGGTGGTGGTGGCACCCACGGGTCCGACCCCGGTCCCCAGGGGGGCTCTCAGCAGCGCGTCCCCACCCATGGGACCTCCTCCTCTGAGCCTGTCCCCGTGTATGGGAGCGCCCCGGCCGGCCGCGTGGGCACCCATGGGTGCTCCTCGCCCCCGAGCACCCTGATGGAGCAGCCGAGCTGCGGGGCTGCCTGTGAGAGCTTCGCACCCGTGGGTGTGGGTGGGAGCACCTCACACGAGCACGTGGGCACCCGTGGGACCACCATGGCCACCCATGGGACCACCTCCTCCGAGTCCATCTTCACCTATGGGAGCACTTCTCAGGAGCACGTGGCCACCCATGGGACCACCTTGGCCACCCACGGGACCACCACCTCCGAATCCATCTTCATGTACGGGAGCACTTCGTATGAGCATGGGGGCACCCATGGGACCACCCCCTCCAAGCCCACCTTCCCCTATGGGAGCACCTTGTCCGAGCCCGTGGCCACCCACGGGACCACCTCCTCTGAGCCCATCTTCATGTACGGGGCCACCCCACACGAGCCCGTGGCCACCCATGGGACCACCACCTCTGAGCCCACCGCCACGTCCAGGAGCACCCCACGCGAGCCCACCCACGGGACCATCTCGCCCCACTCCATACCCATGGGTGGGGGCATCTCCTGTGAGCACCCACTGCCCGCTGGGACCGCGTCACCCATGGGTGGCTGCTTCTCCTACAAGGACGTGGCCCTGGGTGCAGGATTCTGGCAGGAGCCCCGTGGGTGCGGGGCCGTGGACAGGAGCATCTCGCACGAGCACGTGCCCACCTTCGGGACCATCGCACCCAAACCCGTGCCCACCCATGGGACCACGTCCTGGGCGCGCGTCCCAGCAGATGGAAGCACCTGGGACCAACCCGCGCCCCCAGACGGGGCCGCGTTGAGCAAGGCCTCGCCCGTGGGGGACACCAACGTGTGGGAGCGTGGCGGTGGGAACACCTCGAGCATGGCGTGGGAGCCTCCTCCAGCGGGTGGCACCGCGGTGACCAAGGCCATGCCCATGGGTGACACCAGCTCATGGGATCATGTCCCAGCCCATGGCACCACCTGGACCAAGTCCATGCCCATGGGTGGATCCATGGCATGGGAGCACGTCCCAGAAGATGGGAACATCTCCACCAAGTCCATGGCCATGGGTGGCACCACGGTGACCACGTCTGTTCCCAAGGAGGACACCAGCTCATGGGGGCATGTCCCAGCCGATGGGACCACCTTGACCAAGTCAACGCCCACGGATGGGAACATCTCAACCAAATCCATGCCCATGGACAGCACCACGGTGACCACATCTATTCCCAAGGAGGACACCATCTCATGGGGGCACGTCCCAGCCGATGGGACCACCTTGACCAAGTCAACGCCCTCAGATGGGAACATCACGACCAAGTCCACGCCGATGGATGGCACCATGTCATGGGAGCGTGTGCCAACGGCTGGGAGCATCTCGACCGAGTCAATGCTCATGGATGGCACCACGGTGACCGCGTCTGTTCCCAAGGAGGACACCAGCTCATGGGGGCACGTCCCAACAGATGGCACCACCTTGACCAAGCCAATGCCCATGGATGGGAACATCTCATGGGATCATGATGCTCCAACGGATGGGAACATCTCGACCAAGTCAACGCCCATGGGTGGCACCACGGTGACCACGTCTGTTCCCAAGGAGGACACCAGCTCATGGGGGCACGTCCCAGCCGATGGGACCACCTTGACCAAGTCAATGCCCTCAGATGGCACCATCTCGATCAAGTCCACGCCGATGGATGGCACCATGTCATGGGAGCTTGTGCCAACAGATGGGAACATCTCAACCGAGTCCATGCCCACGGGGGGCACCACGGTGACCGCGTCTATTCCCAAGGAGGACACCAGCTCATGGGAGCGTGTCCTAACAGATGGGACCACCTGGACCAAGTCAATGCCCACGGATGGGAACATCTCATGGGATCATGATGCTCCGACAGATGGGAACATCTCGACCGAGTCCATGCCCATGGGTGGCACCACGGTGACCACGTCTATTCCCAAGGAGGACACCATCTCATGGGGGCACGTCCCCACAGATGGCACCATGATGACCAAGTCAATGCCCACGGATGGGAACATCTCATGGGAACATGTCCCAGCAGATGGGAACATCTCGACCAAGACCGTCCCCACGGGTGGCACAATCTCATGGCAGCACGACCCAACCCACGGGACCATCTCCACCAAGTCAACGCCCACAGACGGGACCATGGCACGGGAGCACGTCCCAGCCGATGGGAACATCACCAAATCCATGGCCACGGGTTGGAGAATCTCGCCCGATCCCACCACCGCGGATGGGAGCGTCTCACCCAGCCCCATGGCCGGGACCTCCTGGCCCAACCCCACGGCCCTGGACGGGACCTTCTCCCCCAAGCCCACCCCCGCGGATGCCACCACCCCCCAGGACCCCGCGCCCACCGACGCCACCATCTCGCCCCGTCCCCCGGTCCCCAAACGGAGCGAGGAGGAGGAAGAGGAGGAGGAAGAGGAGGAGGAGGAGGACAACGAGGAGGATGAAGATGAGGAGGAGGAGGAGGAGGAGGAGCCCCTCTTCCACACCAACCCCCTCTTCTGCGGCCGGGCCCCCCCCTACAGGCCCCACCTGCCCCCCCTGCGCATCACGGAGCTGGACATCGTGGGCGCCCCCACCATGGGGGGCACCCAGGAGGTAGGGGGGGGGGTGCGGGTGTTGGGGGGGGGCACCCCAAAACTTCCCCCCCCCCCATCCCCGTGCCCACCCAGCTCTGTCCTCGGCAGGTCGCGGTGGCCGCAGGGGGGGGCAGCGCCAGCCCCGTGGAGCAGGGTGAGTGCGGGGACCCCCAGCCCCTTTTTTTGGGGGGGGGGGGTCAGGGAGGGGGGGGCGATGCTGAAGGGACCCCCCCTCCCCATACGCCCCCCCCCCTTTTGTCTTCTCCCACCCCAGGCCTGGCGCTCTCCGGCCCCCCGGACCTGACCCCGGGGGGGGGGCTCCAGGACCCCCCCCCAGAACCCCCAGGAGGGGGGGACCCGGCCCCCCCCAGCCCCGAACGCCCCCCAGATTTGGCACCAGCGGGGGGGGAGCGGGGCCCCCCCAGCCTCTTACACCCCCTGGATCTGCCCCCCCCCAGCTTCCCAGCACCCCCAGACCTGCCCCCCCCCAGCCCCCCACCCCCCTTGGATCTGCCCCCCCCCAGCCCCCCAGCCCCCCAGCCCTGCCCCCCAAAAGCTCCCCAGCACCCCTTGACCTGCCTGCCCCCTCAGCACCCCCAGACGTGCCCCCCCCCAGCCCCCCAGCCCCCCCAAAGCTGCCCCCCAAAACCCCCCCACCCCCCCTGGTCCTGCCCCCCCCCAGCCCCCCAACCTCCCATATCCCCCCCAGGGCGGGGGGCACCACCTCCCCCCCCACCCCCCACCCCCCCCGGCTTCCCCCCCCCAATATCCCCAGCCAGGGGGGCACCAGCCCCCCCCCTTCCCCCTTAACCTCCCCTCGACCCCCCCAGCTTTGCCCCGGGGGGGGCACCAGGAGCTCCCCCCCAGCCCCCAGACCCCCCCAATCCCCTCCCCAACCTCTGCCCGGCCGCCACGAGGACCCCCGGGGCCGGGGGGTGCCGGGGGGCTGTGGGGGCCCCCCCCCACATCGGGGGGTCACTGTGCCCGTGGGGGGGCCGTGGGGCAGGGCCCCGAGCCCCCCCCCACCTCCCCTCGCCCCGACACGGAGGAGCTGCCCCCCGAGAGCGCCCAGGAGCCCCCGCCGGACCCCCCCGCCAGCACCCATGGGTGAGGGACCCCAGCACCCCGAGTTCCTTGGGCCCCCCCCGTCCCCATAGCCCCCCCCATCTGTCTGTCTGTCCCCCAGCCCTCCCCAGCCCTCCACCCATCCGTCTGTCCCCCCCCAATCCCCCCTCATCCCCCCCACCCCCCCCAACCCCCCCAGCTCCACCCACCCCACGACCCCCCCTATTGCCCCTCCTGACCCCCCCCATTTCCCTCCTGACCCCCCATGTCCCCCCGACCCCCTCGACCCCCGTGACCCCCCCATGACCCCCCCATGTCCCCCCCGTGTCCCCTCCTGACCCTCCCCATTTCCCCCCTGACCCCCCCCGTCCCCTCTGACCCCCCCATGTCCCCTCCCCGAGCCCCTGTGACCTCCCCTGACCCCCCCTGTGTCCCCTCCTGACCCTCCCCAACCCCCCCCCGTTCCCCCCTGACCCCATGTCCCCCCCCGACCCCCCCCCCGACCCCCCTGTATCCCCCCCATGACCCCCCCATGTCCCCCCGTGACCCCCCCATGACCCCCCCATGTCCCCCCATGACCCCCCCGTGTCCCCTCCCGACCCCCCCATGACCCCCCCATGTCCCCCCTAACCCCCCCGTGTCCCCCCATGACCCCGCCATGCCCCCCCCTGACCCCCCCATGTCCCCCCCCCAGGTGCCAGCCGGGGGGGCCGGGGTCCCGCGGGGACGCTCAGCGCCTGGCCGCCCGCCTCTTCCACCTCGACGGCTTCAAGAGGTCCCAGGTGGCCCCGTTCCTCCGCAAAAAGTAGGGGGGGGGTCTGGGGGGGCACGGGGGGGGGCGTCCTGGGGTCGGGGACCCCCCCAAACGGCCTCACACCGCGCCCCCCCCCCAGCAATGAGTTCAGCAGCCTGGTGGCACAGGAGTACCTGCAGCTCTTCCAGTTCGGGGGGCAGGCGCTGGACCGGGCGCTCCGGTAAATTTGGGGGGGGGGAGACCCCCGGGGACCCCCCCCAGGTGATGGGGGAGGTCCTGGGGGGGGGCAGCAGGGGGAGGGAGTTTGGGGATGGGGAGGAAGTGGGGGGGGGCGATGGGGTAGGGGGGGGTTGGGGGGGCTGGGGGGGCACGGTTGGGGGGCTGGGGGCTGGGGGGGTGGATTTGGGGTTCAGAGGGATGGATTTGGGGGGGGGTTTGGGGCTGGGGGGTGAGATTTTGGGTCCAAGGGAAGCAAATTTAGGGGGTTTTGGGGTCTGGAGGGTCAGATTTGGGGGGTTGGGGGCTGGGGGGGGGATTTGGGGTTCAGAGGGATGGATTTGGGGGCTTGGGGGCTTGGGGGGCAGATTTGGGGTCTTTCGGGGTCGGGGGGGGCAGCTTCTTGTGCTGTGGGGTCCAGGGGTCACCTTTGGGGTCTCCTGCGCTCATCAAAGGCAGATTTGGGGGTCCAGAGAGGCAGATTGGGGTGCGATAGAGTCCGGGGGGGGGGCAGATTTGAGGTCCAAGGGGGCAGACGTAGGGGGTTTGGGGGACAAATTTGGGGGGTTTTGGGGTCACTGAAGGCAGATTTGGGGGGGGGGGCAAAATCTGGGGGGCTGCTGGGGGCCCAGGGAGCACCTTTGGGGTCCGGGCCCCCAAATTTGGGATCTGCCAGGATGCGGGGCCGCAGCATCTGGGGAAGGGGGGTGGGGGGGTGTCCCATTTTGGGGGGGGGGTCCCTGTGAGCAACCCCCCCACCCCACACCCCCCCCCACCCCCCCCCAGGACCTTCCTGCAGGCGCTGGTGCTGACGGGTGAGACGCAGGAGCGCGAGCGCATCCTGGGCCACTTCTCCCGGCGCTTCCATCACTGCAACCCCGGCGCCTTCCCCTCGCCCGGTGAGACCCCCCCCGCCCCACAGGACCCCCCCCACCCCACAGGACCCCCCCCACCCCACGGGACCCCCCCACAACCCCCACAACCCCATCACATCCCCAGCCCCCTCCCCGTGCCTCAGTTTCCCCCCTTGGCACCCATCCGGGCACCCCTAAATCTTGCAGATGGGTGCCTTTTTTTTTTTTTTTTTGGGGGGGGGCACCCCTATTTTTTATTTTTTTTAACCCCCCCGTGTCCCCCCCCCCCCAGACGCCGTGCACACGCTGACCTGTGCCATCATGCTGCTCAACACGGACCTGCACGGGCCGGTGAGCTGAATTTGGGGGGGGGGGACACGGATGCGTGGTGACACCCCCAGCAATTTTGGGGTGCTGGAGGGGGGGGGCACGCACCCACCCCCCCACCATGACCCCCCCACACAGCGCCTCGGCCGTGCCATGACCAGCAGCGAGTTCGTGGCCAACCTGAGCGGGATGATGGACGGGCAGGACTTCCCCAAGGAGATGCTGAAGGTAACGGGGTGGGGAGGGGGCACTAAGGGTGAGGGGGGGGGCACCCCACAGCGCCCCCCACCCCAAAATCTGCTGCCCCCCCCCCCAGGCGCTGTACAACTCCATCCGCACCGAGAAGCTGGAGTGGGCGGCGTGAGTATAGGGGTGCGGGGACCCTAAATTTGGGGGAGGGGGGGTTTTGGGGTCAGGGACGCCCGGTGACGCTGCTCGCACCCCAGGGATGAAGAGGAGGAGGAGGAGGAGCCCGGGGGGGGCCCCGCGCCCCCCCGGAAAAGCAGCACCTCCCTGGTGGAGCTGCCGCGCCAGGACGGTGCCACCACGTACCGCCGGGGCTGGCTGGCGCGAAAGGTGCTGGCCGAGGCCGACGGCAAGAAGGGTGAGAGCTGGGGGGGGGATTTGGGGTGCCGGGGGGGCTGGCAGGGGGATTTGGGGGCTGGGGAGCAGGTTTGGGGGGTTTGGGGAACGGGGAGAGGATTTGGGGTCCAACGGAACAGGTTTGGGGTGTTTTGGGGAGTGGGTTTGGGGTTTAAGGGGAGCAGATTTGGAGTCTAAGGGAGCAGATTTGGGATGTTTTGGGGTCTGGGGAGCAGATTTGGGGTGTTCTGAGGTCCAGATTTGGGGTCCAAGGAACCAGATTTAGGGTGTTTGAGGGTGCAGGGAGAAGATTTGGGAGTCCAAGGGAACATATTTGGGGTACTTTGGGGTTTGGGCAACAGATTTGGGGTGTTCTGAGGTTCAGATTTAAGGTCCAAGGGGACCAGATTTGGGGTGTTGGGGGATCTGGGGAGCTGCTTGGGGTTTAAGGGGCTCAGATTTGGGGTGCTTGTAGGATCACATTTAGGGTCTAAGGCGAGCAGATTTAGGGTGCTTGGGAGGGGTCTGGGGACCAAATTTGGGGTGTATTGAGGTCCAGATTTAGGGTCCATGGGACCAGATTTGGAATGTTTTGGGGCCTGAGGGGACCGATTTGTTGTGTTTTGGGGTCTTGAAGCAGATTTGGGGTGGTTTTGGGTCTGGGGAGCTGATACAGCGTCCAAGGTGTCCAGATATGGGGTCTTCTGGGGTCTAGGGAAACATATGTAGGGAGTCAGAGAGGCAGATTTGGGGTTTGCTGGGATCTAGGGGGGGAAAGATTTGGGATGATTTGGTGCCAGGGGCAGATTTGGGGTATTCTGAAGACTGGAGGGGGGCAAATTTAGGGTGTTTTGGGTACTGAAGAGGCGGCTTTGGGGCCCATAAGGACAATTATGGGAACCCCTGGCAGCTTCGGGGCCTGCCACCTCGAAAGGGGGAACAGGACGCAAATTTCGGGTCTCTCAGGGGGTGCGCCCCCCAGACCCCAAACCTCACCCCCCACCCCTCTCCCTTGGCAGCGCCCTGGGGCCGGCGGGGCTGGAAGCCCTTCCAGACGGTGCTGAAGGGGACGCTGCTCTACTTCCTCAAAGCGGGGACCCCTCGGCGGGGCTCCGAGCCCCCCGGGACCCCCCCGGCGGAGGCCGAGGAGCCCCTGGGGGTGCACCACGCCTTGGCCGAGCGCGCCAGCAAATACACCAAGCGCCCCCACGTCTTCCGCCTGCAGACGGCCGACCAGCGCGTCCTCCTCTTCCAGGCCCCGTGAGCGCGGGGACAAGGCTGGGGAGGGGGCGGTGGTGGCACTGACCCCCCCTCAATTTTTGTCTCCTGCCCTCCCAACCCCCAGGAGCGAGGAGGAGATGTCCTCCTGGATCTCCCGCATCAACCTGGCGGCCGCCCTCCTCTCCTCGCCCCCTTTCCCCGCTGCCGTGGGCTCCCAGCGCCGCTTCGCCCGGCCCATCCTGCCCGCTGCCCCCAGCCGCAGCCCCCCGGTGAGCCACGGGGACCAGTGGGGAACCCCCAAAAATTAAAAATCGGGGACCCCCAATGCCTCATTAACCCCCCTCCACCTCGGTCCCTGCAGGAGGAGCAGCACCGAGCCCACGAGGAGTGGATGGAGCGCGTGGCCCAGGAGCTCTTCGAGCACCAACGCAACCTCCCCGAGAAACGGGGCCGAGCCCGAGACCTGGACGAGTACCGGGTGAAGAAGGAATACCTGCTGTACGAGGTGGGGGTGCACGGAACGGGGCGGGGGGGTCACAGGTATTGGGGGGGGGGGGGGGGCACAGGGCTCACCCCCACCCACATTTTCTTTCTCGGGGCGCAGAGGCGCCGCTACGAGACCTACGTGCAGGTGCTGGAGACCTGGATCAACTCCGGCGCCCAGGACCTGGAGGGCTGGGAAGCGCAGGCGGGGGCCGTGGCGGCCCCCCCGGAGCCCCCCAACCTCACCAAGGCTCACTCCAGCCCCTCGCTGGCCCCTGAAAACGCCCCCCCGGCCGGCGTCCGGGTGAAGCGCAACATCTCCGAGCGCCGCACCGTGCGCAAAGTCATCCCCAAGCGCAACAAGAACCTGCTGTGACGGGGTCGGGGACCCCCCCCTTCCTTTTTTGGGGATCCCCCCTTTCTTTTTTGACCCCCCCCACCTATTTAGGGCTTAAGGGGACCCCTCCCCACTTTGGGGCTGCCCCCCCACCGCGGTACGAGGGTCCTCGGGGCACCGCCGGCAACAAGGGGGTGCCCCCCACCCAGGATCGAGGACTCAAACTCAGGGAGACCCCCCCCGTGTCCCCGGGGGAGGACATGGGGGGGTTGGGGGGGGGCCTGGCCCCCCCTCCCCAGCTTGGCTGCCTTGCCCCCCAGCTGTGCGCCCGCTGCCTGCTGCTGCCGGACACGTCGTCTCGGGGAGACGGCGCCGTGCAATAAACGTGTGTCACACCCCCGCCTCCTGTCCCCGTGTGTCCCCCCCCCCGGCCCCACGGGGACACGCAGCCCCGGGGGGGGTCCTCATGTCCTGGGGGGAATCATCGAGGTGACAGCAGTGACGAACACCCCGATTTATTGGCACTGCCAGCCCCTGGCACCCAAGGGTCTCAGGGGGACGTGGCGGTGGCATCGGTCCCCGCGCACCGCGCCGGCGCTGTCCCCCCCGCGGTGGGCTCTGTCCCCCCCGGGGTGGCTTCAGTCCTTGTCCCCACGGAGAGCGGTGTGCCGGCGGTCAGGGGCCCTGGATGGAGGGCAGGGGTCACGCACCCTGCAGATGGGGCACCCTGGGGTGCTGCCACCCCCTGTCCCCCCCCCGTGCCACCCACCTTGGGCGCAGCCGTACAGCCGGTTGACCCGCGCCACGTCGGAGGCGCTGAGCCCCCGGCGCTGCCCCAGCACCGCCCGGGGGTCCCGCAGGGGTGTGATGGTGGGCTCGGCCCCGCGGCTGAAGGCGTAGCTGGGACAGGGGGAAAAAAGGCCAAAAAGCAATGAAATCACCCCAAAAAACACAATTGGGGGGGTGCAGGAGGAGGGGCCGCGCTCACCGGCCGTAGTGCAGCACGGAGGAGTAGTCGTAGCCCACCAGCGTGTTGGCCGAGCGGGACTTCACGAAGTTGCCCTCAAAACCTGTAAAGGGAGAGGGGTCAGAGAGAGGGGGGCTGGTGGTGACACCCCCCCAGCACCCAAGGGTGGGGGGCACCCAGCATGGGGGGGGCTCACCGGGCAGGACGTGGCTCCAGGCGATGCTGATGAAGGCGTCGCGGTCGGGCCGGCTGTGCTCGTGCCCGAAGCCCACCGCGTGCAGCAGCTCGTGCAGGGCCACCCCTTTGCCCCCCTGCAGGCACGGGGGGGCCAAGGAGAGGAGCTGCGGCCCCCCCACACGGCCCACGCTGGAAAAACACCTGGGGGGGGGGTAAAAATTAAAAAAAAAATACAAAAGAAAAAGGACAAAAATGAGGTGTCAGCGGATGCTCAGCAGCCTGGGGGGCTCCTGCGCTGCGCCCATGGGCCATGCCACAGGCAGGCGTCCCCCAGCACCCGTGGGTGCCCCCCCCCGTGTCCCACCCCCCCACGGGGGCTCGCTGCCCCCCCCCCACCCCACTCACCCGCCCATGGGGGCGATGGCGACGAAGTCCCGCTGGTGGGAGCGGGGCACGAAGCGGACGCAGGTGAGCCTCGCCAGGTCGCCCAGCGCCTCCTCCAGCACCCGGGTGCTGCTTGGGTCTGGGGGGGGGGGGGCACGGCTCTGAGCCCCCCCAGGGCAGCTCTGAGCCCCCCCCGTGCCCCCCCACCGCCCGGGCATCGCCTACCGAAGCGTCCCGACAGCACGTAGGGGATCCACACCAGCCCGCGCCGCTTCGGCCATTTGGGGTTCGTGGCTCCAAAAGCTCGGGAGGGGCCCTGGGGGGGGCCGGACGCAGCCATCAGCGCCCCCACACCACCGGGACCCCCCCCAAAATGTGCCCACCCCCCCCAAAATCCCCCCAACTCACCGCCCGCACGATGTCCCCCTCCAGCAGGGTGCCGGGCGCCTGGAGCGGGGCGAGCGCTGGGGGGGGCACAGGGGGTGAGGGTGGGGGCTCAGCCCCAAAATGGGGTCAGGGTCGCCCCCCCCCGTGCCGCCCCCCCTCACCTCTGTTGATGCTGAGGATGGCGTCGCCCCGCGGGGTCTCGGTGGGGTCTGGGGTCCCCCGCTGCCCCGCGCCCCCTGCGGGACACAGCCCTGCACCCCACAGCACCAGGGGGTGGGGAGGGGGCCACGAGCCCCTCCCGGGGGGGCCCACAGCCCTACAACCCCCCCACACCTCCCCCAGGGGGGTTTGGGGCAATGCACTCAGTGCTGGGTGCTTCAGCCGTGGCGGTGCCCCAAAAACCCCCAAATATCACCCCAAACCCCAAATATTCCCCCCAAATGGGGGGCAAAGCCCCCAATCCCACCCCAAAATCCTCAGTGGGGAGGGGAGCCCCCCCCTCACCCGCCAGCAGCCCCAGGAGGGCACCGAGGCCCACCCAGAGCCCAGCCATGGCACCAACAAACCCCAATCCCTGAGGAAATGCCCCCAAAACCTTTATATGGGGCAGGTGGGCCCACACCTGGGGGCTAATTAATGGCTAATTAATAATTAGAGCTGCGGGGGGGGGTGGGCACGTTGTGCCAGAACGGCAGCAGCTGCGGGGTGCTGTGGGTACCAAGGGGACAACGAATCCACCCCAATAGCTGTTTGGGGGGGTACAAGGGGGTCCCAGACCCCAAAGTGGGGGACAGGGACCAGGCAGACCCCGCAGGGGTTCGTTAACACCGGGGGTTAATTAGGGGCTGTTCTGCTTCAACAACTGGCCCCAAGCCCCCTTTCTAGGGGTTTTGGCAGCCCGGAGCTGCCCCCCCAGCTGGGGGGGGGTCGCACCCCAACAATTTGGGGCCGTTTGTATGGACTCGCCGCCACCCAGCAGCGGGGCTGCTGCTACCACAGGCCGTTTATTTGAGGTTTTCTGCCACCCTACAGAGCCCCCCCCCCCACACGGACCCCCCAGCCAGCACCCCCCAGCCAGAAAACCCCGGGGACACCGCAGACAGCGGGGGGGGTTGTGGTTTTGGGGTCCCCCCCAATGCTGCAGGGAGGCCGTGGTGCCCCGGTTGGTGCTGGCAGAAAGGTTCCCCCCGGTACCCCGAGCTCTGCCCCCCCCCTACAAAGCAGCAGCAGCTAAAAACCAGCTCGGGGAGCCGCTTCCCCAGTTTGCCCAGTTTCCCCCAGTCCGGGACGCCCACGGCGAGAGTTCTGTTGGTGGGAAGGAGGCGCTGGGGCGGTGCTGATCCCATGGGCGCTGGGCGCAGTCTGGCAGCACGGGGCCGCGATGGCTGGCGAGACCCCAAAAGCGAGACCCCAACATTTTGGGGGTGCCGGAGTGCAGAGACGAGGAGGGGGCAGGCCCCGAATGAAGGCGTTGCTTCCTTTTTTGGGGGGGGGGAACATCGACGGGCACTGGGGGTGCTGACACGACACCGCAGCGGCCTGGCCACGAAGGGGACACCGAGGGGGGAGCAGCGACCCCTTCCCCAGCACCCAGACCCGGCGCTGAGCTCGTGGGGAGGGGCACAATGGGAAGGGAGCCCCCCCCCGGGGCGCTAGGCGTAGTCCAGCTGGGCCGGGCTGCAGCTGCCCTCGCTCTTGTGCTCAGCCGCGGGCACCCCGGCCTTGCCCTCGCCGCCGCCGCCGCCGTCGAGGGGCTTGGCAGCCATATAGTCCCGCACCTCCAGCTCCAGCTTCTTGGCCTTCAGGGCCGCCGTGTGCAGCTTCTCCAGGAAATCCGGCATACCTGGGGGGGAGGCAGGGGTCAGCGGGGCTCTCACCCACCCCCCCGCCGCCCCCTCCCCGCTCTCATTTCTCTCGTTTCTCTCCTTTCTCCCCAGCAGCAGGAGCCGAGGCCCAGCTCGCCTCAGAGCGGCCCCACGGAGGCGTTTTGTTGGTTTGGGTTCTTTTTTTTCTCCCCCCCCCCCTCATTTCCTGCCCCCGAGTTCAGCCCGACCGCAAGGCAGGCAGGCTGCGAGGCTCCCTCGCCCCAGACGTGCCTGGTGGTGAAACAGCCCCAGCTCCAACAGGCTCTGTGGTGGCTGAGAACAAGGGCCGGGTACTCTTTTGGGGGGTATTTTGTGAGGTTTTAGATTTAAACGAAAACAAATCCCTCCTTTGACTCACTGAGGGCTCTGCAGGAAGGGCACAGAGCGTGCAGGAGGTCAGGGCCAAGCTCCTGGCAGCCCCCTGGTGCCCCAGCTCTGCTGCAGGTGGCTGTGGAGTGAGCCCGGCTGTGTCCTGAGGTGCTGCAGGGCTCAAACCCACCGGGCTCAGCCCCACGAGGAGGTTCCTAAAAGTTTCCTTTCCTCCCCCACTGCGGTTAAAGCCCAACTGCAGCGTGCCCAGCACTCACAGCGAGAGCTGAGAGGTGCAAGCGCTGCCCTGGTGCAGTGACAGGGGTCTGGGGATGCTGCCCCCAGCCCCTACTGCCCCCAGGGGGGCACTGAGCGGCTTAAACCAGGCAAAACCAGGTTGTGGGGTAAAAAGAGGGCTGGGGGGGGGCAGGAGGTGGGTGTGCTGCATGCAGGGAGCGGCTGCGTTCAGACTCCGCCATCTACCGCAAAGCACGTGATGGGGAGAGGAAAAAAGAAAAAAAAAAGACAAGCTTTCGCAAGAAGTGGGTTTTGGTTTTATTCCCCCCCCCACTTGAGCTGCAGCGAGCAGCTGGAGCCTTAGGGCGGCCCCCTTGTGGGAGTCCCAGCAGGTGCTGCACTTACAGGAGTTTTCTCTCCTGTTTGCTGACATAACAGGGAAGAACGACAGCCCAGAGCTGCTCTGAAGTAAGGACAAACCAGCTCATTTCAGTGAAAAATGAAAGAGGATCCTGCTGGGCTCTCATTCTGCCCGGACTCTTTCCTCCTTGCTGCCCGTAAGCCAGGCACAGCTCCCTACCCACAGAAAGGGACGGGCAGCTGCAGCACCACCAGCCCCACAGCTCCGTTTTTAACCATTTTCAACCTTTCCTGCCCCGAGGGGGCTCAGGAGGGGGAAGGGGGGAGCGCCCACGTGCACCCAGAGCAAGGAGACAGCGGTGCTGCAGGCAGGACTCACCGCTCGACACCATCCAGCTGACGCAGTACCGCGGGAACACCGTCTGCGGGTTGTCGCTGTAGGTCAGCAGGTAGTCGAAACCGTTCTGCAGGAGGAGGAGGCTCCGTGAGCTCCCAGCAGGCTGCCCACAGCCCCCCCAGCGAGCGCTGCTGGCCCTCAGGAAGCAGACGAAGTGTTAAAGAGGGAAGCACGGTGGTGGTGTGGAGCAGGAAAGACCCGGTGAGGGCACACGGGGAGTTTTTAGAGGTGGTTTTTGTGGAGAAGGAAGGAGTCAGCTGCCTGCATTGACCCCACACAGCCTCTTCAGGCTCTAGGCAGCCTACAGAGATCCAGCAGCACTTGTTGTGAGAAGATTTGGTTGTAGCACTCGATGTTAAGAGGCTCGAGGCTTTTTTTTGAAGGCATCTGGGTCTCTGGAGCAACGCGTTCAGCTCCCCAGGGGCACCCAACTCCTGTGGGAAGGGCCTCGAGCTCCCGAGCCAGCACTTGCAGCCCTTACCCCCTAGGGTGAGAAGCAGCCTCGCACCCGCGCTGCCCAGCCCCCAGGACACACCTCGTCAAAGGTCTTGTGCGGGCGGATAACCATCTGCGACTCGTAGGTCCTCACCCGAACGTACTCCGGGTCCTCCGGGACGCTCGGGTGCTCCACAGCCCTGCGGGGACAGACGGGGGCATCAGAGGATGGGCTCTGCACGGGGACGGCGCCCAGCACCAGCCCAGCCTCGACTATGTGGGAACTGGAGCTGCTTTTGAGAATGAGGCTGGATTTTCAGGCAGCTCCTTCAGGTTTTGAAGGAATTTTGGGAAAAAGCTCATTAAATCCACACCCAGCTCGTAGCAGTTGGTCTCAGCTTTGTTTTACGGGTGGGAAATGAAGGATTTCAGCTGCAGGACGTGACCTTAGTGTGAGACCCGTGGATCAAGGGGCACCACCGACCTCACGGCCTGGCAGAAAGACCTCAGGAGCTTGGCCAGGCCGAGCTGGCACACCACGTACACGTACCGTGACACCAGGACCATCAGGTTGTTCTCCTTGTCCACGCTGTAGCGGCGAACGTAGACGTAGTCTCGTGAGTACATCGGGTACTGGGGGGAGAGAGAGAGAGAAGCGGCGTCAGCCCTGCCTGCTGCGGAGGTGCGGTGAGGAAACAGGAGAGGAAAGGAGGAGGAATCCCTCACCGGGAAGTGGGTCACCCAGTGAATCACTTCGGAGCCCGTGGCCAGGTCTCTCTCGATGACATCCAGCTTGATGACCAGCGAGTCCCACTTCTTCCTGTACTCCGTGTCCAGCTGGCAGCAACGAGAGGCTGAGTCAGAGCCACGGAACCCCCAGCGCTGCTGCGGGACAACAACCAGCCCTGCTCCTCGCCCCATGGAATTAGAAATTCCTGGGCGATGCCGGGAGAAGGGGAAGGCAGGAGGGCTGCACTGCCCCGCAGGGCTCGTGGGAGGCAGCCAGGAGCAGGGATGTGGAGGGTTCCTGCAGCCCAGCACAGCCCGCGTGTGCCAACACCTCAATTCCAGCTGGGCTGAGCAGCGGAACCCAACCAGGGCGTGGGATGACCT
This sequence comes from Aythya marila, assembly GCF_965140915.1. Lineage (NCBI taxonomy): Eukaryota > Metazoa > Chordata > Aves > Anseriformes > Anatidae > Aythya > Aythya marila. The sequence continues at coordinate 4,338,747 of NC_139067.1, read as the reverse complement.
CGTCCTGCTCCTGGTCTATGCTACAGGCTGTCCTGGGTGGGGGTAGGTCGGGCAGACGGATGCCATTCCCCATTTCTGCTCCCCACCCCCTGGCAGCAGGGCTCCACTCACCTGGACGTTGAAGAACTGCCTGGGAGTCACGTCTGTGTACGTCCCAAACACTGCAGCAAAGAGAACGTGTTCAGTCACGGGAAAATGCAAGTTTTACACCCCAGAAGCCAACCTGCCCTTCTCATCTCGCTGCACCGAGGCAGGCGTTGGGGCTGGGATCCCCCCCGAAGGGCTGTGAGGGGAAGGGACCCGGGAGGGGGAAGCGCAGGACGGGATTTCACATTTTTTCCTGCAGACAGAGGCCAGGCAGGACGCACGAGGCGCAGCCGGTGCCAGATGTGGGGAAGAAGCCGCACGCGGGGCGCAGCGGGCGGTACCTCGGTACTGGTAGAGGTGGGTGCCCTCGATGGGGCGCCGCCAGAGCTTGAAGTGCTTCTTGTCCATGATCATCTCCCAGGGCTGCTCCCCGGGGGCGCGCACTGCATCCCGCTCCGACGCGGGGTCCGGGTGCTGGTACTCATCTGGGGAGCCGCCGCGAAGCATGGCCGAGATGTTCTCCATGTGCTTCATCTCCTGTGCAGAGCTGGGGGGACACAGAGCAGTTAGAGACCAACCCGGGCACGGGACGGAGCCCGGGAGACCTGCAAAGCCTCCACGCGGAGCTAAAGGCAGCGCCTGGGGCTCGGTGCTGCAGAACGGCAGGGATCACTCGCTGGGCTGTGAAACACAGCCAGCGGGGCTGCAGCTTCCCTGGGTGTTTAACTTTGGTCCCCAGGGTCCTGCGTTATCACAGAGCATTGAAACTTCGCTCTGGTGCGTTCAGGAGGGGCTCCCCTCGCGTTCTCTCTCCCCAGGTAGAAGCCCACCGTGGCTAAAAGCAGTTGCTGAGGCTGCAGGCCCCAGGGCAGGGCCCTGCCTTCCAGGAGAGGACCCAAAACCCCACGGGACACGAGCGGCTGCTCCGTGAGCGCTGCTTCTCAGGGGAGGTGCAGGAGGGCGGCGGGGCAGAGCCCGAAGGAGCAGGCAGAATTCTCCCCCGAGAGGAGGGGGGCGGCCAAAGCTCCCAGCACCTCCCGAGGCTGCAGCGGGAGCAGGGTCGGGTTGGGTTTGGTTGGGAGCAGAACGGAGCAGGAGGAGCCCAGGGAAGGAGGGACACGAGGAAGAAGTGTTTGGGGAAGGCAGTGACTGAGTGCTCGCAGCACCAGCACGGTGCTGAGTCAGCGTGGGAGCAGCAGCCAGGGCCGGGGGGGCACTCGGGGGGTGGCACCCACGGGAGGATGGAGACCCCACAGCACCCCGAGAGGAGACGGGGAGGGAAGGGGAGGGATTGGTGCTGCTCTGGAGCCCGAGCTGCACGCAGCAGCCAGCAGGAATAAGGCAAAGAGGACCACGAGGACCACCTGCAGCGGGAGGACAGCACGGGGGGGCTCTGCACACCACCAAAACCCCAAAATTAAACATCAAAAAAAGGGAAAACCTGCCCGTTTGGAGCTGCAGCCCCACCTGCACCACCCCACGATCAAACCTCCGCCCGGCTCGCGGTGCAGCCCCCTGCGGACACGGGGTCCTCACTCGCTGCCTGCAGCGCCCCCAGCCCCGCCGCCACCCCGAGATACTAATTAGGTGGGGTAATTAGCATCAGCCTTAATGAAACTGCCGCCTGGGAGCTGCGAGGCAGGTCTCGCTCGTCGGGTGAGGGCGGCTTGGTGGTGCCGGGGAGCCCCCGAGCTGCCCACACCGGGAACAAAACCCCACAGAGATCCAGGCAGGAGGGGGCAGCTGCACCCCATAAGTGTGGGGCACGGGGGGAGCCCCGCTCCCTGCGTAAAGCCCGGCCCCATCCCGCGTGCCAAGGGCCAGGAGCGGCAGCGTTCCAGCCCCGTGCCCAGCGGGTGCCAGCGCCAGGCCCCGCGATTTATTTCGGGCACAGGGAGCAGCCGGGCCCCGCTGCAGGGCCCTGGGGTCAGGCTGACCTCTGCCTGAGGCGGCAGCGAGCAGAAAACAAAACAAAAACCCAAATAAACCCAGCAGCAGCACCTGCCGGGAAACACGCCCCGTCCCTACCTCCCGCCCCCTGAGGTGTGCAAAGAGTAAAAATGTGATAAAAGAGCTTAAATTCCCCCAAAACGGGCCTGTGCTGCTGCAGCTGCTGGGATCGAGCACTTGGGGAAGAGCGAGGGCTCAGAGCCCAGCAGCTCGTGGGCATTTTCTGCCCCAAACTCCTGGGTTTCCTTGCCCCTTTCCCCCTCCACGTCCCGAAGCCCCAGGCGAGCTCCACACCAAAGGGTTTTTTAATCCCCCGAGGCGCAGCTCGCACCCTGCTGGCTCCTGAGCAAATTGGCTCAGGGCCTCCAACCCCAAACCCAGAGCGAAGGCACGAGGAGGGGAGCAGGGACACCAAGGCGAGGGCACCGGGAGGGGATTGGGGCCGTCCCCGTAACCTTGAAGCGAGCGGCTCGGCCCCGAGTTTAATCCCACTCCTAATCCAAACCCTGCTGAGGCCACCACAAAGCGTGGCACCGGGTTTGCCGTCCCCATACCGGCCCCAAAACACCTCGTGGCACGTGGGCGAGCCGCCTCCCTCGGGAATAAAATGGGATTTCTCCTCTCCTGGGCTGCTCAAAGGTCGGCAGCGCACCCCTGAAGCACCCCAAGCTGCCCCAAAGCAGGGGGGAGGGGTGCAAGCGAGGGGCGGGCCTCGTTAAGGCGAGGATTTAATTGATTATTAGCTAAGCTCCTTAATGCAGTGCCAGGCACTGAGCCCCTACAGGGCGCTGAGCACCCACAGGACGGCGCGGCCGCGCGCTCGAGGCGCTGGGAGCTGGAATTGAAGAGGAGGAAAAGGCGGCGCTGCCGCGGCGTGCCAGAGCTGCCCATTAAGTTTTAATTACCCCCCCCCCCAGGTCCCAGCCTGTACTCACTAATTACGCTGCAACGAAGCCAGGGCGATCCCAAAAAAAACACCAAAAAAATGCCAAAAAGACCCAGCCTGGCCCCATCCCACCATAGTGAGGGTACCCTAGGGTGTCTGGGGGGTGCCCACCCCATGGGTTTGGTGGGACATCCCCAGCCTGGGGGCACCCTGAGATGTTGGGGGGGGGGGGGGGGGAATTAGGGACCTTCCCTGTCGGTTCTGGGGTTAATCCCATGCCTGAAGGGGTCAGGAGGCTTCCCCAAGGGCTTTAGGGGGACCACAAGACTTAGGATTTTGTGGTAAGGGGGGGGGGGGGAGTTGGGGACCTCCCTGAGGGTTTGGGGGGCACCCCAAGCATGGGGGGGGTCAGGGGCATTCCCAGAAGTCTGGGGGGGCACTTCCAGGTGTGGGGGCTCAGGCAGCATCCCCAGGAATTTGGGGGGGGTCCCCCTGCCTAGGGGGTGGGCAAGGACCCTCTGCGGGTGTTCAGGGCCACCCTCAGGCATGAGGGGAGAAGGGGGGGGGTCAGGGATACCCCCAGGGGCTTGGGGGACGCCCCCAAGGGCTTTGGGGGGGGGAACCCTCTAACATGAGGGGCTTGGGGGGTGGGCAAGGACCCTCCGTGGTGGTTTGTGACCACCCTCAGGCATGGGGGGGGGGGGGGGGGGGCTCAGGGGCACCCCCAAGATCTCAGAGCTCCCTCCCGGCTGTGGGGGCTCAGGGACATCCCCAGGAGCTGGGGACCCCAACAGATCCGGGGGCTCAGGGGGCACCCCGAGGAGCTCGGGGGGGGGTCCCTGCGAGTCAGGACCCTCGGGGAAGGGGGGGCGCGGGGTGGGGGTCGGGGGGCACGCACCGCTGCAGCTCCTCCTCCTCGATGCGCTGCCCGTCCCACACGAAGACCCCGGCCAGGGCGGCCATGAGGCGGGCGGCGGCGAGGGCGGGGCGGCCCCGGGCCAGCCCCCGTCCCCCCCCGGGCCCTCCTCCTCCTCCTCCTCCTCCTCCTCCTCCTCCTCCTCCTGCTGCTGCCCGCCGCCCCCCCCCTCTCTCCTCAGCCCCGCCGCCCCCCCGCTGCCGGCCCCTCCGCGGCCTCCTCGCTCGCTGCCCGCCGCCGGAGCCGCAGTGCAGCAGGCCCAGCAGGCCCAGCAGGCCGCGCCGCCCCGCCTGGCCCCCGGCGGGAGGAGAGGGAGGAGGAGGAGGAGGGCGGGGAGGAGGCGGCGGCAGGCCCGAGGCCGGCGGGCGGAGGCCCAGGCGCGAGGCCCGGACGAGGAGGCCGAGGAGCGGCCGCCGCGGCTGCAACATGCCGCCGCTCTGCCCCCGCCGCCGTCGCGCGGCGTCTGACGTCAGCGCGCCGCGCCGCCCGCTCCTCATTGGGCGCCGCCGCCACCGCCCCGCGCGGCGATTGGGTGGGGAAGGAGGGGGTGGGCGGGGTCTGCAGGGGGTGGGCGGGGACAGGGCGATAGGGGGCGGGGCTTGGCGCGGGGGGCGGGGTTTGGGGGCACGGGGCTGGATGGGGCCGGGGGCTGTGGGGTCGGGGGCAGCCGCCCCTAATTGTGGGGTGTGGGGGCACAGCCCTGTATGCACTGGGGTGCGGGGGCACAGGGCACTACTGGGGGGCGGGGGGCACAGCCCTTTATGGGGTGCCTGTATTTATTGGGGTGGGGGACACCAGCCTTGATTTATTGGGGTCCAGGGGGCACAGGACTTTATTTATGGGGGTTTGGGGCACCAGCCTTTATTTATTGGGGTGCAGGAGGACAGGCCACTATTTATTGGGGTGCTGGGGGCACAGTCCTTTATTGGGGTGCTGGGTACAGGCCTTTATTTTTTGGGGTGTGGGGGCCACAGGACTTTATTTACTGGGGTTTGGAGCACCAGCCTTTATTTATTGGGGTTCAGGGGGCGCAGGCATCTAATTACTGGGGTTTAGGGGCACAGGATTTTATTTATGGGGGCGCAAGCCTTTATTTATTGGGGTGCACAGCACAGGCCTATATTCATTGGGGTATGGGGCCACAGGACGTTATGTATTGGGGTGCGCAGCACCAACCTCTATTTGTTGGGGTGCGGGGGGCACCTGGACTTTGTTTATTGGGGTGTGGGGGTACAGGCCACTATTTATTGGGGTGCTGAGGGCACAGCCCTTTATGGGGGTGCAGGGCACACGCCTTTTATTTATTGGGGTGGGCAGGACTTTATTGGGATATGGGGGCACAGGCCTTTATTTATTGGGGTGTGGGGACTCAGACCCTTATTTATTGGGGTGGGAGCACTGACCTGTGCTTATTGGGGTGCGGAGGGCACAGGCCTTTACTTATTGGGGTGGGGGCACCAGCCGGTATTTATTGGGGTGCGTGGCAGCGGGTGCAGTCCAGGGGCATTTCTTGGGGTTCTGGCACAGGCGCTTAGAGGGGTGCAGGGCAACGGGGCGCAGGCGAGGGCATTTCGTGGGGTGCACAGGGCATGGGGCAGGGCAGCACAGGCCTTTATAGGGGCGCAAGGATCAGGGGGGGGGACTTAGGAGGGGCTGCCAAGTGGGGTGCGTGGCAGGGACGTTTTTTGGGGTGGAGGACAGCAGCAGACAGCGGGGATATTTATCGGGGCGCAGAGCAGCACGAGGGGGGAGCAGCGTGGAGCCCCCCCCCCACAGCTTTAGGATAAAACCCGGCCCCGAACCCCCCGCCCCTGGTTTTGGGAACAAAGCGCAGGCAGGCACCGGGCACTATGTACACGGGTTTATTCCTCTGGAAAAGGGCAGGGCGCGGGACGGGGCCGAGGTGCGGGGTGTGGGGGACACGGGGACGGTGACAGAGGGGTGGCACATGGCCCCCCCCACACCCCGACACCTCGGGGACCCCCCCGCGTCCCGCCCCGACCTCCTGGAGCTACGTTTGTTAGTAGGGTGGGGGCGTCGCGTCCTTTTCCTTTTTTGGGGTTTTTACAGAAATACAGTGTTTATGCACAAGACTATTTACAGACGAGCCCTCCCTTGCATAGAGGCGCCGGGGGGGGGAAGGGGGGGAACCCAAATCATTTTCCGGACACCCCAGCACCCCCAGACCTGGTTATTTTTGGCCGAGGGGGCAGCAGCGGGGTGGTGGGACGGGGAGAACGGCACTGGGGCTGTGCTGGACCCTTCAGATGACGCTGCCGGTGCCCGGATCAAAGCCCCGATGGTTTTGGGGCTGTGACGGAGCCACCCCCGGTCACATCCTGAGCCCCAGCGGGCGGCCGAATCCTGCCCAGGCAGCAGGAGGAGGAAGAGGAGCAAGCGGGATGAAGCAGCAGGGCAGGGAACGGGGTGAGGAGCATTTGGAAGAGGGGAGCAGCATCGCGCAGCGTGCCGGCCCTAAAACTCCTCCTGGAGCCCCCCGCACCTCTGCCGAGCCGCCCCGCTGCTCCCGGGCTGGCACACCCACCCCGCGCAGCTTTCCCTGCTCAATTTGCCCCAAACAGCCCCAAAACAAGGCTGCTCTCCTTGCTGGCTGCCGTCTGGGTTTGGCTGCGGGACTCTCGGCACCGCGCGGCTCCCGGCAGCATCCCTCGGGGCTGGTGGAGGAGCGGGGCGGTGAATTCATTCATTAAAAGCGGGGCAGAAAAACCATTAAAAGGGAGCGAAAAGCAAACCAGTCCCATTTCCGCGGAGGTCAGGAACTTGCATAAAAGCCACAGCCGCAGGCGCCCACCTCGGAGCTGCTTCTCGGGGCCGGCGCCGTACAAAAACCTTGGGATTTTCCTTGGGTTTGCAGCCCAGGGAGGTGCCGCAGGGGTGCGGGTCGCTCCCGGGGCAGCTCCTCCGGTGCCGTGCCCCCCCCCGCCAGCCTCACCGCGGGCACGGCGACGTCCTGGAAGCACCCCCGGCGGGCGGCGAGCCTCAGGAGTAAAGTGCAAAACGCGCGCCATGGGCACGAGCCGCGGGAGGGGAGCGGTGCCAGGGGGGTCGGTGCTGTGCCTGCCCCCCTGCTGGGGCTGCTGCAGCCCCCTCCTCTCCCATGGCACCTCTCTGCGTGCACCGACACGCTGGCACCGACACGCTGGCACACGCGTGTGCCTGGTGGTGCAGGCAGGGTGGGCTGGGGCCGAGCTCGCAGCCTCCGTCCCGGTGCCCCGTGGTCCGCAGGGGGGGAAGGAGGGCTCGGGGGGCGGCCTCGGGGCTCGCCCCCGTCTCTAAATCCAACTCTAAAACCAGTCCTTCACGCGGGACAGCCAGCACGGCGCCCCCACGGCGAAGCAGCCGGGACCGGCAGCCCCGGGGGAGGGCAAGTTTCGGGGGGGGGGCACGGAGCCCTGCCCGCGCCCCGGAGCCGCGGCGGCCTCAGGGGGTGTACGCCGGGGGTGGCTGGAACTGGTTGATCACCTCGTACTCGGCCGGGTAGGGCTCGTTCTCCTCCATCTCCGACAGCAGCTCCAGGGCCTGCTCCTCCTCCTCGGTGGGGTAGTGGCGCAGCAGGTTGGCGGCCGTGGCGAGGATGGAGGCGCCCCCGGCCCCCGCCACCAGGTAGAAGCTGACGGCGAAGGTGACGTAGACCTGGGAGCCGTGGTACTTCTTGTGCTGCTGCTGCTGCGCCAGGATCAGCTCCGAGGCCCAGTAGCAGAAGCCGATGACGGTGGCGCACTGCAGGACTTGGGGGGGGGAAGAACAGCGGTTGAGGCACCAGGAAGGAATAAAAATCAGTAAATTTACTTCATGGCTAAGGCAAAGCCCCCCACGGCCGTGCTCTGCTTGCCAGGGGAGTGGAGCAGGCAGAGAGCGAGGTATTGGGGCAAAAAAAGAGCCTGCCCAGCCCGTGGAGGTACCAGAAGGCTGAAATTCATCACAGGAAGGAGGAAAGCAGCAGGGAGAGGAGCGCAGCCTGACGGAGCCTCCCCTCTGCCTCCAGGCCAGCAGGGAAAGAAGAGGCTGAGCGCCTCCCTGTGAGCCTGGACGCTGCTGTGCTAAGGGTGTTTGTCCCCATCTCTGTGGGGGAGCCAGGTTAGGGAGGAAAAGCAGCAGAAAAATAAAGGAGCTCCCCTGGCGTGGCTCTGAGGAAGCAAACCAGCTCGCCCGGCTCATGATAAAGGAGGAGGAGCAGCGAGGCCGCGAAGCTGAAGGGATTTTGTGACCCAGAAGGAGCTGCACGGACACCTCGGTGCCCTGAGCCCCACGCCGTGGGCTCTGCAGCTCAGCGCCCTGACGTGCCGGCAGGGCTCAGGGGATGTAAACCTCCTGAGGCTGACTCACAGCACCCGACCTTCCCCACAAGGGCACGGATCTGCGCCACGGGAGCCCTTTGAGAAGCACAACTCACCGCCCCGTGCCCATCTGGAGGCGCTTGGTGTCCATCCCTGACCTCTGACCCCAGGATTTAGCTCCGGTTTGGAGGCCAGAGCTGCCCTTGAGGGCTCTGAGGCTGCTCTGGCTGCAGACAGAGCTAAGGAAGAGCTCTGCACATCGGCTGGGCAGCGCAGCCCCGAGCTGAAAACCCCTTTCCTCGGATCAGGGAAGGGAATCTGGGGTTTCCCCGTGCAGCTGCAGCGACAGCCCTGCCTGGTGTTACCTGTGAGGATGTGGGCGAAGGCGTAGCGGCGCGTGATCTTCAGCGCCGGGTGCTTGGGCCCGAAGACGTCCAGCAGGAAGGCCGAGAGGCTGCAGATGATGCCCAGGAAGCAGAAGGCGGCGATGACGCGGAGCAGCAGCACGGTCTGGGGGTTCATGCAGTAATCTGCGGGGACATGGGGCTGCTGAGCACGGCGGCAAGCTGCCCTCTTGACCTGACCCCTTCCCTGTGCCCTGATGGTTTCACCCTGCAGAGCTCTCCTCCGGGCTTGGAGAAGTGGTGCTGTGCACCTCTGCCCTCCGTGAACCCGACCTTTGTTAGCTGCGGGCAGGGCATTTTATGGGGTGCTGCTGCAGTGGAAATGAAAGCTGAGGGAACGCCTCCAAACAGGGCTGCGCAGGTTCCTTGTTTTGTATGAACTGGGAGTTTACCGGGGAGCCTCCTTGCTCTGACACCGCTCAGCTCCGGAGCTGAAGGAAGCCTGGTCCCGCACCTCCCCGGGACATTTCGGTGCTGCCGGGGTCACCCCACAGAACCCAACCCCATTTACCCCCATCTCGGGCACGCCGAGCCCTGGGGCCAGCCGAGGTGCTGCCGGACCCGCCCCGGGCTGGGCTGAGGTCCCCAGGAGTCACCTCCCTGGGAGCTGTTTACGAGCAGCACCTGACCCAGCCTGGGGACAAACCCTTCAATTAGGGGAAATTAGCGTGCAGACGGGGCAGGATCCTCTTCCTGGCAGCTCACCGGGGCTCTGCGCTGCCGTGACCCCACAAACACGAAGGATGTTTGCCCTAAAGGCGTGTGGGGGTGATCGCATGCGGGGAAACCGGGTGGGTTTGCGCCAGAAAAACACCCGTGGGTGGGGAGAGGGAGAAGGAAAGGGCAGGCACGAGTCCCTCGGAACCGTGTTCCCCAAACGCCCCCGCTGCAGGGCACGGCTCGGCCACCCCAAAACCCCTCCGTGCCGGGAGGGCAGGGCGCTGCTCCCCTCCTCTTCCCCTTCTCATCTCCCCACCGAGCTGTTCTGGTGCTCCCCGGGCCCTGCGGGGCGGTGGCGAGCACTTCCCGGCTCCAGCACCGAAGGAGAAGCAGCGAGGGGGATCCCGGGGGAAGTTGAAACCTTGGCTAAAAGCCACAGCGGGCACGAGTGGTCTGTCTGTCTGTCTGTCCTTCTGTCTGTCTGTCTGTCCTTCCGTCTGTCTGTCTGCCCCGGGTGGCACAGAGCTGGAGTTACAGCCTGGGGCCTCCCAGGAGCACGGGGAGCTTCCAACCAGGCTGCCCCACGGGATAACCCGAGCTGGAGGGGACCCCCTCCCCGGAGCCCTGCCGCTGCCTCCACTCAGCACCACCAAAAATGAATCCGTGGGCCTGAGTGCTGGCTGGGCGAACTCCAGAAATCACCACGGTTGGAAAATCCCTCCTCACCCTGTACACACAGCCCCTGCCACCACTGGCACCACTGACCCTGTCCCCAAGCACCACGTCCAACCCCTCCTTGAACACCCCCAGGGACGGGGACTCCCCCACCTCCCTGGGCAACCCGTCCCAGTGCCTGCCTGCTCTGTCTGAGCAGCAATGGCTCCTCATTCCCCACCTGAACCTCCCCTGGCACAACTCGAGGCCGTTCCCTCTGCTCCTGTCAGTTCCCTGTGCGCAGAGGCCGCCCCCCAGCCCCTCCTTCCAGGCAGTTGCAGAGAGCAATGAGCTCTGCCCTGAGCCTCCTCTTCTCCAGCCCTCTTCTCGATGCCCTTCTTGCAGTGAGGGGCCTCAGCCGGGAGAAGCCCCCCCACGTCCCCAGGAGCCCCTCCCAGCTCCTGACCACCTCTGGGGGCAGGTCCCCACCCTGCCACCCACCCCGAGCTCCCCGTCCCAGCTCCGTGCTGTCCCCTCAGCTCCTGGCGCTGTCCCCAGGGATCAGCGTTGCCCCTCTGCTTCCCTTGGGAACAAACTAAACCCCCAGGATCTGCCCCTAAACCCCCTCCCCTTGCTTCCTACACCCCCAGGGCCTGACCCCACACCCCCAGGAACCGGCTCCTAACCCCCTTCCCCTGAACTGCCAGGATCTGCCCCCACACCCCTTCCCCCAGTCCCTACACCCCCGGGGCCAGTCCCTAACCCCCTTCCCCCAACCCCTACCCCTATTCCCAGGCCCCTAAAGCCCCGAGACTGGACCCTACACCCCTAGGACTGGCTCCTAATCCCCTTCCCTGGCCCCTAAAACCCTGGGATCTGCCCCTACACCCCTTTCCCTGGCCCCTAACTCCCCGGGGTCGAGCCCCACACCCCCCTCCCCCGGTTGTTACAGCCCCAGGGCCTGACCCTACACCCTAAGACCAGCTCCTACCCACCCCTGTTCCTCAGCCCCTACACCCCAGGATCTGCCCCTACACCCCTGGGGTGTAGGGACTACACTCCCTGACCCCCAAACCCTCAGGACCTGCTCCTAACCCCCGGGACTGAACCCTACACCCCTTCTCCCGGCCCAACCCCCTTCCAAGGCCCTGAAGACCCGGGATCGGGCCCTAAACCCCCAGGATCGACCCCTAACCCCCCCGGAATCAGGCCCTAAACCCCTGGAACCTGCCCCTACCCCTGCTCCCCAGCCCCTAACCCCAAGGACTGGACCCTACACCTCTTCTCCCGGCCCCAAACCCCCTTCCCTGGCCCTGAAGACCCCGAATAGGGCCCTAAACCCCCCGGGATCGGGCCCTAAACCCCGGTGACCTACCCTTAACCCCCGGCACTGGACCCTACACCCCTTCCCCGGCCCCAAACCCCTTTCTCAGGCCCCGAACCCCCCGGATCGGGCCCTAAACCCCCCGGGCCCTGCCCCTGCCCCTGCCCCTTCCCCTCCCGGTCCCGGTCCGTCCCCGTGCCCCCGGTCTCACCGCGCAGCAGCTCGGGCTCCACGTAGCCCAGCACATCGGCGACGCCCAGCTCCTGCCGGCCGCAGGTGCCGCCGTGGATGCGGAGCCAGGCGGGCTCGGCCAGCGCCGTGCAGAGCGCCGTGATGGACAGCGCCCCGGGCAGCGCCGACGCCAGGCTCCGCTCCGGCTGCTTCGGCAGCCCCCCCCCGCCTCCGCCGCCGGCCCCGCCGCCCGCCGCCCCCCTCCGCCGCCGCCCCCCGGGCAGCCCCGGCCCGCCGGGGGTGTACATGGCGCCCGGCCCCGGCCCCGGCTCCCGGCTCCGGTTCCGCTTCCGGCCGCGGTCCGGTTCCGCTTCCGGCCCCGCCCCGCGGCTCGGCTGCTTCCGCTTCTTCCGCTTCCGGCGGCGGCGGGCGGCATGAAGGAGGCGCTGCAGCCGCTGTGCCGGGTGGCCGCGCACCCCGAGGCCCGCTGCTGGTTCCTGGCCTGGAGCCCCGGCGGCGGCCTCCTGGCGTCCTGCGGCGGGGACCGAACCGTGCGGCTCTGGGCGAGGGAAGGTGCGGGGCGGGGCCAGGAGCCGGGGGGGCGGGGTCATGTGAAGGGGCGGGGTCATGGAAAGGGGGCGGGGGCAGGGAGGGGGTGGGGCAAGGGGCGGGGTCAGGGGTGAGGCAAGGGGAGGGGGCGGGGTCACAGATGCAGGGGGCGGGGCCACAAGAGGTGGGTGGGGCCACGAAGGGGCTGTGGGGAGGGGCGGGGCTGGGGGAGCTGGGGGAGGAGCCCCAGGGAGTGGGGGCGGGGCCATGGGAGCTCTGAGGGAGGGGCTGGGGAAGGGGCGGGGCCACAGGGCTGGAGGCGGGGTGAGGGGAGCTGAGGGGGTGGGACCACGAGTTGTGAGGGCGGGGGCACAGCACGGGGCGGGGCCAAAGGCATGATGTGGGAGGGGTCCTGGGGAGGGTGGGGCCGCGAGGGGCGGGGCTTAAAGCTAGGGGCGGGGCTAAAGGCAGGGAGAGGGTGGGGCCTGAGGGCAACGGGGGTGGAGCCTGCGGAGGTGGGCGGTGCCTGAGGCCACACCCCCTCCCCTCGCCCCCCCCCCCGTTCCCCCCCCCCAGGGCCGGGCTGGGCGTGCCGGGTGGTGCTGGGGGAGGGGCACCAGCGCACGGTGCGGCGCGTGGCCTGGTCGCCCTGCGGCTCCTACCTGGCCTCCGCCAGCTTCGACGCCACCACCTGCATCTGGAAGAAGGGCGACGACGGCTTCGAGGTGAGGCCCCCGCCCGGCCCCTGCCCCCCAGCCCTCACCCCGCCACGCCCTGACCCCCCCCCCGTCCCCTCTGCAGTGCGTGACCACGCTGGAGGGGCATGAGAATGAGGTGAAATCGGTGGCCTGGGCCCCCTCGGGCAACCTGCTGGCTACCTGCAGCCGCGACAAGAGCGTGTGGGTGTGGGAAGGTGAGTGGGACAACCCCGGGGGGCCCTGTGCCGCCTGTCCCCCCCCCCCAGTGCCCTAACGGGGAGCGCTGTGCCCGCAGTGGATGAGGAGGAGGAGTACGAGTGCGTCAGCGTCCTCAACTCGCACACGCAGGACGTCAAGCACGTGGTGTGGCACCCCAACCAGGAGGTGAGGGCGGCGCCAACGAGGGGCTGGGGGCTTTCTGTGGGTGCACAGCCCCTCAGTGCCCCCTGCCCCCCACCCCAGCTCTTGGCCTCAGCCAGCTACGACGACACGGTGAAGCTGTACCGCGAGGAGGAGGACGACTGGGTGTGCTGCGCCACGCTGGAGGGCCACGAGTCCACCGTGTGGAGCCTGGCCTTCGACCGCAGCGGCGAGCGCCTGGCGTCCTGCAGCGACGACAAGACGGTGCGCATCTGGCAGCAGTACAAGCCGGGCAACGAGGAAGGTGAGCGCCCCTCAGCCCCGTGAGGAGCAGCAGGGAACACGTCCAAGCCCCCGGGGCGTTGCTTGATTCACCCCCGGTGCTGAGTTTTTCCTCTCGCCGCCCAGGGGTGGCGTGCAGCGGCACCGACCCCACCTGGAAGTGCGTCTGCAACCTGTCGGGCTACCACTCCAGGACCATCTACGACGTGGCGTGGTGCGTGGCGGCGCGGCCCCGCTCCCCTCGGTTCCCTTTGGCTTGGGGGGGAGCGGGGCTGACCCCCTGCGCTGCCCCCCTGCAGGTGCCACCTCACCGGGGCGCTGGCCACGGCCTGCGGCGACGACGCCATCCGGGTCTTCGAGGAGAGCGCCTCGTCCACGCCGCAGCAGCCCACCTTCAGCCTCACCGCCCACGTGCCCCGCGCGCACTCGCAGGACGTCAACTGCGTGGCCTGGAACCCCAAGGAGCCGGGGCTGCTGGCCTCCTGCAGCGACGACGGCGAGATCGCCTTCTGGAAGTACCAGCGGCCCGAAGTCTGCTGAGAGCTCTCCCCAGAGGTTTCAGGCTGTGGTGCTGGCCACAAAGCCCCTTGTTGAGGAGAGGACGGGGCCGGGGTGGGCAACCTCCTGCATCCCACCTCCCCACAGCACTTGGACTTCAGCCCTTTGGCAGCCCGCGGCTGGGGGGTTTGGCAGGGCCAGAAAGGAGCCTGCCAGCCGTGGGGGTCCTGCCACGCTCCCCAGGGACACGCACAGTGGGGCAGCCCCCCTGCCAGGCTCAGGGAGACACCCCCAGGGCGATGCTTCTCCCTCCTGCTCCGCGCTCAATAAATCCTCACCCTGCTCGAAGCCTCCGGCTCTTCCTTTTGGGGCTGTCACCGCCCCACCTGGCCCCCGGGGGAGCGGGGTGTAAGCAGCAGGGTAGGGTGTGAGCAGCAGGGCAGGGTGTAAGAGCTGCCCCAGGGCTGGGGGAGGCTGGAGGGGGAGGCTGGCGACCAGGGAAGGGGTTGTACACCCCGTAACGCACAGCCCCATGGAGGTGGTGGGGGGTTGTGCCTGCCTGCTGCTCCCCGAAACTGCTACGGGGCAGCTCCTGGGGCCGGAGCTGACCTCTTTTCCTCCTGCCAAACCCCACACCGCCTGTTCTTCTTCCTGGCAGCTTGCTCTGCCTTAATTAGCTCTGCTAATGAACTTTTTGGAGCGGGCAGCGATGTGCAGCAAAGCCAAGGGCACGGAACTAAGTGTGAGCTGGGGACACACCAAAGTCCTTCAGCCTTGCTGTTGAACCCTTTAAGGTTAAAAAGTGGGTGGAAAACAGCCCCAACCGCTCCCATTTCCCCCCAACCACTCCTGCTTTCACCCTGCTTCCCCCACACACCCCACAGCGCAGAGGAAGAGGAAGGGCTCCACATTTATTCCAGCTGCTGCAGCCGCACTGTGCTCCTGCACGCAGCTCCACTCTAAAAAACACTGTACAAAGCATCATCATAAAAAAAAACAAACAAACACAAAACACATGGCTCCACGCCTACGGAGGGGACACAACACCACCACGGCTCGGGTTTGGTCACTGTCCTACCCGCAGATCCTCCCCTAGGAGCGGCGCAGCCCCGCGCTAGTCGGAGTCGCTGTCGCTCTCCGCTTCTTTCACGTCCACGCTGAACTTGTACTCCTGGTCGCAGCCCATGTAGGCGTCGCTCATGAAGTACAGCGTGTAGTTGTGCGTCCCCGTGGCCGGGGCCACGAAATCCAGCTTCACCTAGGCAGCGAGGAAGAGCTCGTGTTGGGGCTGCGGGGGGCAAACGGCGGCCGCGGGGGTGGCCGGGGTGACGCAGCGCCCAGCCCCGCTCACCTTGGCTTTCTGCTGCAGCGTCAGGCGCTTGATGGAGATGAGGCTGTTGGACTTGGAGTCGCCGATCACCACCCACCAGCCCTCCTCGCGTTTCTGCGGGGGAAGAGAAGGGTTAAGGGGTGCCAGGGGGATGATCCCCAGCCTGGCTTACCGCCTGCAGGTCCGGCACGCACCTGGGGGAAGAGGGGAGCGATGACGGGGCCGGTGACCTCCTCCTCACGCTCCAGCTGCACCAGCACCACCACGGGCCCCCCGCTGCGTGGAGAGAAGCGAGGGACACGGTGAGGGCGTCCCCTGGGCTGACGCAGCACCGAGCGGCCGCGCCACCCTCCCCGCCTCACCTTCGGATGCTTTCCTTCTCCACCACCTCGTAGGACAGCTCGATGTTGGGGTAGCGGTTGCAGAAGCGGGCGACGTCGGCGATCTGGGCGTCGGAGAGCTGCAGCAGCGCGTTGCGGTCCTCGTCCTCCATCTCCATGATGTCGAAGACGCTCTCGACCCCCTGCGACAAAGCAGCTTTCAGCCCCGCGGCCACCCCACGATCCTCACGCTCCCGTCAGACCGTTCCCCATTCCCAGCACGGCGCCTTCCCCAGAGATGGGTAGAGGTTTTTTACCTTATCCGTGCAGCGCTTGATGTGCTCCGAGGTGAAGTGAGGCAGCTGCTTGAGGTAGGAGTCCTTGGACCACATGGCCTGGGTCACCATTTGCGCCAGCTCCATGGCGGCCAGCGCGGGGCTCAGCCAGCCGTTGCTGGACAGCACGTCCACGCACGCCTGGATCAGCCGGATCGCCTGGGGGCGAGGATGAGGACGGGTGAGAAGGCAGCACCGAGCCACACGCAGCGCGGGCGGGATCCCAGCCGCCTCCCTGTACCTTGCTGAGGATCTCCTCGGTGTCCGACTGCAGCTCGGCGCTCAGCTGCATGCGCGACAAGTGGGCCTGCAGCAGGAGGTTGGTCTTGACGTGGGGGTCGTTGAATTTGGGGTTGGTCAGCTTGTGGGGAACCTTCTGGGCCAGCTACAGAGGGAAATGACAAACATTTAGCCCTACAGAGCAGACAATGCAGGCAGCCCTCCTCGCTGTGACCCCGCGGGACACGTCTGTCCCCTGCAGATCTGCCACCGCTGGCAGCTCGGCGCGGAGGCGCTGCCGCTCACCTGCCGCAGCAGGTTGTCCTCGTGGTGCCTGATGGGGATGTTCTCGTACTCAGCAGCGTTGGAGATGATTTCAATCAGCCCTCGCACCTTGGTTTTGGCATTGAGGGACATGCTGAAGAGCTCTGGGCAAGACAGAAAAAAACAAGGTCAGGGAAAAGCAGGCGGCGTTCACCACCACGATACAAGAGAAGCCTTCAGGCAGACAACACCCAGCCTCGTGCTAAAGGAGGGAGTTTTATGCAACCACCCACGTGTGCAGAGCTTTCTCTACCCACAGAGCAGGAAGAGGACAGAGAGCTGGAGCACCAGCAAGTGCTCGTGTACGCCGCCCACCCCAGCAGAGCCCCTACCGATGGTGGTGTAGTTGATGTAGTAATAGGCTGCGATCATCCCCAGGTTCAGCGGGGCCACGTCCATCTCGTCCTCGATGCTGATGCACTTGGACTGCTCCAGGTCACTGAGGGTCTGCTCCACCAGCTCGGAGAGGTGATCAGACAGGTGCCTGTGGGACACGCCTGCAGGTACAGCAGCATCGCAGTGAGGCTCAGGAATTCCCCGGGACGGACAAAAGCTGCTCTTGTGGAAGCAGAGCCCCCGAGCAGAGGGTCCCCGGTATCCTCCCTCATCTCCCCCACCCCGTATCCCCGGGGCAGAGCCCTCTGCTCACCCTGCAGGTTGTAGTAGTTGGGGTTCTGGGTCATCCTGCGGTACAGGAAGGTCCAGGTGAGGTAATCCACCGCGTCCTGCTTGTTCTCTATGGTCTTGGTGACAATCTCGGCGTTGAAGTGGTCGTGCATGCAGTGGTCCAAGTGCGACTCCACGGGCAGGGGCTCGTAGAGGAATTTCTTGAAGAAATCCTAAAGCAGGGCAGGGGTAGAGGGGAGGGGATAAATAAACCCAGCACCTCCAGGATCCCAGAGCACCTCCCAGGCTGCAGGGCTCTCAGCGAGGGCTGCATCGGCCTGCCCGAACATCCCAGACAGGAGATGGACATTTGCAGGCCAGAAGCTGTGCCTGGCCCCTCACCCACCTTCTTGGACCCCTGGCACATGATGACACAGCGGCCCTCGTCGTCCTGCAGCGGGCGGTTAGCGTGGCCCACCATCTGCAGCACGTCGTAGATGGGGTAATCCACATACCTGGGGCACACAGAGGGTCGCTTTCATGAAGCTGCTCCAAAGAAAGCTACCGGGGCCTCGGACCCCGCAAGGACAGGGAGGAAACCCTAAGGGATCAGGGCCCCATTCCCTCGTGCCTGCCCTCCACACTCACGCGTGGATCTTGCCGTTGTAGTACTGCGTGTCCATGATGATCACCAGGTGCGCGGCGATGTTCATGCCCCAGCAGAGGCTGCGGGAGGCAACCATCACCTGCACTGCGCCTGCAAGGCACGGGGAGAGCAGTCAGCCCACCTCACAGCCCCTGCTGGGGTCACAGACATCTCACAGAGAAAGATGTGGAGGTCCTGCACTTGCACACACGGCTCTCAGCATACAGGGGAGCCCAGAAGGGAAGGTGGAGTTTAAGATCACAGCCTTTTGGGACCAGGGAGGCAGAGAGACCCGGACAGGCTGTTATCTCCAGCCCAAAGACTGCAGGCACTTTGGGGGAAAAGGGTTTAGGGGAAGAACAGCCGGTGCGTCCCCTTCTACCCCCTCACCAGAGCTGAAGAGCTGCTCCACCACGCGCCGCTCCATGGCCGTCAGCCCCTCGTGCAGGTAGCCCACCCCGTTGACGAGGGTCTCCTTCAGGGTGTTGTCATTCAGCTTGTCCAGGTACGGCACCAGATCCTTCTCCGCGCAGTGCAGGAACCTGACGGAGGCAGGGAGCAAAGAGACTGCTGGGCACAGCGAGCCTGGCCCTGTCCCCCCTGGGCACAGCAGGTGACATCTGATGACGCCAACCGATGGGAAAACCCTCCCCCAGCCCACTGAAAATGCCAAAATCCTGCCCCTGCCTCACTCAGAGGAGGGACAACGGCCCTGCACCGAATCCCCCGTGGCCACGGCACCGCTACCTTTGCCTCTGGACGTCCGAGGCGCACGTGGTGAGGATGTTGATGGCCGTGAGCCGCGTCTGCTTGCGGGACGGGACAAAGACGATGACCGGCTTCTTGGGAGAGTGCTTCATGATGGCGTGGTAAACCGGCTTGGCCATGGAGAGCAGGCGAGTCTGCGTGTGGCTGATGTTGAAGCCCTGCAGGGAAAAGGAGCAGGCAGCGATGCCATCCGGAGAGCAGGCAGAAGGGAAGGGGAAACGGGAAAAAGGCGACGGGGTCGTCAAACCCTACCTGGATGTGCAGCTCCAGCGGCACGGGGCGGACGTTGGGGTGGAAGTTGAAGGTGGAGGTGGCACTGCAGCCCAGCCAGTGCGCCACGTCCTTGGCGTTGGACAGGGACGAGCTGAGGGCCACGATGCGGATGGGCCGCTCGATCTGCGAGGAGATGTAGCGCATCCGGGAGCAGATGACCTCCAGCACGGGCTGCGGGAGGGATGGGACAGGTTGCAGCAGCAGCAGGAGGGAAGCACCAAGCCCCCCTCCTTGGGCACTTCAGCCCAAGCCCCCTCATGCACCTACAGCCATGGAGACCCCAGAGGACACCACTCCTGAGCTCCTCAGCTTCCCAAGGGACCTGGGGCTTCTGTCCAAGCCCACCCCACAGCTTGGGGAAAGATCCCAGCAGGAAAAGCTGACCTCAGGCCAGACGTTGCGTGAGCAGCCAGCCACCCCCCTGCAACTCCACATCATCTCCAAGACCCACACGACGACGAGGGGCACCCCAACGACCCGCACCCTCCCCCCCCCCCCAACGGCCATACCCCGTTCTCGCCCCCGATGAGGTGCACTTCGTCCACGATGAAGAGGTTGACGTTCTGGACGTTCTTACGCTGCTTCCAGCGCCGGGACAGGATGTCCCACTTCTCGGGAGTGCTGATGATGATGTTCCCTTTGCCCAGCAGCTTCAGGTCGGTGCTGGTCTCCCCCGTCAGCAAGACCACCTTCTTATTGAGGCGCTCCTGGAACTTTTCGTACCAGTCCATGAAGACCTGCCAAAACGCAGGGGATGCTGCTGTCAGGCTCACATTAGAGGAAATTGTACCGAGTCCTTGGGGACAGAGATGTGCAGCTGCCAACGTCAGCACGTCAGCAGTGGGGTGGCGTTTCTTTGCTCCCTCACAGACAGGAGGACACCACAGCTCAGCAGAAGCCTCAGGAACCATCCTGAGGGACGTGGCAGCTCAGAAGGGATGGGGAAAGTGGAACGGGACAAGAGGAAATAAACCTAAGCTGGAGCAAGGTTCTGGTCCTCCTCAGGACGCGGGGCCTACCTGCTCTGCCAGGGCTTCCATGGGGGTGATGTACACGCAGCGTCCCTCCGAGTTCTGGAGCAACATCCTCAGGATGGCAAATTCGGCACAAATGGTCTTCCCGCTTCCCGTGGGGGCACCCACAAACACATTGTCATCGCTGTTATAAACGGTGTTAAACACTGGGGGCAGACGGACAAGACAGAAGAGAGCAGCTTAACGTCATCTCCAAGGTTTTCTACCAGAGCCCTGGGAACAGGCAAGGACAACACAGCCCGGCCCCAGCCCGCACACGGAGGAGCTGTTTTAGGAGTTTCAGCCCAGGATCCACTGAACAGAGCACTCCGTGACACTACCTCCTCAGCGTGAACTCCCTATTTCCCTATTCTGGCTATGCCCAGGAAGATGAACACGGGCACAGCAGCTTTGCTTCACTCCCAACCCCGTCCCTACAAGCAGCACAGAGGGAAAAGTCTGGAGCCAGCTGGCTCTGCAAGGCTGAGCAGTGTCAGCACGGACACAGCTCCCAGGAGCAAACCTGCTGCCAGGCAGCCCCAGACAGGCTGCTTGGTGTACTTGAGGAATTTATCAAAGCTTCTTTGCCCCATGGAGAAAAATTTCAAGCTGTCAAGCCTCTAAGGCTAGGGGAGGCAGAAGGGATACATTTTTTTGCTGAGGAGTTCCTCACGTTACATGACGACACCTCACAAAAGCAAGGGCATGGCACTGTGAATGCCAAAACAGCCAGACCCCAGTCTGACCCAGAGGTGAGCAGAGCTGGTACCCACCCTGAGTCTGGATAGGGTTGAAGAAAGGGAACTTGTCCTGGTAGAGGCTCTCGAAGGCGCTGTTTCGCAGGGCGGACACGGGCAGGGGCTGCAGATCCAGCAGCTCAGTCGGAGGAGGGTATTTTTCAGGGAGGATCAGGTGGCGGAAGGAAACGGGCAGCTGGGTCTCGCAAGCTGTCAGACACACGCAGCATTTTTACCTCAGAGAGCGCTCCAGAGCTTTCATCTCTGAGCTGCCCCTCTCAAGGGGATCCCCAGCCCTCCTGTTGCTTGGATGGCAGAAATCTTTCCCCCACACAGCTCCAAAGGAGGTCCCGAAGCACCCTCAGACCCCAGGGAGAAGCAGGGGGGGCTGGCGGGGTGAGACTTACAGAGCCAGCGGTCGGAGACCACGCGGATGAAGTACTGCGGGGGCAAGGGCTCGAACACGGGCACAAAGAAGGTGACGAGGTGCTCGTCCTGCGCGTACTTGGCTTTCAGCAGGAAGTACTCGTGGTGCAGGATCACCTCGCTGTCCACGTCCTCCACCAGGATCCAGAAAGCTTCAGATGAGCCATGCACCTGAGCAAGAGCAGCCGTTACCTTCCTGCCAGGGTCCAGATCTCCCTTCTGGACCTCCAGGAACTGCTCAGCAGCTCTCCCGGAGCGTGGTAATTAGCCTGGTGGTACTTAGCTGCCCCCCCTTAATGACAGTGGCTCTTCTCCTGCGCACAGCTCACCTTCTCATCCCACTGGAAGTCAGGGGCGATAGTGAGCTCCACCTTCAGGGTGGAGCGGGTAATGGGCTGCAGGTGGACAGAGAGCTCCAGCTTTGGGAACAGATGGACGTATTTGTGGATTGTCTTGCCCATCTTGGGCATCCGGATCAGCTCCCCTGCAAGAGAAAGGCACCGCTGTCAGGACAGACAGACAACAGCAGCTCCCAGACCGAGCTGTGTTCACAGCATCTGCAAGCCAAGCACAGCTGGAAGGGTGCAGGTGCTGGGGCAAAGCTTCAGCTTTCTGCAGGGTGTACCCAGACCCCGTGGCTCTGCCTCTTCAGATGGGACCAAACACCCCAACCCCTGCGCCAAAACCTGGCAGAGGGGAACAAAGAGGCAGCCACCTCTCCCTGCTGCATTTGCCCCGCGCCTCAGTACCGATTTCGTTGTGGTTCAGGTCGTAGAGCCGCTCAAACGGGAAGTTCTTCTTCTCGATTTTCTTCACCACTTCTTCAGGCAGCTTCTTGAACTGGCGCAAAGGACACATGGACTGCCACCTGCGAGGACACCGCAGGATGAGACGGGCAAAGAAACAGGGTGAGGTGAGCAAAGCAGCAGACACAGCAGCCTTCAGAGCACCAGGTTCCTCCTGCTGCCAGGAACCAGCCCGCAGCCAGACACACGTGGTGGGTGGCAGCTTCACACCTTGGCCATGCTGGAGAACCTCATCGTGTGCCAGAGGCACCCAACCTGCAATCAGAAACGACCTCGGAGGTGTTCTGACTTACATGCGCTTGTCAATCATCTTGCAGAGGTTGAGGGTCTTGTCGGTGAGCTGCGCCCAGCCTCGGTTCAGGACTATCTCGAAGATGGCACGCATCAGCCGCCCAGCAGACTGCGGGAACAGAGAGCAGCTCTCAGCGCGTGGCTGGGATCATCCCAGTGACATTTCCTCCTTTCTACCCATTTTCCTGCCCAGCCACACGATGGTTTGAGCTCAGGTCCTTCATCCCAAACGCCCACAGGAGGAGCAATTACTCGACTCCCAGCCCTGGCAACCTGGCACTTGTGGAAGAAGAACAATGCTACATGCAGCCCTCCAGCGCGGAATTATCTCAGGATTTTGATTACAAATGGAAGACGCCAACGAAGATCTGATTCCCACACTGACAGGAGTTAGACCTCCTTTCCGCTGACAGCTCTAGTTACTTTCAAAGCCATTCACGAACACAAACTAAATCCCTGGGGTGCGAATTGTTGCCCCTCTTAGCAGGAAGACTGCGATGTGGCTGGACTGCAAACACCCAGGAGGAGATGGAGAGGCCCCAGCCACGTTCCCTCACTCACCTGGGTAACGTACACCATGTCTGCCATGAGAGCAAAGCCTTCCAGCTTCAGCTGCGAGATGAAGGCCTGGAGGAGCACGTTGATCTGGGGAAGGAGATCAGAGAGGGTCTCAGTGCCAGCTGGGTCTCCCCCGCGCCAGCACTGGTTCCAGAAGGTTCTGACACACAGCAGGACAGGAGTGGTCAGTGGGGCTGAGTGCCCTTTGCTGCAGGACAGCGAGCCCACCCAGAGCAGCGTCTGCAGCTCGTTGGGCATCTCTGACGTGTGATCCGGGACACCCCACAGCGGGAAGAGAACAGAAAGCTCCCCGTGAGCAGACCATGGTGGCATTTGGCACAGCAGCTCTCACAAGGATCACCCCTCCCTCAAAAGATGAGCAGAGAAGTCCCCTCCTGGGCAGGCAGGGCTCACCTTGGCGCTGGGCTCCTCGATGCTCTCCTTCACTGGGATTGGAACTCGCTCCAGCAGCTTCTGAAGCTCCAGTTTCTCCTCCTGCAGAAAGCCAACAGAGAGAGATGAGAACAGCCCCGCACAGGACAAGCTCTGCATCATCCCCGGCAGCACAACGACCAACAGCCTCAGGGCTGTATCGCTTGGGATGGGTTTGTGGCTCCGTACCTCCCTCACGGTGATGTTCCTGAACTCTGAGGACAGCGAGAAGACCCGAAACAGTTCGATTTCACTCAGGGTGGGCTTCAGGAGCTGGTTGTAAGTTTGCATCGTCTCGTTGGTGATGTAGTAGTGGCTGGCAATGCGGCCCAGCTCTGTCACCTACAGCAAGGACAAGCCAGTGAAGAAGCAGAAAGACACCCGACTGCTCACGGCGCAAACAGCAGATACTGAACAGCAGGGGAGACATTGCCAGGCAAGCCAAGTATGAACTCTCGGGCTACAAATCCCCCAGGAAAGCTGCTTTTCCTGGTACACAACTGCACATCTCACACCCTCCCCTTCTCATCTCATTCCCTCTGAGGCAATGAGAACACAACAGGAGTGTGAATTTGCTTAGAAGACAGCAGCAAACACACAGTGATGAGACCAGGGTTCACACTGGCTCTCTCTGTGCCAGCAAACAGCTCCCTGGAACCACAGACACACACAAAGGCAGGTCTGACTGAGGCAGCCCTCCCTGGGGTCTGTATTTCACCAGCGAGATGCCTCTTGCATCCTTTCTCTCAGCCAGAGGACGCTCCTGAACAGCTCTGCCTGTCCACAGCTCCTTTCCCAGGTCCCGTCTCACCTGGAAGTTCCCCGTCTTCTTGTCGTACTTCACCAGGTTGTTCTTGTCCAACATGAGGGCTGCGGTGTGGACCAGGTCCAGGCGGCGCTGGTCCAGCAGCGGATCTCCCTTCAGGTCATCGTGGGATATCCCATAGAGCGTGGGGGAGCGCAGCATGCGGATGTACAGGTAGGTGTAGCCCAGCCAATTCACTGCGTCCTGAGGGAACACCAAGGCACCGTCAGAGCCGCCAAAAAACCTTCCCCAGCAGCAAGGATGACGTGCCAGCACCAAGCCCAGTGCTCCCAGCACCGGTGTAGGACGCAGCGGGCTAAGCTCAGCTGAAACTTGCTGGGTCAAGATCAGACAGGAGCTGAGAAGCCCACTGGTCAATACACGACTCCTCTCCATCAGAAGAATCTTAAGGGGTTATAGAACATGAAAACCCACCCCCTACACACAGACTCTTCCCCAGTGTCCTTATCCATGGGGAAAACTCTGTCTGCTCTGAATGCCAGAAGCAGCTACCCATTTCCCCGACAGCTTGGCATTTCTCATGGCTGCCCTTCCAGATCCCTTAAAAATCTCCATTACATTTGCTCCCTGTGCACTGAAGAAATACGCTGCAAGTTCCTTTACTCCCCTGCAGCGACACTGCTTTTCCCCAGCACGGACCATCCTTTGCCTACCACAATTCCATCCGGCTCTCTGGGAGCAACGAGGGCTGCGTGTACCCAGAGGGCAAAGATTTGTGCTCACCTTTGCGTTCTGCACATTCCCGAGCACAGTCTCTGCATTCAGCATGTCTGGGAGCTTCGACACCATCTGACTTTCAATGGGGAGCTGCTGGTTGAGCAGGGACAGGTAATACTGCAGCTCTCCGTGGGATGTGATGAGGATCCCCTCACCTTTGGTATCGTACTGAGGCCTCCCAGCACGCCCCAGCATCTGAGAAATGAGAAAGCGAGGTCAGCAAAAGATAAGAGCTTTTAGCTTGGCAGTTTCTCCTTGCTGCTGTGACCTGGGGCTTTACATCCAGATTGCTCAGCCTGCCGTTACTTCTAGTTGGCAGGAGACACACATAAATATCTCAGATGTGTCTGGGCAAGATAATGGGAGAGGAATCATTTGTCTTCTCTGCTCCCGATCTGTTCCTCCTGTGCCCTCACAGCAGGGCAGCTCCCAGAACAGCTGAGAGTCTGGCAGTACGGAGCAGGGAGCCGCTGCACTGAGAAAGTACAGAAGCAGACCTCAAATGCACCTCAGCAGGAAGGGAAAAATCCAGCCCCGGGGCACGGCAACATCACTATTAGCAGAACTTCACCTGCAGGATGTCCAGAGCGCCCAGCTCAGTCCAGCGCCCCTTCTCAGGGCTGTACACCTGCGTCCCTTTGATGATGACCGTGTGAGCGGGGAGGTTCACACCCCAGGCCAGCGTTGCTGTGGACACCAGAACCTGTAGGAGCAGCAACAGCGATCAGCAAAACCAGGCAGAGGCCCCTTCCTAGCGTAAAGAGCATCCAAAACGTTGGCCAGGCACAACAGGGACAAGGGCTGGGAGCTGTGACTGTCTCAGCAGTTCAGCAGAGGAAGGTCAGACACAGCAGGGCTTGGGATCTTCAACCAAATTTGCCAGCTGACTGCACGACTCGGGGAAATGACCCTGGGAAAACCCTTTGCCTACCAGTTATAACGCAGACACTGAAAAGATCACTGTGCAGGAGTGCCCCAGCGCATTGCTATTTCCCACCAGAACCTCCTGTTTTGCTGAACAAGTTTTCCCAGCTAAGAAGCAGAAGCATTTAGATTTACTTTCCTCAGAGTTCACCCGATTTGTGAAGTTCTTTGGGTGACAAGCCTCGCCCCATGCTGAACTCCTGCTTTTTTGAAGCAGCTGGTTTCCTACTGAGCTGTTACATCCTTGTAAGAATCAGATAAAACTCAGTGCCTGATCTCCAGGATGAAACTTGTAGAGGAGACAGCCTGCTCTGGGACAGACCTCTAACTTTAAACACTCTTCTAGGTACTAGAGGAGATTTTGCCCTCTCCACTCCTGTCTACGTGCTTTTAATTTCTCTCCTGTCAAGGCTCTCTCCAACAGCCATTCTCAAGATTTTGCACAAAGGGCTAGTGGAAAACATGCTTCGAGCATTTCTTGTGAAGGACCTTCCCCGAACAACCATGCCTGGAGGAAGCAGCAGCTCCTCCTGGGAAGCGGGGCTCACCTGGATGTGCTTGTCAGCAAACAGATCCTCCACCAACGTCCGGTCCACTCGCGTCATCCCAGCGTGGTGGATGGCAAAGCCGTAAGGCAGAAGGTCCTTCAGCTCCAGGTTCTGCAGTAAAAACATAACCAGCGTGAGGGTTTCTGAGCCAAGCAACACCGGGGAGAACAGCAGCGACAGAAGGCAGCGTGTGGCCTAGAGGGCTGCAGATCTGTGACTGGAAGCACCTTTGGACCCGCGCTTCTGCTCTGGCCGTGTCAGAGCAGCCCTGACCACGCAATCACCTTGCACTGCTCAGCTTCTGTCCTCAGGACCTCGGTGGAGGCCGAGCCCTCCCGCAGGAAGAGGCCCAGGGTATCTTTCTCCAGACACATGTCCCTGATGGCCCGGGCAGTCTTTCCAGTCTCCTTCCTGGAGTGAACGAACACCAGCACCTGTCAACCAAGCACACGGCACCACTGCTGAGAGACAAATCACTGCGGCAGCTGGCAAGAATTCCTGACCCAAGCTGCTCTTCATGCTCACGATGGGAAGTTTAACAGATTTAGAATTAGCCCAGCTGCCCGGTGAGCCACGCTACTGCAGCTAGCACACAGCCAACAGAGCTCCTGATCTAACTGGGCAGCACCGCAAAAACTCCCCCAAAGAGAAGTGGACAGGTCATCCGCTGATCAGACAGCTGGCACGGAGAAGAGAAGTTTGTGTTCCTTCCCCTCCCAGCTGCCATCAACCACTCAAACCTACCCTCTTCGCCTCAGCAGCACTGCTGCAGCTACAGCAACTTGAAGTCTCACCACCATGGTTAAGTGTGTCAGGAACAACAAAATAAAATATCAAACCTGGTTCTTTCCAGCATGCTCCATAATCTTTTCGTAAACAATCTCGTTCATTATCTGGAAGCGCTTGATGGCTTTCTTCTCCGTGATACCCACGTAGGTCTGCTCCAGGGGCACCGGGCGGAAGCTGTCAGAAGAAAACCCAAGGCCATAAACGAGCAGAAGGGAGAAGCGCTGACACAAAGGTCTGGTCAAGAGGCATTTCTTCGGCCACACCACTTCCCCTACACAGATCCTGTATTTTGCATTACTGAGGTCACCACACTTCCTCGTGCCTCAGCTCACTCTAAGATTTGATGGCTCTGGTTCTGCCCTGTTAAATACTGCAGGAAGGGACAGCAACACTTGTTCTTATTTCATGGAATCCACTTGCTATGCGCACACTCAGGGAGCAAAAACAGTGTTTCAGAACTCCCACAATATTAATCCAGGCTTCCTCCAAACAGCTTCTGCAGCACACAGGGACAGCAGAGTTTATCTGCCTCCTCTAACGCGTATCCTGGCAAGTACAACACAGAAACCCTGACACGCATCCTGAGGCTGTATTTAACTGCTCTAGTCCTGAACGTGTGATTTCTGGCGTGTGTAAGAGCAAACAAAGACAAGGCTAAGCCAGGCGAAAGGCCCGGTGAGAGCCTGGCATCATCTGGCAGACACACACAGCTGCCTCCACAGGAGGCCGGCCTTCCCCACCTCTCCACAGCTACCCACAGTCAGAGCAAAACCTCTCCCAGCCTTTCGCAGTACCTGTTATCAAAATAGAACAAGCCTTTGGCAGGGTCCACTCTGAGGAACGTCGCCACGTCCTCGTAGTTGGGGAGGGTGGCGCTCAAGCCGACGAGCCTCACGTCCTCCTGCGTCATCTCGATGTTGCGGATGGCTCTGGCTACCAGCGACTCCAGGACGGGCCCTCGGTCATCGTGCAGCAGGTGGATCTCATCCTAAAGGGGGGAAACCACAAGAGTTCCACCCCTGCTCCAGCCTGGCTCTATTTTTTTCCTTTCCTAGCAGACCTGCTGAAGCAGGCTCACCCCCACAGCCCAAAATCAAGTCCGCAGCCAAGCACCAGAGACATTTTCAGCTGCCAACACGTGCTGAAGAGCCGCGTGCTCGGGGCTTTGCGGTGCTCACCAGGATGACGAGCCGCACCAGCTGGGTGTAGGTGCGCTCCCCTCCCTTGCGCGTGATGATGTCCCACTTCTCTGGGGTGCAGACGATGATCTGGGTGGCGCTGATCTCCTCCTTGCACAGCTGGTGGTCCCCCGTCAGCTCCGCCACGTTGATGCCGTACGTCGCCAGGCGCTAGGAGGAAGCCCGGGGCTGTTAGGCTGGATCAAGGCGCGTTCCCCAGGGTTGTGTTAGAGCAGCATGGCCCCGAGGCACTCGCTGGCAGCTTTATAGGATTCTATAGGATTCTATTTTATAGGATTTTATAGCCCAGGCTGGTATCCTGTACCAACACACCCTGAGAGCTTACTGAAGGCAGACTACACAAACAGAGATTAAGGAACAAGCCAACCCATACTCTCCTAGAAAGCTTCTGCCAGACCTTCTATCCTTCTGCAAGCATAACAAAGCCACCGCAACACAGCTCCGCTTGCCCAACCTCCAGTTCAAGCAGGGCGGGCCCAAAGCTCTCCTTACCTTCCCAAAGCTGCCCACCATCTCCTGCACCAAGGACCTCATGGGTGCGATGTAGATGATCTTGAAGTCATCCACGTTGATGGTCCCGTCCATGTTGATGTGCTTCCCGATTTCTCGCAGCATGCACATGAGTGCCACGTTCGTCTTCCCAGCGCCCTAGATGGCAAGCAGAACCAGTCCCATCAGATTCACATCCTCTCCTGGATGAAGGTATTTCCCAGAGCAGCCACTCTTTTCTGCCCAAAAAGATCATTCTTCCAGAGGCTAACGAAGTATTTCTCTTCCCCCTCCCCATCACAGGGAACCCGGGTGTCAGGATCCTTACCGTGGGAGCACAGAGCAGCAGGTTCTCATCCGACTCCAGCGCCGCACGGTAGAGTTTGCTCTGAATACGGTTCAGTGTTTTAAATCCCTCAAATCCAGCCTGGGCATATTTGGGCAACTTTTCCACGGAAACCAATTGCTGAAAAGGGAAAAAAAAAAAAAAAAAATCAAACTCGATGCCTTTGTTTCAGTTCCTCACAGGCTGCAGGGCACATGTGAGACCTCAGAGACACGCTGGGGAGCAGCGGGGTCATATTGTCTCCAGATGGCAGAAAGAGGTGAAGCCCCGTGCCCTGCGATCACGGAGCAGGTTAGGGAGAGATCAAAGCAGGCACATGAGCCTGCCTGTGCACTCCCAGCAGCACAAGCCACAGCTGGCTGCACCATCAAAAAAGCAAATCCCCGCCGTGTTCTCCTGATGGAACGGATCAGCCCACATTTCCGCTGCCCAGCACTGATCAAAAGAGTTAATTTCTCACATGGTGTGCAATGCATCAGCCAGACCTCTGGCCCAGCTGCCTCACACAGCACAACGGTGAAATGGGAGCAACAGCAGAGCCGAGGGCTCAGCACAGCAGCCGAGTGGGGCAGGGGTGTCCTGAGACAGAACAGAAATCAGGAACCCTCCCCGGCCACATGAAATCCCTTAGCTTAAAGCAGCGATCCTTCAAGAAATTTGGAAAGGGGTCACACCATACGAAGGCCGGCTGAGTTCCAGGAAGTATCAGCGATACTGAGAGCAACTCAGCGCCAAATAAGTGGCAACAAAGCAGGTCACCGACCTCTTCAGAGCCAAAAGGCTTCGGCTTCAGGGCCGGCACGTGCACCTCCTCGTAGCCCTTGCGCTGCCTGCGGAAGGAGCCGTCGGGCAGCTGGCACCGCTTGTTGGCCATGAAGTGACTGCCCTGAGCGAACACCAGGTCCTCCAAGTCCAGCACCTGCCGGGGAGCCAGCGCCTACAGACAGCAAAGGGAGAGTGAGACAGGGAAGAGGCGAGGAGCGGAGAGCCCCTTCCTGGTGCTTCTGTCCTGGGACTGCCGGTAAAGAGACTGCATCCAACCGGCAAGCGCCTCTTCGGTGCACGAGGGGCTTGTCCTGGGCATCTTCCCAGCCACGACACTTCAAAAAGACTTTTTGCACTTAGGACAGGGCTAGGAACTTTGGACAGGGCTTTGAAGAGTCTCACCTCTCCTCCCTGGTCGAGGTCCATGGTCTCCAAGTCAGTGTCCATCCGGGACTGACGGACACGCTCCCGCCGGGAGCGCTCCTC
Organism: Aythya marila; assembly: GCF_965140915.1. Taxonomy (NCBI): domain Eukaryota; kingdom Metazoa; phylum Chordata; class Aves; order Anseriformes; family Anatidae; genus Aythya; species Aythya marila. The sequence goes on along the minus strand of NC_139067.1, from coordinate 4,308,837 downwards.
CTGCAAGGAGAGCAGAACTGAGCTCTCCGCAGAGCAGCGCCCACACGAGAGCTGCCCAACCTCCTCCAGACCTGGGGGCTCTCCTGCCACGCACAGCTCCACACCCTGCCAGCCTGCACAGCCCGAGTGCCCCACAGCAGGACTTTTCTCAAGTACAGGCATTCGTGTCACCAGAACCTGTGATTCTGGGCAGTAGTTTTTTGGTCCAGGACCTAAACTTACTTTGCAGGAGAGCACAGAAAGAGAAGCAGGGAGTGAAGGCACACAAACCTGCCCTACTAAAAGCCCAGTGCACAAAACTTGCCAACAGCACTCCTCAGAGACACAAAACTGGCCCCTCATGTCGACGTAACTGTTGGTTCTTTTTTTAGCTTGGTTTGTTTTTTTTTGATTGGCTTGTGCTTTTTTTTTTTTTTTTTTAGTGTAACAACGAAGCAGGAATATGATGTTACTCCAAAATAACAAAACAAGCCCACGCTCAGTCACGGAGCTGCTATTCTCCAAAGGCCAAGCAGAGCAAATCCAGCACCGCAGTAAGCCTGTGGAACGCTGCTCTGAATTGTTTCTTGGCCCGCGGTGTTCAAACACTGGTGATTAGGATTTGAACGGAGGTGAGCAGAGCGGTTCATGGCAGCAGGCCTCGCACTGAGGGGGCTCAGAGGTGAAGCAGAAACGTTACTAGAAAGTTAACACCAGCACAAAGACGTGAAACTTGCACACATCAACGTTTTTCCTGGGAAAAGCAGCCATCTGAGCCACTTAAAATAGCAGACGATAAACACGCTGCCTCTCAGCTGAGTCTCAGTGGTCACCTAAGCAACATTTCCCATGCTTACGAGATCCCAGCTGACTCAGCAGGCTCCTCTCACGCAAACAAAACACGCAGCTGAGTGACACAGCTCAGGCAGCAGCAAGGATCCTACGGTTCCCCTGCTCGCCCAGCCTTACCCGGATGAGATCTTCCTTCTCTGTCTCGTGCAGCTGATACAAGAACTTGGACAGCTCAGGGTCTGCTTCCATCTTCCCCATTATCCTTTCTTTTTCGGCTTCGCTTTGGGCACTGGCCAGCAAAGTGCAGTACAGGACTGAAGAGAGGAAATTAAGAGATGGCAGGCGGTCATAGGGCTAGAACCAGGAGGAACAAGAAGAACCCGAACTTCACAAAGCAACACGGAGGGCAGTGAAAAGCCCTGGGTGGCACTAGAACCGGGTGTCAAAACAGGAAACCAAGGTGGCAAGGTGATGGGGAACACCACTCACTCATCATCCGATGCTGCCGCAGCACTTTAATGAAGTCGAAGGTGTTAAAGCCCAGGAGCAGAACGAGCTGGTTCTCACATTCCCGGTCATCGCTTGCAGTCTGGCAGAAGACACGAGGCACAAGCAGTTACCTCTGCACCGTGCAGGAGAATCCCTCTTTGCACAAAGTAAAACAAGAACTGAACTCAAGTGGAAGCAAACAACAGCTCCAGGCAAGACGAGGTACCTGACTCAGGCTGCAGATAAGAATCCCACCCTGTCTGATTGCCCCCATCCCCATGAGTCACGACACTCAGCACACGAGCATCAGCCCCAAAATTAGCAGGGCAACAGGCCTGGCTTACGACGATCTCCCAGCAAACACTGTCAGAAAAACCAATCCCCTTGGAAGAACATCTCTCTGCGTGTTACGACCTCTAACCTCTGCTCCAGTGCCCATCTTGTTGGCACACGCGGGATAGCAACAGCTGCACTTAATCGTTTAGTTTGAAGAAAGGGAGCGTGCGGTGTCAGGGCAGCTCCCTGCCTCCCTGAAGGGTCCTGGCGGAATCCTGCCCATCGGCAGGCCGCTTACCTTCAAGATCTCCAGCACTTCGTCTGCCTTCTTCTGGGACACGATGGCGTCATCGTAGAAGCGGCTCAGCTGCCGCTGAAGCCAGAAGGCATCGATGTCTCGGGGGTGCAGGTCCTTCTTCTTGGAGCTCATCAGCTCCCCTGATGCCACGAGCTTGGGAAAAAAATAAATAAATACATAAAAATAAAAATAAAAACAAAAACGTCATCTTCCTCCAACAACAAAGCGGGCACCTGACCTCTGTGCTGCGGAATGAGCGTTTTGGGGCTCCCCCTACCCACCCAGAGGAACCTGGAACCCGCTGCAGCCGTTTGGCTGCCAGACCCCTCACCCTGCCATGTTACTTCTGGCCTGCACCAGACAGCAGCCCTCAAGGCCGCCTTCCACCCGCCGACGAGCTTAACTCCATCCCCAGCCCAAAAGGATCCCTGGCTCCCCTCCAGATGACCCCGAATCACGTTCCACGTCCTCCTCGGTGACTCACGTTGGCCGAGAGGGTGCAGCGGACGACAGCTTCGTCTCCCTCCATGTCGTCATCAGACGCCTCGTCACGCACTTCGCCATAGATGTCCTCGTCCCCTTCCTGTTGGAAGAGGAGTTCCCGTAAGCAGCTCTCACAAACATCAAAGAGAAGCTTCCCCTCGACAGAAATGAGCGATCTGCCAACTCCTTCCTGATGGGAAACTGAGCTTGTGCTTTTAACGTCAATATAAGGCTGCTGCTCAGGTAGAGGAGGGTGCAGTACACTTATTTTGACTCTTAGAATCCTACAGAGAGGTTTTACTGGTGACTCCAGCAGGCTCACATTTGTCTCTCTCATTCTCTCAGCTTCTTCCAGAAACAATCCCAGCGAGCATTTCTGTGAAATACTTCCAAACAGCGCATTTGAATTCATCCCTTCCTCCTGAGCTGTCAAGTTTCCCCAAGAGATCTAAATACCACCATCTGTTTTCCATCGTACTGACTCATGATAAGCCTTGGATTAGCAAGATAATCAACAAATCCTCCCAAAGCCAGGAAGCGGCATCTAAAATAATCCCTCCTCTCCTTCCTGGCAGAGAGAGCCCGGCCCGAGCCCGTGCCCACTTCCCAACACGCCCGAGGGACACAGACAACAGTCCCCGTGCAGGGGCTCAGCTGCCAGGCTGCAGCTCCTCATCGCTCACCTCCTCGTCAGACTCGAACTGCACGTTCACGCCGTACGTCTCGTCAATGTTGTCATCTGCAGGGAAGAGCGGAGTTAATTAAGCAGAAAATCTGGGGGCCATATGCAAGGCTCGCAGCTCCCCGCACCCCACCTCTGCACGCCCGAGAGATGAAAAGAACGGCATTTGGGGCTTGAAAGCTCTCCAAGCGTTTCCTAGGCTGTGTGAAAACGCGGCCCCTGGAGCAGCGCTGGGCCTGGCAGTCCCCGGGGCCGCAGGACGGCGCGTGTGCCCGTACCCATGTTCTGAATTTCCTTGTCGCCGCCGTAATCGGTGATCTTCTTGCCCAGGTTGACCAGCACGTGGTAGCGCGTGTCGTCCGTCTGCCCCAGCAGCAGGTCGATCTCCTTCCGCCTCTCCTTATCGCGCAGCTTCTCGTTCTTCAGCACTGCCAGCACCTCGTCGGCAGCCCCGCAGAGGATGTCGCGTGGCTGCGGAACGAGTCACACCACACGTTTGATGTGGGGAAGGGTTCGGTGCCGGGCCCCCTTTCTCCTCGGAGCAGTCCCACCCTGTCCCGGCCCCGTCCCACGCCCTCACCTGGTCTCCGAGGGCGGCCTGGATGAAGCTCAGCAGCACCTCGTAGGTCTCACGCGTCTCCTTGGTCTTGGGCTTGTAGATGATTCCCACCATCTCGTCAATGCCCTCGGACAGCAGGGTGTAGCCCTTCATCTTGTTGATGTCGTGCCTGTCCTCGTCACGCTTCCTTCTCCTGCAAGGGGGGAGCGCCTGGGTCAGGCCCCGAGCGGGGACTTCTCCAGCCAGCACTGCCACGGGACGAAGTTTGTCACCACACACGGGGACAGACGGACACCTCCATCCCTATGGGCTCACGAGAAATCCCAAAAGTGGCGATGCCACCTTGGTGCCCAACTGCCACCGGTGAGGACTGGGAGCAGGGGGCTCAAGGCAGCACTCTGAGCAGCTCTGTCCCCCTGCCCGTAAGTCCTGTGGGACTGTGGGGGCGGTGCTCTCATCGGGCTGTTATTGGGCCCCTCACTGCAAGAAGGGCATCGAGGGCCTGGGATGCATCCAGAGCAGGGCTACGGAGCTGGGGAAGGGCCTGGGACACAAGGCCTGTGAGGAGCGGCTGGGGGAGCTGGGGGGGTCGGGCTGGAGAAGAGGAGGCTCAGGGCAGAGCTCATTGCTCTCTGCAACTGCCTGGAAGGAAGGGGTGGGGGGCTGGGGGGCGGCCTCTGCGCACAGGGAACTGACAGGAGCAGAGGGAACGGCCTCGAGTTGTGCCAGGGGAGGTTCAGGTGGGGAATGAGGAGCCATTGCTGCTCAGACAGAGCAGGCAGGCACTGGGACGGGTTGCCCAGGGAGGTGGGGGAGTCCCCGTCCCTGGGGGTGTTCAAGGAGGGGTTGGACGTGGTGTCTGGGGACAGGGTTTGGTGGTGACGGTGGTGGCAGGGGGATGATTGGACCAGATGATCTTGGAGGGCTTTTCCAGCCTCGGTGATTCCATGATTCCAAGAAAAAACAAAGGAACAGATTAAGCTTTAATTTCGCACTTCACTTTTATCTTCTTGGAGCAAGCACCCTCAAACAAAGCAAGTGAGCCGCCTGCACACCCCAGGTCGGCGGCTGTTAGCGCGCAGCCCTGCGCTCAGGCCACCGAGGCATTTTCACCACAAAACCCTCAAATTCTCCTACATTTACAGGACTAAAACCAACAGAGGATGGTTTAACTTAACATGTTAAGTGATGATGTTAACATCACTTAACACCATGGAAGCCAGACAAGCTGCGCGGAGCTTCGCCCCCCCTGCCCCCACTCACTTGGCGCGCCGCTCCTCCTGCATCTGGGGCTTGGTGCGCTGCGCCTTGTCCCCCATGCGGGTGCCCTCCAGCTTGCCCACCAGCGACAGCACCTCGCCCGTGGGCTCATCCCGGCGCGTCCGGTCGATGAGCGAGCGGTCGGCTTGGAGGACGAGGTTGGAGTTCTGCAGGACGGAACGGCGCCCGGTCACCGACCCTTTACGCCCTTATTTCCATCCCTTTACCCATTTACCGACCCTTTACACCCTTATTTCCTCCCCATTTACCCATTTACCGACCCTTCATGCCCTCATTCGCCCTCCATTCACCCGTTTGCCGACCCTTTACACCTTTATTCCCATCCCTTTACCCAGTTACCGACACTTTTCACCCTTATTCCCCCCGTTCACCCGTTCAACGACCCTTTACACCCTTATTCCCATCCGTTCACCCATTTACCGACCCTTTATGCCCTTAACTCCCCCGCTCACCGACCCTTTACACCTTTATTCCCTTCCCTTTACCCATTTACCGACACTTTTCACCCTTATTCCCCCCGTTCACCCGCTCACCGTCCCTTTACGTCGCCGTTCCCGCCCCGCCACCGACCCCTTACACCCTTACTGCCCCCCCCCCCCCCCCAAACCGTGCCCGTGGCGGCTCCGAGCCCCTCAGCGGGCTCAGCACCGGGTTACCGGCGGCGTAACGGGGTAGGGGGGATGGAGAAGGAGCAGGGGGAGCCCCCGGTGCGGCCGGGGCCTGAGGGGGTGGGGGCGGGGAGGGAGCCCCCTGGGCCCGGAGGCCGAGGCCCGGGGAGCGAAAGCGGGGTCCCGGGGGTCTGGGGCCGTGCCCCGGGAGGCGAGGCCCGGTCCCGGTGCTGGTCCCGGTGCCGGCACTCACCGCCTTGTACTCATACTGCAGGCTGCGGGCGGTGACGTCCGCCATGTTGCCGCCGGGCTGGAGGAGGCCGCGCCGCCGCCGTGCCCCGGTTCCCGGAGCGGAACTTCCGGGCCGAGCGGAAGCGGCCCGCTGCCGGGCCCCGCCGCGTGCCCACGACCCGGAAGCGCTTCCGCCGCGCGGCGCCTCACGCGCGCTGCGCCTACACCCCCCAGCATGCCCCGCGGCGCGCAGGGGCGGGGACGACCCCCTCCCGTCCTCGCTGATTGGCTGCGACCTCCAGGAGGCGTGCCCTCCCCTCGTGCCCTCATTCTCCTCCCCCAAACACCCGACGCCGATTGGCTCCTCCGCAACGCCCCCCCCGCTCCCCTATTGGCCGCCCCGCGCGTCACCGTTGGCCGTTAACCCCTCAATCCGGGCCGGCCGCCTCCCATTGGCTCCCCGCGGCGCGAGCCCCGCCTTTTCCTCGCAGCCCCGCCCCCTCCGCCGCCATCTTGAAGCCGGCGCTGCTGAGGGAGCCCTGCCCGGCCCCGCCATGACACCGCCGGGGCGGCGGGAGGAGGCGATGGCGGCGCCGCCGGGGGAGCTGCGCTGGTACCAGATCCCCCTGTCCTCCGCCCGCGTGCCGCGCTCCGGCCTCTTCAGCTACAGCTTCCAGGCCAGCCTCCGCTCCTACCAGGAGCTGCGCGCCCGCCGCCGCCTGCGCATCGGCCGCCCCGTGGCCCCGCCGCCCCCCGGCCTGCTGGCCCCGTGGCCGCCCCCACCGCCACCGCCACCACCGCCCGGCCCGCGGGCACCGGGAGGGGCTGGGGGGACAGGTGAGGGGGTGGGGAGGGTGATGGGACACCCCCTGAGGCACCCCCGGGATATCGGGGTGGGGGTGGCCCCGGTGTCGCCCCCAGGGTTGTCCCCACAAGGGGCACGGGGCAGCAAGTGACCCCGTTGCCATCCCCGTTGTTGCCCCCAGGAAGGGCACGGGGCGCTGGGGGGAGCCCGGTGTCATCCCTGGTGTTGTCCCCAAAATATGCACCCCGTGACTCCGTTGCCATCCCCATCGTCATCCCCAGGGTCACCATGGGGCACCGGGTGGCTGCAACCCCAATGGCATCCCCAGTGTCGTCCCCAGGATGGGCACGGGATGCCCAGTGACCCCAGTGTCATCCCCGGTGTTGTCCCCAGAATGTACACAGGGCAGCTGGGGACCCTGTTGCCATCCCCAGTGTCATGGCGTGGGTCAGTGGGGTGGCTGCTGACCCCGGTGTCATCCCCAGTGCTGTCCCCAGGATGGAAACAGGGCGGCCAGTGACCCCGGTGTCATCCCCAGGATGGGTACGGGGTGGCCAGTGTCGTCCCCAGTGTCGTCCCCAGAGTGGACACAGGGCACTGGGGTGGCTGCTGACCCCAGTGTCACCCCCAGGGTGGCCAGGGGGCAGCTGGTGACCCTGGTGTCATCCCCGGGGTGGCACAGGGCGTTGCTGCCCCAAGCAGCCCCGTGCTGACCCCCGCCCTGTCCCGGCAGCCCCACAGCTCCCCACCGAGCCCCCCGGCACCCAGCAGGAGCTGAGCAGAGCACGGCAGCCCCGCGGCCCTGCTCGGCCCCACGGCAGGCAGCGGGACGCGGCACCGCGCCGGGAGGAACCGCGCCATCCATGCCACAGCCCGGTGCCGGAGGTACCCACGGGGATCCCCGGGGCTGCCGGCAGCCGTGGGCAGCACGGCACGGCCAGGACGGCGCCGCGGGGAGCAGAGGAGGCAGCGGGGAACACCACGACGGGCTGGGAGTCCCCAGGGGACAGCGAGGACGACCTGATCCCGCTGCGGGACCTGCTGCTGCTGGGCAGCGCGCCCCCGAGCCCCGCCGAGCCCCGCAGGCGCCTCAGCCCCTACCCCGTGGTGCTGAGCCCTCGGCGGGGGTCTGGGGACGTCCTGCCCGGCCCCGGCCCTCTCCGTGCCCGGCCCCAACGCCCAACGCCCCTCACCAACAGCCTGGAGGCTCTGCTGCGGGAGAAGAGGTGAGGCCGCCCCCGAGGGCGCACGGGGACGGGATCCCCGGCAAGACCTCACCCCGCCCGCCCTCACCGCCCCCCCGTGCCAGGGAGCAGCGCCCCGCGCCCGCTCTGCCCTGGGTGCCCGTGGACGACGGCAGCCTGCAGGAGCCCCCGGGTGACGCCGCGCAGCTCCCGGAGGAGCACAGGTACGGCCGCCACCCCCCCTGGGCACCCCTCCCGGGGGGGGCTCCGTGCCCCCCGCCGCCCCCTCAGCGCCGTGCCGTGCCGCCCGCAGGCTGCTCCTGGCGCTGTTCGGCGTGGAGCCGCGGCTCATCCCCACCGTGCACCCCGGGGAGCCGATCTTCAGCGCCCAGCCACCGCCGGCAGCGCCGCCCAAGCTCGACGCCCGCGGGCTGCAGCCCCACAACATCCTGGAGGGGCTGTTCCTGTGGTGAGAGGCTGCCGGGGGGGGGGGACACAGGGACACAGGGACACAGGGACGCGAGGCGGGTGCCTCTCACCCCTTTTTTTGTCTCTCCCAGCGCCTCACCCACCGGTCAGGCGGCGTTTGTGCGCTCCGGGCTCCTCAGCCTGCTGTACCGCTGCGGCACCGCCTGCCCGCCGCCCGTCCTGCGCTGGCTGTTCCAGGTGAGCCTCCGCGGCCAGGAGGGGCCAGGAGGGGGGCCCTTTCCCCGCGTGGGCCCCCCCTTCCTGCTCACCCACCCCCTTCCTCGCTTTGGCAGCTGATGTGCCTGCGGCCGGACACCACCAACGCCTTCCAGGCGATGCTGGACATCTGGCTGAGCACCGGCGGTGAGCGCGGGGTGGGCGCGGGGCTGCCTCGTCGGGGTGCCCTCCGGAACCCCCCCGGGCGTGCTCCCCGCCCGCTGTCACCGTCCCCTTGTCCCCAGGCGAGCCCTGGTGCCCCACGCTGCAGGACATCGGCCAGGCCTTCGCTCACCTGGGCGCCGACCTGGGCGTCCTGCGCCGCCGCCGCCTGCTGCCCCCCGAGCTGTGCCCCGTGATCGAGAGGTGAGCCCCCCATCGGCACGCGCACCCTTGGGTGGCACCACCCCCCCGTGCCAACCCCTCGTGCTCCCCCCAGGCTCCCGGATCCATCCTGCTGCCCGGGCCGGGCGAGCCTCGATGCCGCCGGCACGCCGGCCTTGGTGACGCAGTTTGGGGACATCTGCAAGGTGGGAGCCAGCCCCGTCCTGCACCACCCCTTCGTTACGGCCCTCCTGCTAATCGAGCAACACCAGCACCCTTTGGGGTCGCCCCCACCCTCCCCCTGCCTCACTGGGGGGTGTCGGAGCCCCCCCGCTGACCCCACACCTTCCCCTTCAGTTCCTGGAGCTGTGCGTGGCCGCCCAACCGCGCCGCTACCCGGACCGTGCCCGCCGGCTGCTGCTCGCCCTGCTCTGCTTCCTCGGCCTCGACCGGGCGCTGCGCCGCCAGCCGCTGCCCGACCTGCAGCAGCTCCTGCTCTGCCTGCTCGAGGGCATCGCGGACTGGCGGGGACAGGTACCGGGTACCGGGGGGGTGGGGGCTCGGCCGCCCCGCGCCCCGCCGGGAGCCCCGCGCCGCCGCTCAGCACCCCCCTGCCCTCTCCCCGCAGCTCCCCGCGCTCTGCCTGTCCCTGAGCCAGCTTTCTCAGCACCACCACAACCTGCTGGCCCTCGTGGGGCTGCTGCCCGATGTCACCAGCAGGGGCAGGTAGGTCCCCAGCTGTCCCCGTACCGGGGACGGGGACCCCGGCGGGAGCTGGCAGGGCCCCTCGGGCTCGGTGCCACGCGGCGCGGGCTGGGCCGCGTCTGGCTCTAATTCCTTTATTCCAGCCGGTTGCGCAGGCACAAAGCGGGCAGGAACCGGCTGCCGGCGCTGCCACCCCTCGCCACGAGCAGCCAGAGGGCACCGGGGTGACGCTGGCGCTGCGGGGACAGCGCGGCTCTGGCAGCGGGGCCGGTGGCACGCGCCCCGTCCCTACGCTCTTCCCCCCCTCTCCCCAGGCAGCTCCGCAGGCGTCTGAGCCTCTGCATCATGGCCCGGCTGCTGGGCAAGCCCCCCGGCGTCACGCTGCCCTTCGGGGCAGAGGTGGGTGAAGCCCCCCGTGCCCCCCTCGGGGGTGGCGGTGTCCCCAAGTGTCCCTGACCCTCGCTGTCCCCGCAGCTCCTGGCGCTGAGCCGGCTCCTGGAGCTGTCCCGGCCGGACACCCTGCAGTGCCTGTCACCCCACGGGCACCCCGCTGAGCACCAGGACTCCGAGCAGGAGGTGGGGACGCCCCTGGGGACCACAGGGGTGACGTTGGGGGGGGTTTGGGGACACCCCCGAGGTGCCACCAGCTGCCCGCACCCCGCAGGCCTGCTACCTGAGCCACAGCCTCCTGCGCCTCGCCGACGCCGTGGTGGGCAGCGAGCGGCCGCCGGGCGAGCAGAGGGTGAGTGGCAGCCCCGAGGGGGGGGGGGCGTTGGGGATACCGGGGGTCCCCTCGGTGTCCCTGACCCCCCCCGGCATGTCCCCGCAGGGCCACCTGGAGCGTCTGTGCGCGCAGCTGGACCGCCACTTCGGGATGGGGCTGCGCGAGGGTTCGGGGCTCCTCTTCCGCACCCAGCTCAAGGGCCTGGCCGCCCTCCTCTATGTCAAGTGGCAGGACCTCCTGGTGTAGCGGGGGGGGGCGCGCCGGGACCCCCCCGAGGTGCTCGGGGTGAGGGCGCAGCCCCCCGGGGTGCCCCCCACCCAATAAACCCCCCCCCGACCCACCGAGCCCCGGTGCCGCCTCCGTGTGGGGATGGGGAGCCCCGGAGGGGGGGGTCCTGGGGTTTGGGGGGGGTCTTGGGGAGATTGGGGGCGTTGGGGGGGGTCCGTGGGGGGGGCGCTGGGGGATTTGGGGAGGGTTTGGGGGGATTTGGGGGTGGGGGGTCCCCCCGGGGGTGCCCCCACGGCCGCGCCGCGCTAACGGGGGGTGCGTGGGGAGGGTGGCGGGGGGGGGTCCCGGGGTTCCTCCCGGTGCCGGTGCCGCTCGGACCGACCCCCCCCCCTCCGAGCCCCCTCCCCCCGAGCCCCCCGCCCCCGGTGAACGCGGCCGTGACGTCAGGGGGCGGGGCCGAGCGGAGCCGCGCGGCGCGCTCCCGCCGCCGCCGCCCCGAGCCTTCGCCGCCGCCGCCTCCTCCTCCTCCTCCTCCCCCCGCCGCCGCCGCCTCCCCCCCCCCCCCGGGGGCCGCCCGCCCCCGCCGCGCCCCGAGGTGAGTCCCCCCCCCCCCCCCCCTCCGCCCCCTCCTCTCCTCCTCCCCCCCCCGCCGCCCCCGGTTGCCCCCGCCCCGCCCCGGTATTGTTGTGGCGGAGCCGCGGGGGCGGGGGGAGGAGGGGGGAGGCGCTTTGTTCCCCCCGGTACCGGGGGTCGGCACCGGCTCGGGGACCCCCCCCCAGCCCCCTTTTCTCCCCCCCCGGTGCTGTCGGTACCCCCCCCCCCCCGCCCCGATCCCTCGGTGCCCCCCCCCCCGGTACCGGCAGCCCCGGCCCCGCTGTTGGCGGTGGGGCCCCCCCGCGGGGTTGGGGGGGGGCGGGGGGCTCGGCCCCACGGGGGGGGGGGACCCCCGGGATGGCACCGCTGGGACCCCCCCGCGGGTGTCCTGCGCCTGCAGCAGGGGGACGGGGACACCGGGACCGCGGCACCCCGACAGTGCCCGCAGCACCCTAATTGTGCCCCTGGCACCCCAATTGTGCCCCTGGCACCCCAATTGTGTCCCTGGCACCCCAGTTGTGTCCCCAACACCCCAATTTTGTCCCCAGCACCCCAACTGTGTCCCTGGCACCCCAATTGTGTCCCCAACACCCCAATTGTGCCCCTGGCACTCCCGTTGTGCCGTGATCCTGCAGCTGTAGCTGTGGCACCCCAATTGTGCCCCTGGCACCCCAACCATGCCCAGAGCACCCCAGTCATGTCCCCTGCACCCCGACTGTGCCCGTGACACCCCGATTGTGCCCGTGGCACCCTGCCCCTGCTCCTGGCCCTGGGGCTGTGCCCGTGACACCCCAATTGTGCCCATGGCACCCTGATTGTGCCCACAGCACCCCGGTTGTGCCCATGGCACCCAGACCCCGCTCTCGGCCATGGGGCTGTGTCCCCGGCACCCCGACCATACCCCTGGCACCCCGATTGTGCCCGTGGCACCCCGACAGTGCCCGTGGCACCCTGGTTTTCCCCGTGGCACCGTGACCCTGCTCTTAGCTCCGGGGCTGTGCCCCTGGCACCCCGACGGTGCCCCGGGCTCTCTGGTTTTCCCCGTGGCACCCGGACCCTGCTCTTGGCCCTGGGGCTGTGCCCGTGGCACCCTGACTGTGCCCGTGACACCCCGACCATGCCCACGGGACCCCACTCGTGCCTGTGACACCCCAGGGGTGCCCGTGGCACCTTAATCGTGCCCCTGGCACCCCAAAAATGCCATAAATCCCCCGTTTTGCCTGTGGCACCCTGACCCTGCTCTTGGTGGCACCCCGACCATACCCATAGCACCCCGACCGTGCCCCTGGCACCCCAAAATGCCCCTGCTCCCCCCCCCCCCCCATTCTTGTGACCCCCCACCCGTGCCCCTGACCCCCCATCCATGCCCACGCCGTGGGCGCCCCCTCTTCCCGCTTCCCCCCCCCCCCCCAGCTGCCACGGGCAGCCCGTCCGGGGCGTCCCCTGTTCCCACGCCCGTGGGGGGCCCCTTCCCGGCCCCCCACCCTCCCGGAAACCCTTCCCCAGCCCCCCCCCCGCTTCCTGCTTCCCCCAGAACAATTCCCGGCCGCCCGCTCGCTCGCCCGGCCGCATCCTGCCCCGCCGGGCGGGGGGCAGCGGGGGCACCCCTGGGGTGCTGGGGCTGCTGCCGGGGAGGGGGGTGGGGGGCACGGGACGGGACGGGGGGGTGAGGCTGTCCCTGGAGGGGGGGGGGGGAGGAAGAGGAAGGGCCCGTTTCCTCCTGCGTGGCCCCCCCCGGACCCGCCTGGATGCGTCAGGGCGGGAAGTGGCCGGAGGAGTGACCGCGGGGACGGAGAGGGTGGGGGGCACCGCGGGCTGCACCCCCCAGCAGGGTAGGGAGCCGCTTGGGGGGCACCCAGACCCCATCAGGGAGCGGGGGGGGGTCTCTGCCAGCGGGACAGATTGAGCCCGGGGGGGCCGCACGCCTACAGGGGTCCCGGAGAGCCCCCCCCCAGGACCCCGACCCCACGCCTCGTGTCCCCCCGCCCCATCCCGCGTGGGGTGCCGCGGCCTCGTGACGCGCGGCCCTCAATGCCCGCCTTGTCCCCGCGCCGCCCGCGTGACGCCGCCACCGCCGGGGGTGACGCCCCGTAACCCTGACCAGGGCTGGGTGTCCCCCCCCACCCCCACCCCCTCTTTCCCCTCCCCAAAAGCAGCCCACCCCCCCCCCGCCGGCACCATGGCCCCCCGCTCGCTGCTGGCCCTCGCCTCGCTGCTGGCACTCGTCCCCAGCGCCGCCCCGGGGTCCTCGTGGAGCGCCGTGCCCCGAAAAACCGTCCCCTACGCGGGTGAGTACCATAACCCCCCCCCCCCAGAACGGGTCCCCGGCCCTTTGTCCTGTCCCCCGTTGTCACCCCGGTCCCCGTCCCCCTGCCGTGCCCCGTGTCCTCATCTCGGGGCCGTGCCAGCGCCCGAGGTGCCATCCCTTGGCCGTGCCAGCACCCCGTGTCCCCCATCTGTGCCGCGTGCTGTGTCCCTGTCCCCGTGCCATGCCAGCCCCGGTGTCCCCGTCCCTTTGCTGTGCCCCGTGTTCTTGTCCCCGTGCTGTGCCAGCACCCAGGGACCCCCAGCCGTTTGCCGTGCCGGTGTCCTATGTCCCCATCCCTTTGCCACGTCCCTTGTCCCCATCCTTGTGCTGTGCCAGCACCCTACATCCCCTTTCCGTGCCCCATTGCACCATCCCCGTGCCCTGTGTCCCCAATTCCTGTGCCATGCCAGTGCCCCATGTCCCCGTGCCCGTGCCCCCGTCCCTGTCCTGTGCCAGCGCCCCCGTGCCGTGTCCCATGTCCGTGTCCCAGACCCCGTCCCTTTGTCACGCTGCTGTCCCCGTTCCTTGCCCCGTGTCCCTGCCCTGTCCCCACACTGTGCACGGTGTCCCCGTGCCGTGCCCATGCCCCAGCCCCTGTCCCTTTGCCGTGCTGCTGTCCCCATTCCACGCCCCGTGCTCATACCCGAGCCCCCCCTGTGCCCCTGTCCCCGTGCCCCAGACCCCCTGTCCCTTTCCTGTGCCATTGTCCCTGTGCTGCACCCACACCCATGTCCCCGTTCCTATACCCTGCCCCATGTCCCTGTGCCGTGCCCCCTGTCCCTACGCTGTGCCCCCCGTGCCGTGCCCAAGCCCCCCGGCCCCGTGCCGTGCCCCCCGTCGCTGTGCCGTGCCCAGGCTCCCCCCAGTGCCCCCATCCCTGTCCCTTGTCCCCGTCCCCGTGCCGTCCCCGCCCGGGGCCCTGCCGCCTGCCCTGTCAATGGGGCCTTTCTGCGGGCTCGGCCGGGGCCTGGGGGCGGGCAGGGGGGGCTCGGGGGGGGGGCGCGGGGTCTCTCCAAAGGCCGCTGTGTTCCCCGGCGCCGCCAGCGCCTGCAGCGGTGACAAAGAGCCCTTTGTGCGCGGGGGGCCGGGGGGCTTCCTGCGGGGGCCGCGGGTACCCCGGGGTGCCAGCGGTGCCCACCCGTGGCCTGGGAGGGGGTGGGGACGGCTGCGGGGACAGCGGTGGCCTTGCCCCGATGTCCCCACGGCCCCCCCACCCCCCCGCTTTGACGTCCCGCAGAGCTGAAGGACGCGGCCAAGCGCTTCTCGCAGGGGGGGGTCTCGCACTACCTGACGCTGACGCTGGACGAGGCCGAGGCGCTGCTCTACGTGGGCGCCCGCGAGGCCGTCTTCGCCCTGGCCACCGGCACCGTGGAGCTGAAGGCGGCGGTGAGGTCCCCCCCCGGGAGCTTTGGGGGGGGGGGGATTTTTCTTTTTATAGGGGGGAGCGGCGGGGCGAGCCCTCCTGCTGACCCCTTTTCTCCCCCCTCCCCAGATCTCCTGGGAGGCCCCCGTGGAGAAGAAAGCCGAGTGCATCCAGAAGGGCAAAAACAACCAGGTCGGGGGGCGCGGAGGGGGCTGTGGGGGGGTGTGGGGCACCCCCAGTTTGCGTGTCCCCCCCCTCCCTCGCCATTAACCGTGTGTTTCGCCCCCCCCCAGACCGACTGCTTCAACTACGTGCGCTTCCTGCAGAGCTACAACAGCTCCCACCTGTACGCCTGCGGCACCTACGCCTTCCAGCCCAAGTGTACCTACATCGTGAGTGTGGCAGCCCCCACCCCGCTGCCAGCCCCGAGGGACCCCCCCCCAAAAAGCCCAGCCACGTCCAGTGCTGCTCCCCCTGCTGGGAGCCTCGGCCTGGGGCCTCTGTGTTAGGCTGTGGGTTCCAGGGCAGCCCCCTCTGGGGCTGGAGCTTCATTTTGGGGAGGTCCCTGTGTCCAGGAGCATCATTTTGGGGTGTCCTTGTATCAAGGAACGTCATTTGGGGGTGTCCCTATGTCCAGAAACATCATTTGGGGGGGGTCCCTGTGTCCAGGAGGGTCTTCTGGGGGGTTGTCCCTGTGCCCAGGAACATCATTTGATGATGTCCCCATGCCTGGGAGCATGATTTGGGGGGTCCCTGTGTCCACGAGGGTCTTCTGGGGGGTTGTCCCTGTCCCAAGGGATATCATTTGGGGCTGTCCCCGTGTCTAGGAGCACCATTTGGGGGCGTCCCTATCCCCAGGAGCATCAATCCAAGACCGTCCCTGTCCCCAGGAGCACCATTCGGTGTCCCTGTCCCACGAAGGCCATCCAGGGGTGTCCCTGTCCCCAGGGGGGGTCACCTGGGTTGTCCCCGTGCCCTGGGGCTGGTTGGGCGCGGGGGGATGTGACGTGGGGAGGGGGTTTGGCCCCCCAACTCCTGTGCCCCCAGGAGCTGTCCGGCTTCACCCTGGACCAAGTGGCTTTCGAGGACGGCAAGGGCAAGTGCCCATACGACCCCACCAAGGGACACACCGGCCTCATCGTGGGTAGGTGGCACCGTGGGGCACCCCCTGCCCCCCCTGCGGCCTCGGGGGGTGCCCACCCTCCCCCTAACCCCCCCCCCTTGCAGACGGCGAGCTGTACTCGGCCACCTTCAACAACTTCCTGGGCACGGAGCCCGTCATCCTCCGCAACCTGGGCCCGCACTACTCCATGAAGACGGAGTACCTCACCTCCTGGCTCAACGGTAGGCCGGGCTCCCGGGGAGGGCACGGCCCCCCCCCGGCCTGCTGCTACCCGTCTCCTTTTACCCCGCAGAGCCCCACTTCGTGGCCTCAGCGTACGTGCAGGAGAGCGCAGCCAGCAGCACCGGGGACGACGACAAGGTTTATTTCTTCTTCAGTGAGCGGGCGGTGGAGTACGACTGCTACGCGGAGCAGGTGGTGGCCCGCGTGGCGCGGGTCTGCAAGGTACGGGGGGCGTCCCCCACGCAGGGTGCTGTCCTGGCGTGGCTTGGTGCAGCTGGCAAAGGCGCCGGTGCTGCCCTGACGCCCGCTCGGTGCCCAGGGGGATGTTGGCGGTGCCCGCACGCTGCAGAAGAAGTGGACGACCTTCCTCAAGGCCCGCCTGGTGTGCTCGGCACCCGAGCAGCAGCTCCACTTCAACCGCCTCCAGGCCGTCTTCACCCTGCCCGGGGCCGACTGGCAGGACACGACGTTTTTTGGGGTCTTCCAGGCCCGCTGGTGAGCGCATGGGAAGCGGCCCCGCAGCCCCCAGGGGGTTCCCCGTGGTCGGTGCCCCCCCAAACCTTCACTGTCCCTGCAGGGGGGACGTGGACGTCTCGGCTATCTGCCGGTACCACATCCTGGAGGTGAAGAAGGCGTTCGAGGGGCCCTACAAGGAGTACCGGGAGCAGGCGCAGAAGTGGGGCCGGTACTCGGACGAGGTGCCGAGCCCCCGTCCCGGGGCGGTGAGTGCTGGGGATGCACGGGGCCGTGGCAGAGGGGGGCACGGGGCCGGCCGTGCGCTGACGGCGCCGTCTGTCCCCAGTGCATCACCGACTGGCACCGCCAGAACGGCTTCGCCAGCTCCCTCGAGCTGCCCGACAACACCCTCAACTTCGCCAAGAAGCACCCGCTGATGGACGAGCCCATCCTGCCCCACCGCGGGCGCCCGCTGCTGCTCAAGAAGGACGCCAACTTCACCCAGCTGGTGGTGGACCGGGTGACGGGGCTGGACGGCACCATCTACGAGGTGCTCTTCATCGGCACAGGTACCTGCCGGGCGGCCGGGGGGGACGCAGGGTGGGCTGCGGGCGTGGGGACGCCCCTCACCTCCTGCCACGGCCCGCAGGTGACGGCTGGGTGCACAAGGCGCTGAACCTGGGCGCTCACGTCCACCTGGTCGAGGAGCTGCAGGTTTTCGAGCCGGCGCAGCCCGTGGAGAGCCTGGTCCTGGCGGGTCGGAAGGTGAGCGGTGCCGCGGGAAGGGGCTGGGGGCCGCGGCGTCGCGCGGTGTCACCTCACTGTCACCTCACCGCCTGTCCCTGCCCTCGCAGAAGCTGCTCTTCGCCGGCTCGCGCTTCCAGGTGGCCCAGCTGCCGCTGGCCGACTGCAGCCGCTACCAGTCCTGCACGGACTGCGTCCTCGCCCGGGACCCCTACTGCGCCTGGAGCCGCAACGCCAGCCTCTGCGTCCGCACCGAGGGCCTCAACGGGTAAGGGGGTGCCCGCGGGACTCCCCGCCTCACTGCGGGACCCCCCTCACCTCCGCCGCCGCCTCCTCCCGCAGGTCCCAGCTGGTCCAGGACGTGCTGAGCTCCGACACCCGCGCCTGCACCCTGCCGCAGGTGGCCAAGCAAGGTGAGACCCCGCGCCGCGTGGAGCCGGGACGTTGGGGACGTGTCACGGGGGTGGCAGGGCACGTGGCAAAGCCTTGGCACGGGAGGTGACAGCGCAGGGACACCCCCGGTGCTGTGCGCCCCCCTCCTGACTCTCCCCTCTCCCCCAGGGCCCATCATCCCCAAAAACGTGACGGTGGTGGCGGGCACCGACCTGGTGCTGACGTGCCGCCTGGGCTCCAACCTGGCGCAGGCGCTGTGGACCTTCGAGGGGCGAGCGCTGGCGGCCGAGCAGGCTCTGGTGCTGCACGACGCCCGCCTGCGGGCGCTGGTGGTGCCGGGGGCCGGGGCGCAGCACAGCGGCACATACCGCTGCTACTCGGAGGAGCAGGGCGCCCGGCTGGGCAGCGAGGTGTACCGGGTGGCGGTGCTGGCCGGCCCGGGGGTGCCGCTGGAGACGCGGGCGCCGTTGGAGAGCCTGGGGCTGGTGTGGGTGGTGGCGGTGTGCCTGGGCGCCCTGTGCCTGGTGCTGGTGCTGGTGGTGTTCTCGCTCTGGCGGCGGCTGCGGGAGGAGCTGGGCAAAGGCGCCAAAGCCATCGAGAGCACCCTGGTGTACCCCATCGAGCTGCCCAAGGAGCCCCCCAGCCCGCGCTTCGTGCCCAGCGCCGCCTCCGACTCGGACGAGAAGCTCTGGGACCCGGCCAGCTACTACTACTCGGACGGCTCGCTCAAGATCGTGCCGGGCCACGCCGTCTGCCGCAACGGCGGCCCCCCCGGCGCCACCTCGCCGCCCAGCGCCATCCCCGGGCAGCCCCTGCACTCGCCCACCCGCATCCACCTGGGTCCCCTGCGCGGTTCCTCCTCCAACGGCTACATCCGCCTGGCGCTGGGTGCCGAGGAGCGGCCGCCCTGCGCCGACCTGGCCGAGGAGCTGCGGCGAAAGCTGCAGCAGCGCCAGCCCCTGCCCGACTCCAACCCCGAGGAGTCGTCGGTCTGAGCCGCCACCGTGCAGCCGCACCTACCTCAGGGCCCGGCACCCGCCACCGCCCGCCGCGGGGAACGCCGCCCCGCTGCCAGCACCCGCCTTGGGGCTGCAGCACGGGGAAGCGGCACCCGGCTCGGGGCCGCGGCACGGGCACCGGCAGCCACCTGGGCACCGCGTCCTGCCTGCCTTGGGTGACACGGCCGGGGCTCGGCTGTCCCCGTGCCACCACCTCCACCGTTGGTACTGCGCCCCGCGCGCTGCGTCTGGCTTTGGGAACCGCCACCCGGGCACCGGGACAAGGCTTGGGGACTGGGACCCGTTTTGGGGACCGTGTCCTAGGCACCGGGACAAGGTTTGGGGACTGCGTCCCAGGCACTGGGACAGAGCTTGGGGACCCCGACCCGCCTTGGGGACTGCGTCCTGCGCCCAGGGACAGGGCTTGGGGACGAGCACCCATTTTGGGGACCGTGTCCTAGGCACCGGGACGAGGCTCGGGGACGGTGTCCCGGGCTCTGGAGCCTGCTCGGGGCCCCGTGGCACAGCGGGGGCCACGTCCCGGGCCCTGGGACCAATTTTTGGGACGGCGACCCGCCTTGGGGGCCGTGCCCCGTGTCCCCCCCGCCGTGTCCCGCCGCGGGCCCTTTTCGGCCGCCTCCACGAGGACTTTTCGGGTTTTTTTTTCCTTCCTGAGAACTTTTCTATCCGCCCCCGCCCGGGGGGGCCCGGCTGTAAATACCCCCCCCGCCTGCTGCCCCCCCCCCCCTGCACGCCGCCCGCCTGGGCCCCTTTTGTATAACCCCCCCCCCTCCCCCAGTGTAATTTATTTGTTACCGAAATATATTTATTTGCTGTAAATACCCGAGTATTTTTATATTAATAATAAAAAGGAGGAAAAAAAAAAGAAAAAAAGGAAAAAAAAAAAAAAGCGGGGCTGCGTCCGGTGCTGGGGGGGGGGGGAAGGGGGGTGCGGGGCCCCCCCCCCCCGGGTGCTGAGCTCATGGAAAACGGCGGCGCTCGGGGCTATAAAAGGGCATCGCGGCGCCGTTCCCAGGCCGGGGGGGGCCCGGCCGCCCCCCGGGGCCTGCGGCTGCCCGGGGCTGGCCCCGCGCCCGGTGCCCCCCCGGTAGGGACCCGATTGGGGGGGTGGGGGTGGTCCCCGGGGGGGGGGGGGAGCCCTGCCGGGAAGCAGGGACAGGGCCGGAAGCGGCAGCCGGGTCCCGGCGGGGCCTGGGAGCTGGGCCCGGAGCCAGGCGGCGGCCCCGGGGCCGTGGGAAGCGGGGACGGGGCGGGGGCACCGGGGGGGGCACCGGGGGGGGGAGAGGAGGGGAGGGGAGGGGGCGCCCCCTGCCGGAGGGGTGGGGGAGTGCGCATGCGCTGCGGCGCTCGGGGAGGGGGCGCGGGGGTGTTCGGGTGAGTTCGGAACCACTCGGGAGCCTTCGGGAGTGCTCGGGTGCCGCTCGGCTCCCTTCGGCTCTGCTGGGATCCCTTCGGAACCACCCGGGTACCTTCGGAACCACTCGGGTGCCTTCGGAATCACTCAGGTGTCTTCGGAACCACTCGGGTGCCGCTCGGCTCCCTTCGTCTCTCCCGTGCTCCCTTCGGAACCACTCGGGTACCGTTCGGGCCCCCTTCGGAACCACTCGGCTCCCTTCGTCCCCACTCGGCTCCCCCTCGGCTCCGTTCGGCCGCGCTCGGCTCTTTCCGCCCCCTCCCGCCCCGGCCGATGTCCGCGGGCCGCCGCCGCTCCCCCCCGGGGCCGTGCTGCCCCCCGCGGGCGGCGGTGCCGGGCGTGCAGCAGAGCCTGCCCGAGATGGACTTCGAGCGGGGTCCGCGGCCGGGCCGGGCCGGGCCGGGCCTGGGGGGGGGGCGGTGAGGGGCGTGGGGGGGCCGTGGGTGCCGGTTCCCGGTGCCGGTTCCCGGTCTGAGCCCGGTCGCTGCCCGCAGGGATCTGGGCGGCGGCGCGGGACGGGGACGAGGCGCGGGTGCTGCAGCTGCTGGAGCGGCGCGGGGAGCCCAGCCAGACCGACACGGCCGGGTACACAGCGCTGGTACGGGGGCACCGGGCACCGGGGGGCACCGGGGGGCACCGGGGGGCACCGGGGGGAGGGAGAACCGGGGGGGAACCGGGGAATGGGGGAGGGAACCGGGGGGGAACCGGGTATATGGGGGAGGGAACCGGGGGCGCCGGGCACCGGGGGGGCACCGGGAGACACCGGGTGTCTGGGGGGAGTGAGAACCGGAGGGGAACCGGGTACCGGGGGGAGTGAGAACCGGCGGAGCACCGGGGACCGAGGGGGGACACCGGAGGGCACCGGGGACCCGGGGAGGAACTGGGGGAGCACCGGGTACCGGGGGGGAGAACCGGGTACCGGGGGGCACCAAATACCGGGGGGGGGGGAGAAACCGGGGGGACAACCCGGAGGAGAACCGGGTACCGGGAGCGAGGGGGAACCGGGTGTGCACTGGGTACCGGGGGGAGAAACCGGGGGGGAACCGGGTACCGGGGGAGGAACCGGGGGGACACTGGGTATGAGGTGGGGGCGGCCACCAGGGGGCACCGGGCACCGGAGGGGGGAAACCAGGAGGGCACCGGGTACCGGGGGGGGAGAACTGGGAAGGGGGGCACCGGGTGGGCACTGGCTACCGGGGGGAGGACCCGCTCACCCTCCCCGTTGCCCCCCCAGCACTACGCCAGCCGTAACGGGCACCTGGGGGTGTGCCGCCTGCTGCTGCAGCGCGGTGCCCGCTGTGACGCCCGCACGCCCGGCGGTGCCACCGCCCTGCACCGCGCCTGCTACTGCGGCCACCTGGCCGTGGTCCGGCTGCTGCTGGAGCACGGCGCCGACCCCGCCGCCGCCGACGGGGACGGCCGCACCGGGCTGCACAAGGTGGGTGGCGGGGACGGGACCCGGCCCCGGTGCTGCCCGCGGTGCCGCGCGTGACGCTGGTGTCGCCCGCAGGCGGCCGAGTGTGGCCACCGGGACGTCTGCGCCCTGCTCCTGCAGCTCGACCCCGCGCTGGCGGCCGCCCGCGACGCCCGGGGACGGCGGCCCTGTGACACGGCGGACCCCGCGCTCCGGGACCTGCTGGATGGCTGAGGGGGGAGCGGTGAGGTCGGTGTGGTTGGGGGGGACCCGCAGGGCTCTGTCCCTGCTGGAAAAAAAGAACAAAACGAGGTCCCGGCACCAAAACCCGGCTCTGCCTCTCTGTCCCCTGCGCATGGTGCGGACGTGGTGGTGGTGGCGCACGGAGAGCGTCGGTGCCGAGATGTGAGGGCAGGGGGACGGCGCTGTCCCCACACGGGAGCAGTGAGGCCGGGGCTGCACCTCGGGGACCTGGGAGGGGACACGGCCCCGTCCCAATCCACCCCCCGGGGACTTGCAGGGCGCTGTGGAACGGGCAGGGGGTGGCACCTCCTTTTGGCCTCCTTTGGGACAGGTGCGTGCCCTTGTCGCTGCCCCTCCGGCAACCTTTTATCGCCTCCAAAACCAAAACACTGGGACAAAAAAAAAAAACAAAACAGCTTCCGTGTCCCCACTCCCAGCCCAGCTGGTTTTGGGACGGATCCAGCCGGGGGCCTGCGAGTGCCCACCCGATGTAGTCAGGGTACTGCGAGGAGCTGCGGGTCCTGTGCTTGCAGCTCGGAGTGGAGAGAGAGCCAGGACTCGCCAAAGGGCAGCTTCGCACCCCAAAAAAAAGCCAGGTGCTGCTCTGCAGCTTGGGGTGACAAGGGACAAGGTGGGTGACAAGGGACAGCCCCAGGAGCGTCCCGGCAGGCGGAGGGGGCACTGGGCAGGGTGCTGAGGGGGGCGGGTGGGGGCAATCGGCCACCCGGTGCCCGCGGGGCCGTACCTGTAGGGGAAGGGTGACGAGGCCGGCGGGATGGCAGAGCTGTGGGGTGAAGCATTTCTCATCAAAATGCTCCTGGCTGGGCAGCGTGGCGAGGCCACCTCGGAGCCACAGGCTCTGGGCCACCAGTCCCAGTGCTGTCACCTCCCAGGACAGAAGCGCCCCTCAAACGGAGCTGGACCCCCCCATGCTTCAGCTTGTGCCCGGTGCCTCTCGTCCTGTCACGGCACAGCTGGAAAGGGACCGGCTGCGTCCTCTGGACACCCCCCGCAGGTATTTACACACCTCCATGGGGTCTCTGGGGATCAGCACCCCCCCGACCTGCTGCCAGCACCCCTCCAACGCCCCCAGGATCCCCTTGAGGCTCCCCGATACCGAGGGCGAAGCGAGCGGGCAGCCCAGGAGCTCTCAGCCTCTGTTCCCCACCCCAAAGCATGCAAGAGGCCGACGATACAGATATAGAGATTTTTTTATTACCCAATCGGCAAAAAAATAAAATAAAATTCCAGAGTCGGTTCCACAACCTGGGGGGGAGGCTGCAACAGCGGCACCGGCCCCCGCGGGGCCTCCGGGCCCGGCCTCCCCCTCCCCAAAATATACAAATCAAACCCGATGCGAAAAATAAATACAGATTCTCGGGGGGGGGAAGGGTTGCATAGAGGAAGATTTAATAAAAAAGTTTTTTTTTTTTTTATTTCCATCATGATTTAATATTATTATTATTATTATTATTTCTAGCATCTCCCCGCAGAAGAACCTAGGACCTGATAGTCGCGACACGATTAACAAAAATAATTAACCTTCTCCCAATAACTTACAGCGGTCACCCAGGGGACTTGTGCTTTTTGGGGGGGGTGGGGGGGGAGCCCCGGCGGCGAGGGGGGGGTCCCGGCTGGCGATTTCGGAGAAACTCCTTGGGAGGAGGCGGAGGGGAGCCCCCCGCCCGTACTTTGGTCACTAGCTGTGTGCCGGATCCTGCCCCCCCGAGCCCCCCGCCCCGGGGCCGCGGCACTCCCTGAGTCACCCCCCGCCCCGTTCCGCCTCCGTTTTATTGATGTTTTATTTTGGGGGGGGGTCTCCCGGCCATCCTCAGCACCCCCGCTGGAGGCGGGGGGCTGGTGGCGGAGCCAAGCCCCTCGCCGCGGCCTCGGGCCCGGTGCGGTTCTCCGGGAGGAGGCCCGAAAACGCCCCCGGGGAGGCCGTGGGGGGGCCCGGCCCGCGGGACCTGAAGCTCCCTGAGCTGCACGCGAACGAACGTCCGCCCGGCCGCGGGGCCTCCGGCCTCCACCGCGCTGAAACCACGGAACCAGTCTCCAAAAAGCAGCAGCAGCAAAACCGGGCTCCCTTTCGGACCGCGCCGCGGGTGCCTGCGGCGAACGCCGGGCGCGTCCGTTCCCTGGGCGGCCGGCGCGGCCCCGTACCCGCTCCGTGGCCACCGGAGCGTTGCTGAGCGGGGCAGGGTCCCCGCAGGGCGGCTGCGGGGGTCCCCGACGCGTCCCTGGCCCGCGGCCGGGGTCAGATGGAGTTCTCCATGGGGCTGTGGTTGCTCCGGCGGCTCAGGCAGTTCCTCTCGTTCAGGAGGCTGGTGGTCTCGTCGGCGGGCTCCGGCTTCTCCGGCGGGTCGGGTTTGGGAGCGCTGCTGTCTGGGGACTGGGGACAACTGTCCATGCGGGAGGCGGTGAGGCCGTTCTGGTACTCCTGCCGCGTGATCTGCGGGGGGAATCGAAGAGGATTGGGGTGGAGGCCGCGTCCCCTAGGAGGCCCCGGCCGCCCCCCGGCCCCGCGCAGCCTCACCTTGACGAACTGGAGGTCGGTGAGGGCGCGCACGCTGAAGTCGGCCACGTACGGGGCGCCGGCGTTGAGCTGGTTGTTGCTGCCGCCCACGGGGGACGAGACGGAGTCGGAGCGCTCGTGGTAGCTCAGGGAGGCCGAGCGGTTCAGGCTGCTGACGTGGGACGGGGAGCGGGTCTCTGCGGGGACAGGGGCACGGGGTCAGCACCGCGGCACCGGGCAGGGTCCCGGTGGGTGACTGCGGTGCCGAGCCCCCGGTGATGCTGCCCCTGTCCCGTAGGGTTTGGGGACACGGAGCCAAGCACAGAGTGGTGGGACAGACGTGTCCCCGAGTGCTTGGTCCCTGCCTGTCACCTCCAAAGGGTCCCCAACTGGAGCCCGGCCACAGCCTCCAGTTCCCCCTGCTCTGGGGACAGCTCCTGTGGGACCGAGCCTTAGGATGACGTCCCTGCCCTGCTGATCACTCCCCCTGCATGGGAGTAAAGTGGGGAGGTGACAAGGACAGCGCGGTGACGTGCTCCAAAACCCAGAGGTGCCACAGGGACCGAGTGCAGCCTTGACACAGGGGGGGCTCACTGGCCCAGCCACTGCTGGCTCCTCCGTAAATAACCACAGAGGAGGCAGTTGGGGGAAACCAGGGTGGGTGCGGGGTGTGTGGGGCCCTTGTGCCACTATGAGCGGGACCAGGTGCTCGGCTCTGTCCCCACGGCCCACTGCAGAGGCTGCTGGAGCCACTTCTCCTCCAGCAGCAGCAGGATCCTGAGTTGAGCAGCCAGAAGCCAGCCCAGCCCCAGGGGCAAAGCTCCCGGCGCTGCGTTCATGTGGCCAGGGTGGGGGGGACGCCTAAAAGTGGGGGGCTCGGAGCCTCCTCCAGCATCTCCTCTTCCCAACAGCAGCTCTAAAACGGGCAGGGGGCTCTGCCCACACCATGGGGGACGCTTACCCGACACCGGAGGCGGGCTGATGGCCATCACCCCGTAGTAGGAGAAGGCTCCTGCCTCGAACTTCATGCACTCCTTGCCGGCCTCCACCTCCACCTTGCCCTGCAAGGGAGAGACGGCGTCAGGCTCCGCGTCCCGCGGCGCTGGGCTGGGTGGAAGGAGGCTCCCCAAAGCCCCCCGGGGTGACGGCTCCCCCCGGGGACCCCACATGTGAGGTGGTACCTGCAGGATGAGGATGAAGTAGTCGGCTGACTTGTTCTTGGTGTAGAGGAAATGGCGCGGGGACTTCTTGTTCTCCTCGTCAAACTTCAGCTCCTGGATGACGTCCGAGTACTTGAGCAGCCGCAGCAGGATCTTCTCCGAGATGAAGTTGGGCGTGAAGAGCGTCACCTCTGAGGGCGAGGCGGGACGGGGTCAGAGCTGCCGGGGCTCCCTGTCCTCGTCCCGTCCCCTCGGAGAGGGGTACTGGGGGAAGCAGGGGGACCCCAGGCCCCACTGACACCTCCCTGGGCCAGCAGCCCCCAGGTCTGGCACCTCCACCAGCTGCAGAGGGAGCGCAGTGAGGTCCCCACGCCATGGGATAGGGCTGGCAAGTGCCAGCACATGGCCAGGACCCTCCTGCAGGGACAGGGCCCTGCCGAGTGTCCGTGCTGCCACCCCTGAGCCCCTTCCCTTTTCGTTTTGGGGGACAGGGTGGGAGGACAGCGGGGTCTCGTAGTCACAGCCCCCTCTCTCAATGTCTCCTGCCAAATCCCTGGCTCCTGCTTCAACGCAGCGACCGCCGTGCCCCCGTTTCCCCACCTCTGGGATCCTCCAGGCAGGACAAGGCCACCAGAGGGGCAGTGACAGCACCAACACGGCCCAGCTTTGGGGACACGGAGCCAGGCAGGGCTCCCTGGCAGGGCACGGGGGGGGGGAAAACCCACAGCAGCCGAGCTGGGGGCAGACTGCGGGCTCCCTGCGGGCACCACCCCAAAAACCGCGCAGCATCCCCCAAAAACTCACCCGTGGAGAGGAAGCGGTGAGCGGCCAGCAGCAGCTGCGGGGACACCTTCACCTTCAGCTCGTTGACGGGGTCCTTGAAGGCCGAGAAGTCCCTCTTGTTCTTCTGGTTGCCCACCCGCTTCTTGCTGCGGTTGTCGGCTGCGGGGAGCGCGGCGTTAGCGGGGGGCGGGCGGCACCCGGGGGACCCCGGCACGCGACGGGGACGCGGGGCCGAGCCCCGGACCTACTGTAGGTGTCGGATTCGTCCAGGATCTCCGACTTGATGATCTCCTCGATGACGTCCTCCAGCGTCACCAGCCCCAGCACCTCGTAGAAGGGGTCTCCCTCGCCCTCGTTGTTCACCTTCTGCACGATGGCCAGGTGGGACTTCCCTGCGGGCACACGGACGGACGCTCGACACGCGCCGGGCACCCCGATCCCACCGCCCTGGGGGGTCCCGGGCAGCACGGGGGGGACAGGACCCTGCCACCAGGCCCAGCCCGTCCCTCTGCAGCACTTGACCCCGGGCAGGGAACAATAAACATGTGCAAATCGAAACGAGCCCCTGGGCTGGGCGCTCCTTCCTAATTTAATGACAGTAATTAAGGCCGTAACAGCGGCGCCTGCTGGGCTCGGGACATCTCAGGGCGTGGGCTCGGCTGGGGGGTCACAGGAGAGAGGGGAGGGGTCCTGGAGGCACCGTCCCATGTCACCGGGGCCTGGGGACATCGGCGCAGCTCCAGGCCAGCACCACAGGGCAACCAACGCAGCCACAGCCGCATTTCCACCAGCGGCCACCACCTCCCTGGGCCTCCCTGGCCACACTGACCTGGGCTGACCCAGCCCGGAGGGAATGTTCTGGGCACCTGGTGCTGCACGGAGCCAAAATACCCAGGGGGAGAGAGCCCAGGGCAGGGAAACGCTGCCTGCAGGGGCCAGGTCCCCAGGAACCCTCCCCAGCCCTGACTCAGTAACTCCTCTGGCTCCCCGGGCGCAGGTTGCCTGCTTCAGGGTAAATCGAGCGCTGCCATCCCCTCGCCACGAGGCTCCGTTTCTCTTGCTTCAGCCAAAACCTCGCCAACAAAGCAACAAAGCTCGCTGCCGGCCACCGCCTTCGGGAATTCCCTGCCCTGGGCACGAGGCTCAGCCCCAAAATCCCCACGCCGGCGGCCGGCCGCGCTCCGCACCCTGCGAGCCACCAGGGCAGGCGCTGCCCTCCTGGCGCTGCCCTCCCCGGGGCTCTCTGCTCTTTAATCTCAGCGCAGGGCGGCCGCGGGCGGCTCATCGCCACGCTCCCACCCAGGAAAAGGCTAATTTTAGAGACGGGCACCGCGCGGCTCCCCGGTTCCTCCTCCTTCAGCCAAACACCCGCGGCTCGGGCGGCCCCGCTGCGGCGAGGCGGCGAAAACGGCACCGAGGGGAGCCCGTGGCCATCGTCGGCGTTTGGCCGCGCCGACCCCGTCCTTGGCCGCACCGACAGCCCGAGGGAGCGGCGAAAGGACGGCGGCACCAGCAGGGCCCAGCCCTGATGAGTCAGGCCGCGGTTCCTCCCCGCGGGCCAAGCGAGGACGAGAGCAAAGGGCGTGACGGCGGCGTGCCCGCGGTGGGGACGGGCCCCGCTGCTCGCTCCCCGGGGCTCCCCGGTGCCACCACGGTCCCCACGTCGATGGGGACAGGCCGATTCCCAAGGCCACCGCTCGCTGGCTGTGTAACCCAGTGAGAAGTCCACTTTTCCGCTTCCAGGATGCGCAAGAAGCAGCCGCGGGGTTTTGGGGTGTTCGTGGTGCCCATGGTGGGAAGCCAGGAGGGGACAGACAGACCCCAACCTGCTCCAGGCAAAGCCCCGGTGCTCCCCGGTGCTCTGAAGGGGTGAAATGTCCTGTCCCTGCTCCAAACTTCACACTGAGCTGGCACCAAAGCTGCTGCAGGAGCTGTCACCCTGGTGCCAGCCTTGGGGACGTGTCCGTGGCACCAGGGAGTGCCCCAAACTGCCCCACAGCGAGGAGGATCAGGAGCACAGCGGGTTGATTTCCTCTCCTTATCCTTCCGCTCAAAACAGGTCGAGATCAGCAGGGCGAGGGCGGGGGCTGGCGGTGGGGCGGCACCCCCAGGGAACGGGAATTTTGGGGTGACCCCAGAGAGGGCCCCCCAAATCCTCCCGCTCCTGAGCCAGCTATGAAAAGCAACATCATGGCAGGACGTCGGCGGCTTTGGAATCAGAGCGGGCGCGCTTTAAATCCTTTAATAAGGATTCGTCAGAGGGAAAGCTGGCGCTAGCAGCGGCCGTAAGCCCAGCTCCAGCAGCAGGGCTGCAGAATACGACCCCGCTCCCCTTCTGCTGGATTTTGGAAACGGTGCCGGGGGTGGGAATCCCGGCCCGGTGCGAGATGAACTGAGGGAAAAGCACCGGCTGAGAAGGCTCGTGGTCATCGGGGACAAGAAGCAGAGGCTGGGAGGCGATGAGATCCTGTCGTGGTCGCAACCACAAGTGACACCGAGCCGCAGCGTGGTCCCTGTGCTGATGTTTTGGGGTGTGGGGGCAGCACGGCTGCAAAGGGAAGGCTGGAACTGAGCGTGCGGTCACCGAGCTCTTCCCTCAAGGATTGGCCTGGCTGGGACCTACTGAATCCTGGCCCAAGCTCCAGCAGAGCTCCTGCTGCAGGCGTTGTTGTCAGATCCCCTAAATCCTGGCGTATGGTGCAGGTGACTGCCCCGAGCCCCAGAATGTCGCCAGTGCCACCAGGACAGGGCCAAGTGCCCCCGGTGTGAGCGGAACGGCAGCCGGAGGAGCAGCGGGGTCACGGCGGCGTCACCCCACAGAGCTGCTCATCCCTGGCAGCGGGGTCCCTGCCCGGTCAGGTGTCCCCTTGTCCCCTCACCAAGGGACACGGCGCCGAGCTGCTGCCAGCCCCTCCTGCCGCCGGGCGCG
The DNA here is from genome assembly GCF_965140915.1 of Aythya marila. Taxonomy (NCBI): domain Eukaryota; kingdom Metazoa; phylum Chordata; class Aves; order Anseriformes; family Anatidae; genus Aythya; species Aythya marila. The sequence continues at coordinate 4,279,825 of NC_139067.1, read as the reverse complement.
CTCGGTTTTCGGGGCCAGCAGGAAGCTCGGGGCCGTCCCGCACGGCAGGGCAGGGCCGTGAGGAGGGAGTGGAGCCGAGCAGGGAGCGGAGCAATTTTCCAGCAGCGTTTCAAGGGCCTCCGGGGCCGATAATTAAAAGCGAGGCGCAAGTAAACACTCTCAGAGCGCTTCTAGAGGCGGGCGCCCAGCAGAGATTGCTCTGCCTCCGCCGCCCCGGCGCCGTTACGGAGCGATCCCCGGAGGCGTTGGGCACCAACACGGGGCCGCTGCCCGTCCCCAGCACCCCGGTGGGGGCTCCGCAGCCCCCTCGTTCCCCTTAAAGCACCCAAAAAGCTCACGGCCGCCGGGCAGCTCCGTCCCTGGAGAGCTGCCAGGGAGGCTCGGCCGCAGTTTTGCTTCCGGCATCGTGCAACCGGAGCTGGGCAGAAAGCAAGCGGCGGCCCCGGGACGCGGCCCCCCGGTGCGTTTGGCCTCCCCCCGGCCCCGACCACTCACCCTTTTTGAACTCCTCCAGCATGGCGTCCAGCTTGGTGTCGTGGAAGACGACGTGGACGGGGTGGTTGTAGAACTTGGTGATGGTCTTGAGGGGCGTGCAGTCGTCGGGGTCGACGAAGGCCAGGTCCTTGATGTAGAGGATGTCCATGATGTTGGAGCGCTCGTCCTCGTAGACGGGGATGCGTGTGTAGCCGCTCTCCATGATCTCCGACATGGTGTTGAAGTCCAGGATGGCGTCGCTGTTGATCATGAAGCAGTTCTGCAGCGGGGTCATCACGTCCTCCACCGTCTTGGTGCGCAGCTCCAGGGCGCCCTGGATCATGTTGAGCTCCTCCCGCACCAGGTCGTTGTAGGGCTCCGTCACCTTCAGCATCTCCACCAGCTTCTCCCGGTTGTAGACGGTGCCGATCTCCTGGCCCAGGATGCAGTCCAGGAGCTTGCTGATGGGGTAGGAGAGCGGGAAGGTCACCAGCATGAAGAACTTGGTGACCACGATGGTGTTGGCGCCCACGGCCAGCCCGTGGCGGGAGCAGAGCGCCTGGGGCACGATCTCCCCGAAGATGACGATGCCGATGGTGGAGGCCACCACGGCGCCGATGCCGGAGCCGATGAGGTCGTCGAGCAGGATGGTGAGCGTGGTGTTGACCAGCACGTTGCCCAGCAGCAGCGAGCACAGCAGGTAGTTCCCCTTGCGGCGGATGGGCTCGATCTTGCGCGCGTAGCGCTTCTCCTTCTCCGTGCCGCAGTTCTGCACGATGCGCAGCTCCATGGGGTCCAGGGCCATCAGCCCCAGGTTGAGCCCGCTGAACATCCCCGACAGCACCAGCAGCCCCCCCAGCAGCGTCACCTGCAGCCACGGCGGCAGCAGCGACTTCTTCTCCTCCAGCACCACCAGCTGCCCGTCGGGGCCCCGGTGCGGCAGCCAGGGCTGCCCGGGCCCGCGCTGGCTGCACAGCACGTAGGTCTTGGCCCTCTCGTCCTTGCGCAGGGGCTGCACCCGCACTCGGAGCAGCGCCGAGGTGCTGCGGGGCTCGGCGGGCCCGGGCTGCACCACCAGGTCCTGGGAGCGCTCGGGGCAGCTCCCGTTGCCGTTGGCGGCGGCCGAGGCGTTGGCGTCGGGGCGCAGCTCGGCGAACGCCACCCGCTCGCCGGTGCGCGGGCCCAGCCCCAGCCCGTAGAGGCGCAGCAGGAGCTCGCTGCCCTCCGTCACCCGGATCGGGCCCCGCGCCGCCGCCGCCGGTTTGGAGCTCTCCTCCAGCCGCATGCCCAGGATCACGCTGTCCCCCGCCGCCGCCGCCGCCGCCGCCGACACCGGGGAGCCGCCGCCGCCGCCCGGCAGCGCCAGGAGGAGCAGCAGCGGCGGCAGCAGCGGTGTGGGGGTCGCGGGGCTCCGGCCGCCGCCGCCGCCGCCTCCGCCGCCGCCTCCGCCCGGTCCCGGTCCCGCCGCGCCCCCCCCCCCTCCGCCACCGCCGCCGCCGCCGCCTCCCCGCCGCCGCCCGCTGCCCGGCGCCATGTTGGGGTCTCGCGGCCGCCGCGCTCGCCGTGACGTCACGCGGCGGCGCCACGCCCCCCCGCCACGCCCCGCCCGGCCGGGAGGGGGAGGCCGCGCCCCGCCGCGCTGCCCCGCCCCCTCCTGGCGGAGCGCGGGAACGCCCAGAGAGGGGCTTAAAGGGGCGATGGACGGTGGGGACCACATGGGGGGTGGGTGATACGATAGGATGGGAGGGGATGGGATAGGGTAGGACAGGGTAGGACAGGATGGGGTAGGATAGAATTAAATGGGATGGGATAAGGATGGGATAGGGTAGGGCGGGATGGGATGGGATGGGATAGGGTAGGGCGGGATAGGACAGGACGGGGTTAGGGGTGGGATGGGATGATAGGACAGGATAGGAGAGGGTGAGATAGGATGGGATGGAATTGGGATGGGATGGGATCGGGTAGGACAGGATAGGGTAAGATAGAATAAAATGGGATGGGATAGGAGGGGATAGGGTAGGATGGGATGGGATTAGGATAGGATGATGGGATGGGATGGACAGGATAAGGAGGGATGGGATAGGATAGAGTAAAACGGGATAGAACAGAATGGGATGGGATTAGGATAAAGTGGGATAGGGTAGGATAGGATAGGGTGAGATAGTATGGGATGGGATGGGGTTAGGGGTGGGATGGGATGGAATGATAGGACAGGATAGGATAGGGTGAGATAGGATGGGATGGGATTAGGATGGGATGGGATTAGGATGGGATGGGGTAGGATAGAATAAGATGGGATGGGATAGGGTAGATTAGGAGGGATGGGATAGGATAGGGTAAAACGGGATAGAACAGAATGGGATGGAATTAGGATAGGGTGGGATAGGATAGGATAGGATAGGATAGGATAGGATAGGATAGGGTAGGATAGGGTAGGATAGGATAGGATAGGGTAGGACATGGGGGTATCTCTTATGTGGAGGGGGTCAGAGTGCAGAAAGAGAACGGATGGGGAGCAAAGGTGGGGAGATAAGGTGGGGCGCTGAGAGCATAGGGGGTCCCTAAGGGCATGGGAGGGGGCTCTTAGGGCATGGGGGGACCTCTTGGGGGGTGTCTAAGGACATTGGGGGGTCTAAGGGCACGGAGCGGGGATCTAAGGGCAGCGGGGGTGGGGCGCTAAGGGCGTGGAGAGGGGCACTAGGACCCAGGGCGGCCGCTAGGACCTGCGGGACACGACTCGGGAAGCCGAGACCTGGCGGGGGGCGCTAGGACCCGCGCAGCCCCGGTCCCCTCCCCGCTGCGGGCCCCGAGCCCCTCCCAGAACTACACTCCCCAGCACGCCCCGCGCGCTCTCCCCGCCCTCCTCCTGACGGACGGCGCCGGGCGGCCAATCAGCTCGCGGCACCAGCGGGGCGGGGCGGCCAATGGGCGCGCGGGGCGGGCGGCGGCGGGGGAAGATGGCGGCGGCGGCGGGCCGGTGGCGGCCCGGGCTGTGGCTGCTGGCCGCGGCCGTGGCGCTGCGCCTGGGCGGGCTGCGGGCGGAGCAGACCGAGGAGCACCTGAAGCGGGAGCACTCCTTATCCAAACCGTACCAGGGTCAGTGGGACCGGGACCGGCACCGGGATCTGTACCGGTACCGGGAACGGCACCGGGGGTCGGCGGGGCCCGGTACCGGGAGTCGAGGTGGGGGGCCCGGTACCGGGGGTGTGGGGCCCGGTGCTGCTTTTGGGGTGCCGGGGTTTGGGGGTGCCCGGTACCGGGTTTTGGGGTACCGGGGGACGGTGGGTGCCCGGTACCGGGGCTGGGGGGTCCCGGTGTGTGGTTCTGGGGTGCCGGTAATTGGGGTACCGGGGTTTGGGGTGCCCGGTACAGGGGTTTAGGGTACCCGGGACCGGGTTTTGGGGTATTTGGGGTCGGGGGGGGGTCGGTATTGGGGGTTGGTGGGGCCCGGTACCGGATTTGGGGTGCTGGGATTTGGGGTACCGGGGTGTTGGGGGGCCGGTACGGGGATTGGGGGCACCGCCTACCGGGGATTGGGGTGCCTGGGTTTGGGGGGACCCGGGACTGGGTTTTTTGGGGGGGGCCCGGTGTCGGATTTAGGGGTTCCAGTGCTGGGTTGAGGGTGAGGGGATTTTGGGGGTGCTGGGATTTGTAGGGTACCTGCTGTGGGGCTTTTTGGGGTGCCCAGTACCAGGATTTGGGTGCCCCACGTGTGGTTTAGGGGTGTGGGGATTTGGGGGTGCTGGGGTTTTGGGGCACCAAGTACCGGGTTTGGGGTGTGGAGGATTTGGGGTGCCTGGTACTGGGTTTTGTGGTGCTGGGGTTTGGGGGCACCCAGGTTTTGGGGTGCTTGGTGCATGGGTTTTGGGTGCTGGGGACTTTTGGGGTGCCCAGAGTGGGAGGGTTGGGGTGCCAGGTTTAGGGAGCAGGGGCTTTGAGGTTCCTGGTACCAGGATTTGGGATGCCCGGTGTGGGGGTGCCAGGGCTTTGGGGTTCCTGGTGCTGGGACTTGGTGTGCCCCTTGTGGGGGATGTTGGTGGCAGGGCTTTGGGGCGTCTGGTCCCAAGTTTGGGGTGTGGGGGGTTTGGGGTGTCCTGTGTGGAAATTTGGGGTGTCAGGGGTTTTTGGGGTGCCCACTGAGGGGGATTTGGGTGCCTGCTGCTGGGTTTGGGGTGCAGGGGATGTTGGGTGTTTGGTATGGGGATTTAGGGCACCTGGTACTGGGTTTTGGGTGCCTGATGCTGGGGATTTTGGGGTGCCAGGGTTTTGAGGTGCCCAATACTGGGATTTGGAATGCCCAGTTCTGGCGGTTTGGGGTGCCTGCTGGGGGTGTTTTGGGGTGCCCAGTGCAGGGCTTTGGGGCACCTGCTGTGGGTATTTGGGTGCAGGGTTTTGGGGCTACCTGGACCCTGGCGCTTTGGGCTGCCGGGCTTTTGGGGTGTGCCAGGATTTGGGGTGCCCGGTGGCGACCGCGTGTGTGGGCCGGCAGGCGTGGGCTCGGCCAGCTCGGGGCTGTGGGACCTGCAGGGCAACGCCATGGTGATGCCGCAGTACATCCGCCTCACCCCCGACCTACAGAGCAAGCGGGGCGCCGTCTGGAACCGCGTGGTGAGCCCCGGGCTGGGGGGGCAGCGGGGTTGGGGGGGGGCTGGGGGTACCCCCCATGGGGTGGGGTAATGGGGTGGGCGATGACAGGGCTCAGCGAGGGAGGTTTTGGGGTCAGGGGGCAGGTGGAAGGGTTTGGGTGTGGGAAATGGGGTGAATTTGGGGGAGTTTGGGGGGTTGGGGAAAGGGGGGGGGGAGCTGGGGGTGTGGGGTAGTAGTGGTTGGGGGATTTTGGGGGAGTTGGAGGATGGGTGGGGGTCAAATTAGGGCAATGAGGGAGGTTGGGGGGGGGCAGGCCAGCAGGTAGGAGGGAGTTATTGGGGTGTGGGGGTGGTTGGGTGGGGGGGTCTGGGGTAAAAGGGGGGGAAATGGGGGGGAGGAGGGTGAGGGGGGGGGTGGGAATGGGGCTGGGGGCAGCAACATTGAGGTTTGCAGCCTGGGGATTCCTGCGTGGGCTGAGCCCCCTTTTGGGGTGACTGCTCCGAGGGGGGGTCCCAGCGTGAATCTGGGGGGGTCTTGGGCTGCCCCATCCAGAGCCGTTCCTATAAAACGCTGAGGGAGGTTTGGGGTTGGGTTTTTTGGTCCTCTTTGCAGCTCCCACAAATATTGCTGCCTGTGTGAGGCTCAGCTCCCGCCGGGCTCATCGTGTGCTGCGCCCGTTCCCGCAGGGAGCTCGTTTGCAGCTCAAGCTATAATTGGCTCAGCAGCAATTAGGAGCAATTAGGAGTGGGGCCGTTCCCCACACCCCTCCAGCCGCCCATTCCCTGGGCACAAGTTGCCGACCTCGCTGCGAGCCCGGAGTCGTTTCCTCGGCGTCTTATAGCCCTGGGCTACAACCGAGTCCCTCGGCCTAATGATGTCCCTCGGGGTTAATTAAGAGATTAATTATCCTCGCTCCCATCTGAAACCCAGGGAAACGGGGAGCGCCCGCGGGCTCGGCAGGGCCGTGGGCTGTGGTGCTGGTCGCTGCACGCCCCTCGGTGCAGGGGGGCGTTGGGGGCTCCCCGATTTCACGCCCTCGTCCCCTCCTCCTGCAGCCGTGCTACCTCCGCGACTGGGAGCTGCAGGTGCACTTCAAAATCCACGGGCAAGGCAAGAAGAACCTGAACGGCGACGGCTTCGCCATCTGGTACACCAAGGACCGCATGCAGCCGGGTGAGAGCAGCGGGGCCCTCAGGACGGTGCCGGGTGCTGGCCGGGCTGCCTCGGGAGCCCTCTGTGGAATTGCAGCGCTGTGGGGCCCGAGGGCTGCTTCCCCTTCGTGCCGGCAGGCCAAAAAGGGAGTGACCGCCGTGGGAGATGCGTGGTGCTGGGGTTTGCAGGGTCTCTGGGAGGCTGGAGCCTGCTCGGCACCGTTGGGGCTTGTTTGCCTTGCTCGAGGCGTGCAGGGCGGTGCACCTGGAAGCGTTGGGGCTTCAGCTCGATAGGGACTGGGCTGGGGAGGAAGCTGGAGCCTGGCTCAGCGCAGGGCAGGGGATTTAGCCTGTCCCTCTGAGCGGTGCCTGCAGCACCGAGGGTCTGTGCGTTCGTTTATCCACACAAGGCTGCGTGGAGCCCTGGAGTGCCCGGCTCTGCAGTGAAGCCCTGTTCTGCGAGGTGACGTGGGCCCTCGCGTAGCATCAGGCAAAAGCTGGGGGCAGAAGAGCCCTCCCCAGCGATCCCCTCAGCCTGTGGCCTGGGTCTCCCTGCCACCGTGGTGTCAGCAAGCCTCTGCATGCCCTGACCCTCTACACCTTGCGAATTCAGTTTGCAGGGGGGTTCCCTCAGTGATCTGAAGGTAAACTTGTCCCTGTGCAAGCTGGAGAGCGCCAGCCTCACTACCTGGCACAGAGAATGATGCAAAGGAACGCGTGGCCAACCCTGCCTGGCGCTGCGATGCCTTCCTTGCCCCGCACCATCACCAGCAGCCCATTTTATGTCTTCTAGGACCTGTCTTTGGAAGCAAGGATAACTTCCTGGGCCTGGGGGTGTTTGTGGACACCTACCCGAACGAGGAGAAGCAGCAGGAGGTGAGCGAGGGGCGATAGCTGGCACCGTGCTGCTTGCAGGGTGGCACACGCAGCGCTGGCTCAGCACCCAGGTTATGGCCTGCAGCTGGGGCAGCCCTTCAGCCCCACGGCGAGGTGTGGTGGCCTCGGGCTCCTGACTCGGAGGCCAGCTGGCTGCAAGCAGATGCTGCTCAGCTTCCTTTGCTCCCTTTCCCTCTCTGTGTCGTTGGTTTCCGCCCAGGGAAGCAATAACTTGGGTAGGTGAGAAGCTGCGGGGTGCTTCTGTCGTCAGCTTCACCCAGAGGAAAAAAAATCCTGGGGTAGGAGAAAATTGGTGGATGGTGGATCTCATCGCCTCTGCGTGGCGAGCTCCTGCGCTTTCTGAAGGCTGCTGGCAAGCAGCAGTTGAGGGGAGGCTGTGCCACGAGCGTGGGCCTTGTAGACCTCAAGCAGAGCAGCAGCCAGCCCTGCTGCAGGGCACGCAGCGTGCCTGTGCCGTATCCCTGAAAGGTGCCCGTCTGCAGACCTTTGGGTTCAGGATGCGTTGTTTGTTTGCCTGGGGTTTATTGGTTTCTGTGGAGAAGAGGGTGCAGAGGCAGTTAGAAGCAGGCTCCACCCGCCCCGATGCTGGAGTCAGTTTTGTCAGCTAAAAACAAAGCTGGCCCTGCCCCTACTTCCAGCTGCCCCTAGAAAACAGGCGTTGTTTTACCGTTTCACCCCAAGACGTTGGCACCAACCACCCCACAGCACCACCGTTACTCTTCACTGCGCTCCCCGAGGGACAGGGGGCACCGTTTGGATGTGCCCTGACCTCGGAGCTGCTGAGCAAACGTTGAGCAACCGGCGGCTTCTGGTCAGGCGTTGCCAGCAGCCTGCCCTGGCGCGGGGCTGGACTTTGTGCCCACAGCAGCTCCCTCCCGTTACCGGCACTGCTCGGGGACTGCTGTGGCACTGGGTAGGTGAGGGGTGAGGCTGTCCTCTTGACGTGCGGGGCTGTGGCTGTGCTTTTCTGGGGTAAAGAGGCACAGCAGCTCTTCTCTAAACAAAATAAAATCATTTATGGGACACGTACGGCTTAATAGCACAGTCAGCAGCTGGAGGGGCTGCCCTCCTGCCCCCGAATGAGGAAGGACAGAGGTGGAGGAGCGCCAAGCAGGCAGTAACGGTGGGGGGGCTCACGGCTGCTTTTTCTCCTTTAAAAGTGAAAGAAGAGTTTTATTACTGAGGGAAGGGGGCAGGTGGCTTGCGGGGACCCTTGGGAGCTGTTGGGGAGCTGTCGGTCACGGTCAGTGTCAGCGCCTGTGCTCGGGCACGTGGCTTTGCGCAGGACAGCGGCTGCGCTGCACGGTGAGGAGCAGAAACGTGCTGCACGAGGGGGCTTCTGCCCAGCCGTGCTGCTTCCTCGCCCTGTGCCCTGGGATTTGGGACCTGGCCCCTACAACCCCCCTCTGCCTTCAGCCCGCGCTAGGCAGACAGCGTGCTGAGCTCTGCAAACTTCCCAGGTTGCGAGTTAATCCTAAGCTCTGGTCCGTGACCATTTTGCTTCTGTGCTCTTTCTTGCTTTGCGATAACCCCGGACTCGCAGGCTCAGAAGAGGAGGTACAGCCCGGGAAATCAGGTACTTGCTCTTGCCAACCCACTCGTTTCCAAGCTCTTTGGCTTCGCCTCCTTTCCCCGTGAGGGAATTCCCTCATCCGAGCTCCAGAAATCCCCGTGCGAGCAGGGAGGCAGGCGTGGGAGCTGCTCTCCATGCCAGCTGCTCGGTAGCCACGGCTGACCCAGAGGAGGAAGGCTGGAGGGTGGCGAGGGATCGCGGTCAGCTGCTGAGCCCAATTTGGGGAGGCACAGACGGGGAGTGAAGGAGTTTGGGGTGCGCAGGGTGGCGCGGCTCTTCACCCCGCAGGTGTGCCGTGACGCTGGCACGGAGTGGGCAGAGCGGTGTGGGGGGGGAGAGCCCCAAATTCACCCCCGGCCTTGCCCCCGCAGCGCGTCTTCCCCTACATCTCTGCCATGGTGAACAACGGCTCGCTCACCTACGACCACGACCGGGACGGGAGGCCGACCGAGCTGGGGGGCTGCACGGCCATGGTGCGCAACCTCAACCACGACACCTTCCTGGTGATCCGCTACGTCAAGAGGAGGCTGACGGTGAGAGAGGATGGCCGGGGCCGAGCGGGCAGCCCCCAGCCCCCCCGGTGCTACCGCAGCCTCCTCTCCTTCAGGTGATGATTGATATCGATGGCAAGCACGAGTGGCGGGACTGCATCGACGTGCCGGGCGTGCGCTTGCCCCGCGGGTACTACTTCGGGACCTCCTCTGTCACTGGAGACCTGTCAGGTACCGCCACGGGGCCCCGAGTGCTGCTTCCCGAGCAGCTCTGGCAGGACTTAAGCAGCTTTGGGTGCTGGAGGTGCAGCTGGGTACGTGGTGGGGCTCACGGATGTGCCCGAAATCTCTCCGTGCTTTAGGCACCCCCAGGCTGTGAGTGGGAGCTGTGGTTTTTCGTCTTGCTGCAGTTCCCTAGGAGGCAAAACCCCGGTCTGGGTGTGCTGTGCCCCCGAGCACTTTGCTTGAGCTCCTTCTGCCGCTGGGTCAGGCTGACAGTGACACCCAGACGGTGACAGGGACACGGCCAGGCTTCAGCCAGCATCTCAGAGCAAGCGGCAGAGAAACGTGAGGGTCTACCTCCAAAATGTGAGCCCTGGGAGGCGTAACACAGAGCAAGCACTGAAAATCTCCTCCTGTGCTCTCCTGGCTCGACCCGTAGTGGCTGGGCACGGCCCAAGGGCGGTGCTGGAGGGAGCTGCACCCCGGGGGTTAAAACACGGGGGTGCTGTGCTGCCTGTCCGGGTTTAGTTCACGTAACACTTCGGATTTCCCAGCCCAAGAGTGATGTTGTTGAGGAGGGGACCAGCCAGGTGTGTCTGGAAGCAGTGGTGCAACCAGGGCTGATGGAAATTGGGTTTTGCAGGGAGCCAAAGCCCTCTGCTTTGCTTTTCTCACTTCTAGCAGCGCTGCTTGGGGTGCCGGGAGGCCTGAAGTTACCCCGCTGTGTCTCTTTCAGCAGGTTTTAGCCCCATTTCGAGTTATGCCCCTACAAAAGCTCATTGATGGCCAGCGGCCGGGCCCATTGTTGGCTCCAACAAAAGTTCCTTTTCTTTCTCAGATCTCTGCCTAATGCCCTGGGAGCTCGCAGGCTGGCGTGGAGCACTCGCCTTGTCCCACTAATAACTCGGCAGTCACGAGCAAAGGAAATAGGGGCCATGTGAGGCTGGTTCTAACACGCTCTTTTTCGGGTGGCTGAATGCTTTGGGGTCAGATGATCTCCCGGCCTGGGCTGTTGTTTCTCGGTTTAAGTAGCTTAAAGCTTCCCCTTGGAAGTGCCAGAGGAGGGCCCCGTGCTGGGCGCAGCTTTCAGCCCAGCGTGGAGCCTGCCCCGAGAGGTGAGTCCTCCCCGTGGCAGGGGACAGCCGGCAGCCTGGGGCTGGTGCCCGACTTGTAACGTGCCGCGGTGCCACCGGTGGCACTCAGATCCCCGGCCGGAGCCGTGCCGGGCACTGACACCTCAGGGCCTGTCTCTGCTCTGCTTGCAGACAACCACGACATCATCTCGCTGAAGCTTTACCAGCTGACGGTGGAGCGGACGCCGGAGGAGGAGAAGCGGGACAGGGAGGTGTACCTGCCCGTGGTGGACAACCTGAAGCTGCCGGGCAGTAAGTGGGGGGCTCACGGAGCAGAAAGCGCGGCGCCTCACCAGCAAACCAGCCGAGCTCCAGCTGGGATCGGGAGGCCCGTGCCCAGATTTCTCTCACCCACTGTGACACAATCTGGGTCACAACCTGCCCTCATTTGGCACAGGCGTGCTTGGAGGAGAAGCGCTGCCTTCCAGAGCGTGCCAGGCTACCCATGCTCATGGCATCACCAACACGAGCTGTGCTGGGCTGCCCAAACCTCACAGGGGCTTGGACCCTGGTGGTGTTCGCTCCTGTCCAGAAATGTCCCCCCCAACGTGTCCACTGGCTGTGTTACGAGGCTCTCACCAGCCTGCAGGGCACCCAGAGCCTCATTCCCAGCTACGGGAGCTCTTCCCACTGGCTTTGTGTCCTTCCAAACGAGCTCCCTGGAGGAATAACCCATGGGCAAAGCAGTGGGAGGGCGGGGGTGAGCCGATGGCCCAGCTCACAGCCGTTCTTCTTCCTTTTGTCTCGCAGTGGAGGCGCCGCTGGAGCCCATGAGCGGCCTGGCTCTCTTCTTAATCGTCTTCTTCTCCCTCGTTGCCATCGTCTTCGCCATCGTGATCGGAGTCATCGTCTACAACAAGTGGCAGGAGCAGAGCCGGAAACATTTCTATTGACTTGGGAGCCTGCCTGGGATGGCCCCCCCATAGCCACACCCTGGCCCCCATCCCAGGCTGGCCAGAGCCCGATGGACCTGGTCCCGCAGCGGGGTCCCCGGTGTCCCCAGAGCCCCAGCGGGGACGGCCACCACTTGTCATCGGGCTCCAGGATCCCCCCGATGTGAGCGGGGACCCCCAGCACAGCAGGGCTGGGGCCGGGTGCTGCGGGGACGGAGCCGCTGTGCCCTGAGGGCTTGCTGGGAGCAGGAGCCCCGCTCTGGGAGCTGTTTGGGGCTGGGCTGTGGGGTTCTGGCAGCGCCCAGCCCCCTCTCTGCTGTCCGGGAAACTCAGAGGTCACCGCCTCGGCTGTGAAATCCCGGCTGAGAGCAACGCAGCGAGCGGAGCCCGGCCAAATGCCCTCGTTCCTTGTCAGGCTCTGACAGCAGCAGCCCCTCTGCAGCGGTTTCCTTTCCAGGAGGGGTTTGCCGAACTGCTCATCCCCCCCCAGGCTGCTTTTTAGGCCGTCTTTAGAGACCGGACTGCTTTCCCTTGGTTCCTCGAGCTCCCCCCACCACCGCACAACCCCTCCGTGTCCCTTCAGCCTCTCCCGTTTGGTGTTTTGGGGCTGCTGACGGATTTCCTGATCCCCAGCAGCTCGAGCTGGCAATCCGCCTTCCCCCTGGGGGCTTAATTCCCTGCTCCCCTCTTCCACCACCCGTTTGCTGCTGCCTCCGGGGGCTCAGCCCCTCTCCCCCCTCCAGCATGCCGCTGCCCCCGCACGCCTCCCACACCGGTGCTGTCTGCATGCCCGTGTCGTGGCTTCACCGGCTCTCCCCAGGGCTCCTGCTCGCTGCGTCCCGACCCCGCCGAGCTGCGCGGGCCTCTCGGAGCCGCAGCTCCTGCCCTGCAGGGAGCCGTGGTTTATTCCTACCTCAGCGCCTTCTTGCTGTGTTTCTCTCGCCGGCGGTCGCCAGAAGGAACAGCACGGCCGGTTTTGCCCCCAAAAAGGACGGGGTGGCCACGTTCCACCCCCCCCGGAGACCACATGGTGTGGTCGCTTTCCCAGAGCGAGGGGTGGTGGCGGGGGGTCCCCAGAGGGACCCAGGAGAGGGGAGAAATGAGGTTCAGGTTGTCCCAGGAGCATCCCAGCACCTCTGGGCACATCCAGATGGCAAATCTGCAGCACCCTCCTTGCTGGGGCAGGGCTGGGAGCTGTGGCCTCTGCACCCCGCTGCTTCCCGGGTGCTTTCTGACCCAGCCCGGGGAGCAGTGGTGGCTTTTTTGTTTGTTTTTTTTTTTTTCTTTTTGTGAGCAACCACTGCTTTTTTTGGCACAATGCTGCCGCCGGGGTAGGTGGAAGTTTTTTTAGAAGTGCCCAGGCATTCTCGTGGCCTGAAAGGACTATTTCTGGCGTTTTGCCTCCGTATTTTTTTGCCTGATGACCAGGAGTGAAATGCGTGCACCTCTTCCCAGAGCTGTTACTGGTGTCTTGGAATAAATGTTGGTGTGTGTGACACGGCCGTGCTCCTGGAGGTGAAGCCAGCAGAGTCGGGGGACGATGCTTTGCCCGTCACTTGAGTCCAGTTTTATTGAAGAGGTGACTTTGGGGGGGGTGGCAGCCCCTTGGTGCTCCCCCCACCCAGCGTCCTCGTGCCCTGGCGGTGTCCCCAAATCAGGGCTTGCTTGCAGCAGCGCTGAAGGGATGCCAGCCTTGGAGAGGGTTCACCAGCTTCATGGCCAAGTAACCCTGCGGGGGACAGAGAGAGGAGCTCAGGGGGGGCTCTGGGGCTGGCAGAGGGATGGATTGGGGGGGGGGGGGCTGCGCTCACCGGTGCGGCGTAGATGAAGGTGAGGATGAGGGCGAGGAGCAGCAGCAGGGCCAGCCCCAGCACAATGCGGCAGCGGTGCCGCCGCCAGAGGCCGTAGCGCAGGCTGCGCAGCGGAGCCTGCAGCCACAGGAACGACCCCTCCGGCCGCCTGCAACGACACCCAGCTGGGGGCACCCGCTGACACCCCCCCTGCACCCTTTTTTTTTTGGGGTGGGGGCTCAACCCGGGGCCTTACAGGGGTGGCTGCAGGGCTGGGTACATGTTGGGCTCCTCTCGCCCTTTCCCTGCCGGCCGCTCCTCTGCCTCCTTGGCCTTCAGCAGCTCCAGGCTCAGCTCCAGCTTACCCTGAAGGGCGGGGGGGGTGGATTTGGGAGGTGGGGGCCAGGATTTGTGCCCCCCTCTCATCGCCGCCCACCCTTTTTCCCCCCCATCCTGCCCTACCGACAGGCGCTGCTTGCCACCCTCCTGCACGGTGCAGGGCCACCAGCCCTTCACCCGCTTCTGCCGAAAAAGGGAGAGGTGGGGGGGGCCCCGCGCCCCCCGCCAGGGCCAGCGGCTCGGCCGCGGCGTCAGGGCACAGTCCTGGGGGTGCCGGGCTGGCTGCGGCAGCCGGCTGAGCTCCAGCTCCAGGACACCTGCACGGGGGGGAAAAAACAAAATGTGGGTGCCCCTGTCACCCATGGGTGCCCCCCTCCGCCCCAGCAGGTGCTGGGCAGGGAGCTGGGGTCTCACCCAAAAAGTCATCGGCCGTGAACATGTCGTTGTCCCACACTTGGAGGATGAGCTTGGGGGGCAGCTTCTGCACCGTCTCGTCCAGGCTCCAAAAATGCTCCTAAACAGAGGGAAGGAAAGCGGGGGTCATGCCCGGTGCCCCCCCCAGCCCCGTGCCTGCCCCAAAGGGACCCCGGCACCTTTCGGGGCAGGACGCAGAGCCGCTCGGCCGCCAGGTACTCGAAGGAGAAGACGAAGCGCCAGTTGAAGCTGCCGTCCCCTTGCAGCGAGCGGTAGTGCACGTCCGTCCTCTGCCTCTGCTCCTCCAGCCCGTCCAGCCACCTGCCGTGCCCCGGGGGGACGCGATGTGGCTGCCACCCTTGTCCCCATCCCCGCCACCGGGTCCCCGGCGGTGGCTGTGGCTCACCCGGTGACGTAGATGTCGCTCATCCTCTGCCCGGCCACGTTGGTGTCCCTCAGGTCCACGTCCCGCGTGTTCCACACCACGCAGCGCAGCTCGTACCTGGAGGGGGACGGGGACAGGGACGTGCCACCTCCCCCCCCCCCCCACAGGACGTCCCTGTCCCCCGGCGGGGTGCTCACCTCTGGGGCTTGCGGGGGGTGATGTCGACGGGGGGGCCTGGGGGTCCGAGGCTGGCGGGGAAGACGTCCACCCACATCTGCACCTTGCCCTGCACCGAGGGGCAGGGGGACGCTGGTACCAGCACCCCTTGTCCCCTGTCCCAAGGTGTCCCCAGTGTCCCTGCCACCTGCCCCCAGCATCCCCCCTTGGCCTGGGGTCCCTGTCACCCCCGGGTTCCCCTTATCCCCCCAGCACCCAACCAAGTCGCCTGCGTCCCAGTTGTGTCCCAGGTACCTCTTTATGGCCCAGGGTCCCTGTCTTACCCCCCGTGCCAGTGTCCCTGTCTGTCCCTGTCACCCCAGGGTCCCTGTTGTGCTCCCCAGCATCCCTTTATGTCCTAAAGTCCCCGTCACCCTTGGGTCCCTCCCCACCCGTGTCTCCATCACCCCAGGGTCCTTCCTTATCCATGTCCCCATCACCCCAGGGTCCCCATCGCCTCTCCTGCTCCAGCACCCCTCCCTGCCCAGGAGCCCCTGTCACCTCAGGGTCCTTGTCACCCCAGGGTGCCCACCATCCCTCTGTCCCTGGTGTCCCCACCTGCTCCAGCCCGGGCTGGGTGCTGTTGTAGAGCGTCCGTGTCTCGAGGTGCTCGGGGACGAGGCGACAGGCGCGGAGCACGTGCAGGGCCAGGCGCTCCCGGGGCGCCCCGGGGTGCCGGTGCGCGGGGGGGCCGCTCTCTGCAAGGCCGAGCCCTCGCACCACCGCAGGGGTCCCGTGACCCCTCCCCAAGACCCCCGGACCCCAACCCACCGAAATGGCTGAGCAGGAAGGTGGAGCACCCGAAGGTGACGGCGGTGCCGTCGGCGCTGAATTCGGGTGCCGGCAGCCCCTGGGTGTGGGTGAAGTGCTCCAGAGCCCGGCTGGGGCTGAGCTGGTCCCTCCAGCGCCCGGGGCCAGCGCTGCGGGCACGGTGAAGGGGCTGGGGGCTGTGGTGTCCCCTCCCCAGCTCCCAGTGCCCCTTGTTGTGCCCACCCCATAGCCCCGAGCCCCCCGATCCCTTTATGCCCATGGTTGTGCCAGTCCCATCTCCCTGCGCCCACCCGATCCCCCTGTCCCCTCTCCCCTTGTGCCACTGGCAGCTCCCTGTGCCCATTCTGTCCCCCTGTGCCCACCCCACCCCCTTCCATGTGTCTGTGGGCCCCCCCCACCCCATCTCCTTGTCCCCAATTCCCCCATGCCCATCCCCGTGCCAGCCCCATCCTTGTCCCTCTGCACCCATCCCCTTGTACCTACCCTGTCCCCATCTCTGTGTGCCCACCCTGGTGCCCACCACCTCCCATTTCCTTGTACCCATGCCATGCCCACTGTCCCCAGCTCCTGTCCCCAGCCCTGGGACCATCCCCATGTTCCCCTTCATCCCCATCACCTCGTGCTCACCTTCCCGTGCCCTCCCCATCTCCTTGTCCCTATCCCTTTGTCCCCATCTCCTCATCTCCATCCCCTCTGCCCTCCCCATTTCCTTGTCCCCATCCCCCTGTGCCCACTCTCTCCCCATCTCCCCACACCCAACCCCACGTCCCTATCACCCCGTCCCCACCCCAGGTCCCGGTGCCCCCGCTCCGTGCCCATCCTGGGGCACCCACGTGCGGTACAGGCGGGGCAGCCCGCAGTGGGCGCGGAAGCGGGACAGCAGCCGGTTCTCCAGGTCGATGGTGGTGCTGCCGATCTCCTGGTCGGGTGGCAGCAGGTCATAGTCCAGCAGCGAGACCCGCAGGTCCTTGTCCAGCGGGATGGTGGCCGTCACCTCGAACATCCTGGCAGCACGGCGCCATCAGCCCCGGGGACCGGCACCCGCGGGCATTGGGACACCCAAGGGTATGGGGACACCCAAGGGCATGGGGACACCCAAGGGCATGGGGACACCCAAGGGTATTGGGACCTACAGGCATGGATCTGCCAGCATGGGGACTTGGTGACATGATGGCCTGGTGGTATGGGGACCCACCAGCACGGGGAATGGGGACCTCCTGGCACGGGGAGCTGCTGGCATGGGAAATGGGGATCTGGTGGCACGAGGGTGTGCTGGCATGGGAAGTAGGGCAGGAGAATGGGGACCTAAAGGCATGGAGACCTGCTGGCCAAGGGACTTGGTGACACGGTGACCTGGTGTTAAGGAGACCCATGGGCACTGGGAATGGGGCATCTGGTGGCACGGGGACCTGCTGGCATGAGGGGTAGGGATGTGGTGGCACAGGAGCCCTCCAGCATGAGGAGCAGGGACCCAGAGACATCGAGACCTGAGGGACTGGGGACACGGTGGCACGAGGACCTGACAGCTTGGGGACCCAGTGGCACAGGGACCAGGTGGCACAAGGAATGGGGACCCACCAGCATGGACTCTCACAGGACACCTCGCCTCGGTGCCAGCCTGGTGCTACCCAGCAGTGGCAGTGCCACCAAGCCACCCGCGCTGGCCCTACCTGCCGAAAACTGGCTCCACGGTGTTGGGCATGTACTGGTCCCGCTGGCCCAGTGTCTTCGTCCCCAGCGAGACGCGGACGTAGGGGTCACACTGGCAGCATCGGGGGGGACATCAGGGTGACCCGGGGGGACATGGGGTGCGGGGGACACGGGGGTGGCCTTACCAGCCCGTTCCGGTCACGAGGTGACAGGTCGAAGGCGCGGACGACGTAGACACGCACCAGGCACTGCTGGGGCTGGCTGGGGGGCAGCTCCTGGAAGTGGCGCGGCGGGGGGGGCACCCCGGGGTCCTCGGGCAGGGGGTAGAGACAAAAAAGCCCCTGGAGGTGGGGGGGGGACAGCCCAGCTGTGCACCCCGAGGTGCCCTGGTCCCGTGTTTGGGGTCCCCATGGGACTCCAGGGGCTCTCACCTTGAACTCGCCCACGGGCACGGGGTCCTCCCCAGCCCCCAGCGGCCCCCCCGGCTGGTAGAGGGGAAAGGTCTGGCAGAAATCCTGCAGCCCTTCGAATTCAGGCACCGCCTCCAGCTCGCAGCTGTAGACCTGGGGGCATGGAGGTGGCTGGTGGGGCTGGCCCTGTCCCCATCGCTGTCCTCATCCTTGTCCCTATCCCCAGCTCAGCCCCATCCCCGTCTTGGTGCTTCTCCCCACCCAGTCCCTGTCCCCTTCTTTGTTCCTGTCCCCATTCCCAGCCTTGTCCCTGTCCCCATCCCACCTTCCTTCCTGTCCCTGTCCTTGTCCTCTTTTTGTCTTCATTCCTGTCCCCATCCCAAGCCTTGTCCCCATCCCACTGCCTTCTTCATCACCGTTCCATCTTTGTCTCCATCCTGTCCCTGTCCTCATCTCTTCTTCCTCCTTGTCCCCAGCCCAGTCCCTGTCCCCTCCCATCTTTATTCCTGTCCCCTCCCCACCTTTATTCCTGTCCCTGTCCTCGTCTTGTACTCGTTCCTGTCCCCATCCCCATCCCTGTCTCCATCCCATCCCCTTCATCACTTTCCCTGCCCCTGTCCCTGTCCCCATCCTGTTCCCCTCCCAGTCTCCATCCCTGACCTCATCCCCCTGCTGTCTTCATCCCTGTCCCCATCTGAGTGTCCCCAACCATCCCTGTCCCCATCCCCATCATTCCCATTGCCACCCCATCTCTGTCCCAATCCTCTTCCCTATCCTATTCCCATCTGTCTCCATCCCCATCCCTGTCCTTGCCCCCTGCCCCGGCTCACCTTGAGGCTGTCCCTGTGCGTCCCCCGGTGGCTCTTTGTGGTGTCCCCCAGGGCCGCATAGAATTTACTCCACCAGTCTCCTTCATCCTCGTCCTCTTCCTCCCTCTCCGCAGCCTGGTGGGGAGCAGGGTGAGGCGGGGAGGGGTGGCCCCGGTGCCCTTGGAGGCCCCGTTCCCGTGCCCACCTTGTCCGCAGCCCCCTTCTCAGCGGTGACCTTGGGCAGGATCTGCAGGGAGCGGAGGGGACGCCTGGGGAACGGGGGTGGGGGGCCGGGGACCCCGCTGTGGGGCCAGCGCTGCTGGGAATGGGTGAGGGGGGGACTGGGGGGAACTCACCTGAGCAATCCTGTCCCAGGCAGCGGCTGTGCGGGGAGAGGGGAAAGAAATCATCCCAGAGAGGGGAAGGGATGGGGAGGGATGGGGAAGGGATAAGAAGGGATGGGAAGGGATGGAGAAGGGATGGGGAGGGTTGGGAAAGGGATAAGAAGGGATGGGGAAGGAATAAGAAGGGATGAGAAGGACTGGGAAGGGATGAGGAAAGGCTGGGGAAGGGATGGGAAGAGAGGCACAAGGGATGAGAAGGGAGGTACCAGGGATAAGGAAGGGATAGGAAGGGAAGGGGAAGGGATGAGATAGGGGTGGGAAGGGATGGGAAGGGGTAGGAAGGGATGGGGAAGAGATGGGCAAGGGATGGGAAGGGATGGGGAAGGGGTGGAAAAGGATGGGATGGGGTGGAAAGGTGGAAAAGGAGGGGATGGGATGGGAAAGGGAGGGACCAGGGATGGGGAAGGGGCTACCAGGGAGAGGGCAGGGATGGGCAGGGGGCTGCCAGGGATGGGTAGGGACAGGGCAGGGCTGTACCAGGACCAAGGCTCGCCAGGGGGGCACCGTGCCCGTGTGGCTGCCCCCCGCCGTGGGGCTGGCAGCAGAAGCGCCCCAGGCCCCGCACGCACGCCTGCCCCAGCTCGGGCCGGTACCCGAACCCCTGCGTGTCCAGCACCCGCAGCCGCAGGGGGGGCACGTACTCCTCCTCCGCCGGCAGGTGCTGGGGACAAACCTCACCGTCACCTCGGGTGCCGCCAGCAGCACCCCCGGGTGGGCTGCCCCCCCCCCCGGCCCCCCGCCCTCACCAGCGGCAGCAGGAAGGCGTTGATGGGGAAGTTGGGGTTGGCGGCGAGGTCGGCGATGGGGGGCGTGCGCAGGACCTGGCCCCCGCACTGCACCTCCAGGCTGGGGGCGCGCACGGGCAGGGGGGAGCGGCCGCGCAGCCCCCGCAGCCCCCACGCCAGCACCTGCGGGGTCCCGCGTGGCTCCTGTCACCCCCCGGCATCCGTTCGCCCCCTGCCCTTGTCATTGTCCTGTCTCCATCCTTTTTTTCATCGCTGTCCTTGTCCCCAATCCCATCCCCTTCTTCATCGCTGCCCCGTCCCCTCTGTCTCCATCCCTGACCTTGTCCCCATCCCATTTCCATTTCCATGTCCCATTCCTATTTCCCCACCCCATCCCGATCTTGTCCCAGTCCTGTGTCCATCCCAGTCCCCATCCAATCCCCATCCCATCCCCAACCCATCCCCATCCTGTCCCCATCCTGTCCCCATCCCTGCCCTGTCCTCACCCACATCCTTGCCCCCAACCACCCCGTTCCCCCTCAGACCTCCCCCCCACCCCACCTCCCTCCCTGTCCCCATCCCCGTCCCCGTCCCCGGGGTCACCTCGAGTGCCACCAGCCGCAGCAGGGGCCGGATGCCCAGGGGGACGCTGAAGGTGCCGTCCCTCCACGGGGGGGTGCTGAGCTGCGCCAGGGCCCCCTCCTGATGGGGTTGGGGGGCACAAGAACGATGGGGACAAATTCCGGGTGCCCCCTCGCCTCCCCCCCGCTCACCCCTCACCTCAGCCTCGTGCAGCAGCTCGAAGGCAGCCAGCAGCTCCCCCGCCGGCCCCCCCGGCCCCTCCAGTGGGTAACGTCGCAGCTGGGGGGGCTGCCGGCACCCCAGATCCAGCCACACATGCGGGGTGCACACACACCGCCCCAGCAAGCTGCCAGCACCCTGCAAGACAAAGCCAGGGCGTGGGTGCCCCCCACCCATTGGTGCCCCGCACCCATGGGTGCCTCCCCCCCCCGCCGTACCTCTCCTTCTTTGTCAAACACCTCCACCACCACGGCCGGGGGCTCGTCGCGGACCCCCCGGGGGTCTCCGTAAAGCAGCACCCGGTGGAAGAGCAGCGCCTGGTCCCAGCGTGGGTCCAGGGTGCGGGCGAGCACCCGGGTGCTCTGGCTGACGTGCACGAAGGACACGTGGGCGATGGGGTCTGCGGGGGCGGCACCCACCGTCAGCACCCCGGGGTGCCTGCTGGGGGGGTCCGGGGTGCCGGGGAGGGTTGGGGGGGTCCCACCTGCCGTGGTCTTGGTGCCGTGGGGCGCCAGCTCCAGCGCCTGGAAGAGGTAGCAGCGCAGCTGGAAGTAGCTGGGCCCTGTGGGAGAGGCAGGGGGTGGCAGGGGGTCCTGTAACCCCCCCCCGGGACCCTCCCCTCCTGGCACCCCGGGGCTCACGCTGGAAGGTGCAGAGGATGAGGGGCATGGGCTGCTGCGGGCGCCCCCGGCCCCCGGCCCCTGAGGCTGGCTGCTCGCCCTCCGGCACTGCCGCCTCCGTGCCCTGCGGGGTTGGGATGTGGGGCAGGGGGTCAGCCTGCCCCTGCTGCCCCCATGTCCCCCTGTCCCTGCATCCCAACGTCCCTGGGTGCTGCTCTCTCCATGTGCTCTTGTCCCTGCATCCCCCATCCATAAATTCCTTTCTCCCTCCATCCCGTCCTCCCTTTGTCCATCCCTCTGTCCCCACTCCCTCCATCCGTTTGTCCCTACACCCCTGTCCCTCTGCCCCTGCATCCCTGTCCCTCCATTTCTCCGTCCCTGCATCCCTCTGTCCCTCCCTTGATCCCTCCCTTTATCCCTGTCCCCCCATCCCTCTGTCCCTACGTACCTCCATCCATCCATCACCCCATCCCTTTCCCCTTTTTTCTGTCCCTCCATCCCCCCACCCTCACAGCCCCCTCCCCAGCACCCCGTCCCCATTGCCCCCTCCCCAGCTCCCCCTTCCCGTGCCGGCGGCCGGGCGCTGCGGTACCGGGGAGCCCTCGAGGAGGAAGAGGGGGGCCACGGACGGGGGCTGCGATGGCACCATGCGCCGGTGCCAGCAGCGCCGCCGGCACAGGTCCCTGGCGCGGGGCCGCAGGTGGAAGCGGCAGCCCCACAGGGTCGCGTACTCCCACGCCTCGTCCGGTGCTGGTGCTTCGGGGCTGTGCTGCGGGGACACGAGGCACGCAGGGGACGGTGGCACAGGGAGCGGGTGGGGGTGCTCAAGGCAGGGCACTGGTGGCCAAAGGCTCATCCCCACTACCTCGTGCCTGCCACCCCCTTGCTGTCACCCCCATCCTGTCACCCCCATCCCTGTCACCCCCATCCCTTCCACCCCCATCCCCGCCACCCCATCCTCAGCACCCCCAACCTTGCAACCCCATTCCTGGCACCCTCTTACCTGCCACCCTGTCCCGGCCACCCCATCCTTGTCACCCCCGTCTCATCACCCCCTTCCTTGCCACCCCATCCCTGCCACTCCACCCCTGCCACCCCCATCCCTGCCACCCCATCCCTGCCACCCCACCCCTACCATCTCCACCCTGTGACCCCATCCCTGCCACCCCCATCCCTGTCACCCCGTGCCCGCCGCCCCAACCAGCTGGAGGAAGGTGGCCACGTCCTGCTCCTGTCCCTGGGTGCCGGGCTCCCTGCGGCGGGTGCGCAGCCAGCGCCGGCGCCGGTGCGTGTGGTACGTCTTCTCAGCGGGGTGCCACGCCAGCGGGGGGCTGCCGGGTGCCGTGCTCGCCCCGTACTCCCAGCCTGTGTCACCCGGGTGTCCTTGTCACCTCTGCCGCCACCACCCTCCCCACGGTACCCGCTGGGGACGCCCGCTCACCAGCCTCATCCACGGCCCCCGCCATGTCCACCCGCCAGCTGTCGGTGACGTGCCAGCCTTGGGGACAAGCCACCTCCTCCTTGGGGGGCACCGCCGCACCGGCCTGCATCGGGTGGGAGCTGAGCACGATGGTGCCACCCCACTGGTGGCATCCCCATTGTCCCTGTGTCACCCCTCACTCACAGCATCGGTGTTGGCTACGGTGGCAGGTCCCCAGTCCCCGCCAGGCTGCCGGCTCTCGTTCTCGTACACCTCCTCCAGCACCTCGCCCAGGTTGGCCTCGGCATCCAGCAGCAGCCTGGGGACAGGGACAAGCCGGTGTCACCTCCCCGTCCCCTCCAGCTCAGCGCAGGGTCTCCAGGGTGCTCACCGCCGCTGTGGCTCCACGGCCCAGGGTCCGTCCCAGCGCCAGCCCTTGGGGGGCCGGATGCGGTGGCAGGGCAGCCCCGCTTTGCCGGTGATGTCGGAGAAGCCGGGGCGCCCCGGCAGCCCCCTCCCGCTCCACTTGCCCAGGAACTTTGTCTGGTTTTCGTACTGCAGCGAGACCAGGGTGGGGGGCTCAGAGGAACGTTGGGGATGTCCCGGTGTCACCGTGTCACCGTGTCCCTCCTGGTGCTCACCGTCTCGGCATAGATGTGCAGGGTGCCCTCCAGGCACCGCGGCAGGTCCCGGCTCTCAGCCACGCGCCCCAGCCACAGCCGGACACGGAGCTGGGCATGGATGTGGCCCGAGGCCTGGGGGACATGGGGGACATGGGGGGACATGGGGGATATGGGGGGATACGGGGGGATACGGGGGTTATGGGAGATGTAGGGGGACATGGGGGACATGGGACTTAGGGGAGATGTGGGGGGATATTGGGGACATGGAAGACAGGGGGGTTGTGGAGGATATGGGGGATGTGGGAGACATGGGGGCACATGGGGGACGTGGGGGGATATGGGGGATGTCCAGGACATGGGACACATGGTGGGGACATGGGAGTTGTGGACAGACATGGGGGACATGGGGAGGTATGGATGGGGCACAGAGGGAACAGGGAGGGGACATGGAGGAGACACAGGGGGAACAGGAGAGGCACGGAGGGGATGTGGAGGGGACACAGAGGGGACACAAAGGCAGCATGGAGAGGACATGGAGGGGACATAGATGGGGCATGGAGGGGAGATAGAGCGGAACTGGAGGGGATGTGGAGGGGACATAGATGGGACTGGAAGGGAAGCGAAAGTGACATGGGGGTGACATTGATGAGACAGGGAGTGACACAGATGGATATGAAAGTGACAGGGAGGTGACATTGATGGGACACTGAGGGGACATGGAGGGGATGTGGAAGTGACATGAAGGTGACACTGGTGGGACACAGAGGAGACACATGGAGGGGACACAGAGGGAACACGTTGGGGACATGGGACACCCACGCTGCCCCCTACCCCCAAGAAGAGGGTCTGGGTCCGGCCGCAGAGCCTCCCGCAGGCGGCATGGCCACGGGGCGAGAACACCAGGCAGTGTGCGGGGACACGGGCGCAGGCCACCCGCCGCGGCCCGCTCAGCAGCCACAGCAGCACGTCGGGGACACCGGCCTGTGGCTGAGGACGGGACGGGGCTGAGGACAAAGCCCCAGGGCCGGGCACCGGAGAGGGGCCTCGAATTCGGGGCCTTCCCCTCACCTCGGCCGCCAGCGCGGCCACGCGGCCTAGCCAGGCCTCGGCCTGTGGTAGCAGCGCGGCCCAGCCGCCATGGGGGGGGCTGGTGGTCGCTGCGGCGGCCATGAGGCGCAGGAGGTGCAGGCGGGCAGCACGCAGCTCTGCGTCCAGCGGTGTCTTGGGGATCTGCGCCTCCAGCACCGGCAGCGCCACTCTGCGGGATTGGGGACACCGGGATGGGGACAGCAGGGGGCACGCCGGGGGTGCTTGCCCATGGAACTGCCTCGTTTTGCACCAAAATGCCACGTTTCTAGCCCAGAAGTGTGCTGGTTTCCAACAGAATTGTCACTTTTCCACCCCAGAGATGTCGTTTCCTCCTAAAATGTTCCATTTACACCCCAAAAGTGCCTGATTTTCCCCCAGATATGCCCCATTTCTATCCAGGTACGCCCCATTTCCTCCCCCAAGTGTCCCATTTTCCCTTAAAAATGTCCTATTTCAACTTAAAATGTCCTATTTCCACCCCAGAAGTGCCCCGTATTCTCCCAGAAATACCCTTTTTACCCACAGATATGCCCCATTTCTCCACACATGGCTCATTTCTACCCCAGAAATTCCCCTTTTTTTCCTGGATATGCCCCATTTCCCCCTAAAATGCCCCATTTCCCCTGCCCCAGAATTGTCCCGTTTCCCCTCAAATGCCCCATCTTCACCCCAAAATGCTCCATTTACCCATAGATATGCCTCATTTTCCCCCATATGTCCCATTTCCACCCTAGAAATTCCCTATATTCTTCCCAACGCCCCATTTCCCTCTGAAATACCCATTTTGTCCCCAAAGCACCCCATTTTTATCCCCAATTAACCCACTTTTTCCCTTCAAGCCCCATTTCCCCCCCCCCAAATCGCCCCAGTGCAGCTCAGCGGGTGCTGGGTTCCCCTCCACGTCCCACCACCAGCACCCTGGGGGCTGCTGGGGGTCTGCAGGTGGGGATGTCTCAGGGGTGCTGAACCCGGGGGGACCCGTGGGCCACCCATGGGTGCTCACCTGCAGTCCCGCGCCAGCTCCCGGAGCAGCCTCCTCCCGGCATCCCCGCAGGTGGCCGTCCCCGCGTCCCGCAGCGCGGCCACATTTCCCTCCTGTGGAGGTCACCACTGCCCAAAAACTGCCTGCTCTGGGTGCTTGCCCCCCGCCGCCCCCACCCATGGGTGCTCACCAGCCTCTGGGCCATGTTCTGCAGCAGGTTCGCGGCGTCCCAACGGTGGCCGGCGTCCTCCCAAATGGAGGTGACGGCCACCACCGGCTTGGCGTCGTACCAGGGCAGGTAGTGGTAGCGATTGCCTGCGTTCACAGCGGGATCAGCACCCCCATGGTGACCCGGGGGGGGGGACAGGGGTGTCCCCTGCGCTCACCGTCAAAGAGGGGGTGGCCGTGGGGGGTGGTGGAGGCGGCGGGGCGGCACGTGGGGTCACCGGTGTCCCCGTAGTTGCCGATGCTGAGCTCGAAGCGCAGCAGCTCGGGCGCAGGTGCCAGCATGGTGGCCGAGTAAAACACCCCGCACAGCCCGAAGCGGCGGCGCCGGGGCAGGAGGCGCTGGGGATAGAAAAGCCAAAATGCCTCAGATAATTATGGCCATTATTGCCGTTAAAAAGAAAAAGCCCCGGTGGTGGCATGGCACCGTGTCCCCACCTGCACACGGGTGACGTCCTCGGAGGCGATGGTGTCCTGCTGGCGCCCATCCGGGCTCCTGGTGTGGGTGCTGAGCTCCAGCAGCACCCGGCCCCGGTACGCAACCCCGGTGTCCTGCAAAATAAAGGGGGGGGGGACAGCTGGGGGCTGGTGTCCCCTCCCCAGTATGGGTGCTGTCTCCCCCCTGCTGCACTCACGCTGGGGGTGCTGGGTGTCCTGGCAGGATCCAGCCGGGGGCCGTAGAAGGGGAGAAAGCTGGGTCCAAAGCAGGGTAAGAAGCCAGAGACCCCCCCTGGGAGCAAAAAAAGGGGGGTTCAGTGAAGGGGATGGGGTGCTTGGGCCCCCCCCAAGGTTGGATCCTGCTCACCTTGAAGCTCGGCGCCAGCGGAGGAGATCTGGGAGAGGTGCAGGGTGGCGGTGCCCAGGACCTTGGCGTGGGACCTGCAGGTGGGCAGTGATGGGTGGGGGGTGATGCCGGGGGCCCCCCCAAATTGGGGAGCACCCCACTTACCCGCTGACGATGGCCAGCTCGATGGCATCACAGACGGGAGGCAGCTTCCAGGCAGCAAAATATTGGGGGGGGAGAGGAGGGCGTTAATTAGGAGGGGTTTTAATGGGGGTCCCCACCCGGGGGGGGCGCAGGAGGCACCTCACCCGCAGCGGGAAGAAGAGCACCTCGTTCCACGCAGGGTTGGCATCGGGGGGCATCACCCGGGTGCAGAGCTGGGGGGGGGGACACAGCCGTCATCCCCCGCCCACTGCCAGCACCCATGGGTGCTCCCCGCCACCCACCGTCTTTCCGGCAAAGCTGGCTCGCACCGCCGCCGCCACGAAGCCCCGCTTGCCGCCGGCCGGTAACACCGACGGGAGGTGCGACCGGATCGGTTCCTCTGCACCAGGGAGGGAGGACAAATGGGTACGGGGACACCCAGTGTCCCCAGTGTCCCCCATCCCCGTGGCGCACCCTGGGGCAGGTCCTCGGCGCGGTAGACGTGGAGCTGGAGCGTGGCCACGCACGGGGTGAGCGGCGAAGGCTGCAGGAGGTTGGCCTCCACCTCCTCGCTCCCTGCCGGTTCCTCCAGCTCCTGGATTGGGGGGCAAAAATAACCCCAAATCAAAAATAATAATTAAAAAAAAAATCACGGGTGCGCCCCAGGGGGGTCTCAGGGTGCTGTGTGGGGTGCTCACCGCCGCGGTCTCGCCGGCGCGGAGGACGGCCAGGCTGACGCGGAGGTAGCCGCAGGATCCGGCCTCGGGGCGCCGGGGGTGCTGCAGGCTCAGCCACTTCCAGCTCAGCCTGCGACCTACCGCGGGGACACCCGTGTCACCCCCCCCGGGGTGTGGTGACACCCCATGGGCACCCACCGCCCCACGGAGGGGGCTCACCTACCGGGCGCGTTGTAGATGGTGCCGACATCCAGCTGCGGGGAAGCAAAAAGGGAGGAAAATGGCTAAAATGGGGTTTTTCACCCCGTTTCCCTGCTGCCACCCTCACCTTGAAGGCGCCGATGGTGGCCTCGGCACGGACGGCCCGGGAGTTGAGCACCTGTGGGGTTGGGGACAATGTCAGTGGCCACCCCATTGTCACCGTCCCCGCAGGTGCCACTGGCCCCGACCTGGATGTGGATGGGCACTGCTGCCAGCTGGACGGGCGTTTGGTGGAAATGCTGGGAAAACACCTAGAATTGGGCAAAACTGTGAGCGCGGTGGCGGGCGGGAGGGGGACACCGGCGGGTCCCCGTCCCCTGGGGCCACCTCGTTGTAGTAGGGGTTGTTCCCCGCGCGGATCCTGGTCCTGAAGCGGTGCTCGCCGATGAGGACCGTCACCACCGGCTTGATGTCATTGCCCTGCAGCTGGTGGCCCTCAATCACCCTCACCCGCACCTATGGGACACGTGGGGACACGGTGGCCACTGTTTGGGACAGCGCCCCGGGTGTCACCGCACCCGTGGGTGCCCTACCTGGAAATCCTCCTTCCTCCCCGCCGCGGGCTTAGCGTGGTGGCGCGGTGGCCCCGGTGGCACCCCGATGGCTGTCCCCACCGCCGGGGAGAGGCATGGGGGGGACAGGCGGGGTGCCACCCATCCCTGCTGGGGTGGCACGGTGTCCCCTGCTGCCACCTGGCCGGGGGGGACGTAGGAGCAGCGGACAGTGACAGTGGCCCCCGTGGGACGTCCCCGAGGGTCCAGCAGTGGGAGGTGGCTGAGGGCGAGCGGCAGCCCGGGCTCCTCCGCCAGCCGGCCCAGTGGCACCGTGGTGGCACCCAGGTCCCTGCAGGGGACAGGGACGGTGAGCACAGCCACCCTGGGGACAGCACCCTGCGGTGCCCACCCATGGGTGCCACTCACCCCTGGGGTGCCGGCTGGCCCCAGTGCCGGAGGCGCAGGACCAGGCTGGCTGAGGGACGCAGGGGACGCGCGCCCAGCGGCCACACCAATGTCTGCGGGGCAGGTGACAGCAGTCAGCAGGGTGGCACGAGTGTCCCTGTGCCACTGCTGGCTGTCCCCGTGCCACGTCACCTCATTCCAGGTGGGGTTGCACTCTGCTGGCACCACCCGGGTGCTCCTGGGGACACCTGGGGGGGACAGGAGGGATGGTGGCAGCACCCTGGGTTGGGGACGTTGAGGTGACACTGCCCCTGTCCCCACGCGTGGCTGGCACCGTCCCATCACACGAGGCTGCTCGATGCCATCCCATCCCGTGACGATGACAGATGCCACCCCGTCCCACGAGGATGGCCAACCCATCTCATGGGGACGGCCACCGCGGTGTCCCCCTGTCCCCCCGGTACCTCTGAAGCGGGCGGACACGTGCACGCCGGGCCCGGCGCCCGTGGCTGCCGGGATGTGGGCGCTGGCCACCAGCAGCCGCAGCATGGCTGTGTCCCCGTGCTGTCCCCGTGTCGTCCCCATGCTGTGTCCCTGTGCTGTCCCTGTGCCACCGAGTGGTTGTCACCATGGCGCTGCCACCGGGCTGTGTTCCATAACGGCACCAGATGCGCCGCGGTGGGGACAGGCAGGGACACTGCTGCTGTCGGTGGGTGTCCCCGTGTCACCAGGTACCTGTGTCACCCTGTGCCCTGTCCATGCGTGGCCGTGTCACTGTGCTGTGTCCCTTTCTGCGTGTCCCTGTGTCCCTGTGTCACGGTGTAACCTGTCTGTGCGTACCTGTGTCCCCGTGTCCCTGTGTCCCCATGTCCGTGTCCCCACATCCACGTGTCCCCACATCGCTGTGTGCCCATGTCCATAGGTCCCTGTGTCCCCATGTCTTAGTGTCCCATGTCACCGAGCCCATGTGCCCCGTGTCACTGCATCCCCATGTCCGTGTCCCCATGTCCCTACGTGCGTGTGCCCCCTGTCACTCCGTTCTTCTGTGTGCCTGTTCCTGTGTCCTCATGCTCATGTGTCCCCCATGTCCCCATGTCTGTGTCCTTGTGTCCCCGCATCCACATGCCCCAAGCCACCATGTCCCCACGTCCCCATGTCCCTGTGTCCCCCCATCCATGTGCCCCACACCAGTGCATCGCCATGTCCTGTCCTCATGTCTCCACACCCATGAGCCCCAAGTCCCCACCTCCCCATACCCCTGTACCCACATCCACGTGTCTCCATGTCCCCGTGTCCCCATGTCCCCATGTCCCTGTATCCCCATGTCCCCATGTCCCCGTGTCCCCATGTCCCCATGTCCTTGTGTCCCCATGTCCCCATGTCCCCGTGTCCCCATGTCCCCCCATGTCCCCATGTCCCCCTGTCCCCATGTCCCTGTGTCCCCATGTCCCCATGACCCCGTGTCCCCATGTCCCCGTGTCTCCATGTCTCCATGTCCTTGTGTCCCCATGTCCTTGTGTCCCCATGTCCCCGTGTCCCCGTGTCCCCGTGTCCCCATGTCCTTGTGTCTTTGTGTCCCCATGTCCCTGTGTCCCCATGTCCCCCCATGTCCCCATGTCCCCCTGTCCCCATGTCCCCGTGTCCCCATGTCCCCCCATGTCCCCATGTCCCCCCATGTCCCCGTGTCCCACGCCACCTCACCCCACATCCCCATCCCATTGTGTCCCCACATCCACGTCCCCACATCCCATACCCTTGTGCTCCCACATCCCTGTACCCCAAGCCACCTCCCCGTTGTGTCCCCACCCCGTTGTGTCCCCCCCGTGTCCCCACCCCCATGTCCCCCCGTCCCGTCCCGCCCCGCCCCGCTCCGCTCCGCGCTCCACTCTCCGCACTTTCCTTCCCCCCTCTCCCCGCGCATGCGCCGTCCCCTCGGGGGGGGGGGGGGGGAAGCGCCTC
>NC_139067.1:4091195-4249807 GCF_965140915.1 Aythya marila | reverse complement strand
GGGGGAAGCGCCTCCCGAGGGCTGCGCATGCGCAGTTCGTGAGGGGAGAGGGGGGGAGGGGGGGCGGCGCGGCCATGGCGCAGCGCGACCGGGAGCGCGATCGCGACCGGGACCGGGATCGCGACCGGGACCGCGACCGCGACCGGGAGCTGCAATGGTCGGCGCGGAGGATGGGCACGTCGCTGCTGCTGCAGCTGTCGGCCCACGAGCGGGAGCTGGACCTGGTGTGCCTGGACCACAGCTACGCCAAGCCCTGGAGCGCCCACCCCGACGCCAGCGCCGCCCGGCCCGCGCGGATGCTCTTCCTGCCCCCCAGGAGGAGCCCCGGCAGCGCCCTGTGAGCCGGGGGGGGCTGGGGAGGGGCCGGGAGGGGGTGGGGGGAGCTGGGGAGGGGTCGGGGGGGGGCTGGGGGGAGCTGGGGAGGGGTCGGGGGGGGCTGGGGAGGGAGGGGGGGAGGGAAAAAGGGGGGGCCGGGGGGTGTGGGGGGGGCTGAGGGGGCTGGGGGGGGGCTGGGGGCTGTGAGGAAGGGCCTGGGGGGGTGGGAGGGGAAATTGGGGGGGTTAGGGGATGGGGGGGGCTTCTGAGGGGGCTGGGAGGGGAAAAGGGGGGAGGTGGGGGGGTTGGGGGGGATGCAGGGGGTTGGGGGGTATTGGGGAGGGGCTGGGAGGGGTTGGGGAGGGAGGGGGGGAGGGAAAAAGTGGGGGTCTGGGGGGTGTGGGGGGGCTGGGGGGTGTGAGGAAGGGCCTGGGGGGGTGGGAGGGGAAAATAGGGGGGTTGGGGGATGGGGGGGGGCTTCTGAGGGGGCTGGGAGGGGAAAAGGGGGGAGGTGGGGGGGCTGGGAGGTGTGGAGGGGGCTGGGGGGTATTGGGGAGGGGTCGGGGGGGCTGGGGAGGGAGGGGGGGAGGGAAAATGTGGGGGTCTGGGGGGTGTGGGGGGGGCTGGGGGGTGTGAGGAAGGGCCTGGGGGGGTGGGAGGGGAAAATAGGGGGGTTGGGGGATGGGGGGGGGCTTCTGAGGGGGCTGGGAGGGGAAAAAAGGGGAGGTGGGGGGGCTGAGGGGGGTGGGAGGGGTGGAGGGGGCTGGGGGCTGCCAAAGGGGGGCCTGGGGTGGGGGCTGAGGGGAAGGAGGGGGGTGTGAAGTGTGGGGGGCTGGGGGGGCTGGGAGGAGGGGCTTGGGGGGGGTTCTGAGGGGAAAGCGTGGGGTCTGTGGGGTTTGGGGGGCTGCGGGGCTTATGAGGGGGTGTAGAGGCCTGGGGGTATTTAAGGAGGGGTTTAGGGTTGCTTCTGAGGGGAAAGTGTGGGGTCTGTGCAGTAAGGGGGTGTCCTGGGGGGCTGTGAGGGGAGAGTATGGGGCTGGGGGTGCTGTATAGGGCCTGGGAGTACAGGGAGGGGGCTGGGTGTCGGCTGGGGAGCTTTTTGGGGGTCTGGGAGCCTGTGGGGCTGAGGGGACGGTGGAATGTGAGGCAGAGCCTGGGGGATGTGGGTTGGGGAGGCTCTGGAGGAGGTCCTGGGCTCTGTGGTGGGGAACATGGGGCTGAGGGAAGGTCTGGGGGCTGCAGCAGGGCCTGGAGGGGGTCAGAGCAGGGCATGGGGTGGCCGGGCTTGGGGATGCAGGGGCTTGGGGTGGGGTTCTGAGCCCCCAGCGGGGTTCGGGAGCTTCCTGAGCTCTGTCAGGAGCAGCACAGTAGCTGGTGATGAAGCTCAGGGGCTCGTGGCTGGCTGCAAACACCTGCCGGGAGCTCTGGCTGCATCGTTAGGCGTTAGCAGGGACGTTCCCACAGCTTAGACAGCTCCTGCTGCCGCGCTCACTCACAGCCAGAGCCGGGGTCCGGGAGATGTGGCCGGGCTCAGGCTCCCAACTGGCTACAGATCCTTTCCCGTTTTACATAGCAGACCCCGTTCTCTAACGTGTGTTTTTTTTTTCCCTCGCAGCGAGGCAGATGTCCCCATCGACGTGGAGACGGTGACGCCCACGCCCGTGCCGCTGTACGACAACCAGAAGGCGCGCAGCGTGATGAACGAGTGCGAGCGCCACGTCATGTTCGCCCGCACGGACGCGGACGCCCCTCCGCCGCCGGATGACTGGGAGGAACACGTCAACAGGTAGCTGGGACCCGCTGGGAGATCAAACTGGGGCTCGAAACAACCCCATGCTGCCCAGGGTGGGATTTTTAGTGTGATGTAATACACAGCAACATTCCTGAACTGACTAATGTTCAAAGAAAACCAATTTTTGTGTCCGAATTCTTTGTTTGCCTGCTGTAAAAGCTATTAGGTTTAATGGTAGAGGCTGGCCCAGCTGCTGAAGCTCCTGCACGCTTGCTGTGCCGCTGTCTCCTCTCTTTGGAGGAGCTTGGGACAGTGACACCTTCGTCCCCAGCTCAGCCCTATTCCAGTGTTGAGGACTAAAAAGGAGGACGTCTGTAAATTTCCCCACCCCATAACCTTACCTGTGACTGTTGTCAGTCAAGTCGTAGGAACAGTAATTTTGAGCGACCGGGAGATAACCTTTGCTAAAAGGAACAATTATTTTACTCTTATTTATTGTTTCTGTTGTTCTAATGCTTGGATGTTCAGCGGTACGTCCTGGTGACGCGTACAATCTGAGTGGTTTTTGTTGAGCAGTCTTTTAACTTAAATCCTCGCTAGCGAAACTTGCTTTTTCCATAGCTGTAAGCAGGTTCTGGAGGTGCAGCTGCTGCCCAGCTGTGCCTGCTCACCCTGACCCAGATGCCTGTGTCCAACGTCAAATCTTTGGTTTTCTCCCCAGGACGGGTTGGACAATGGCTCAGAACAAGCTATTTAACAAGATCCACAAAGCGCTGCAGTCCGACAGGCTGGCGCGCTTGGCCAACGAAGGGGTAAGATCTTGTACTCCCTGCTGCTCTTCCACCTTCCAGCAGATTCATTGCCTGGTTTTAGTCCCCCGTAGCAAAGCGGCTTGGTCAAGACAAAAGTCTTTGCTCTAGGGTTCTGTGGTCTTAAGAGACAGGCAGCTCCGGACTTGTTTGAGGCGGGATTTTGTCCTCGCTGGGAGGCTGTTGGTCCGTGCTTGTTGCCAGAGGGCTTTGAGCTGCCCAGGCTGATGCTTTCCTGTGGTTTGGGGTGCACGTGGCATGCTTGATTTTTCCCCTAACTGTGTTTCTCCTTTAATTTCCTGGTTCTCAGGCTTGCAATGAGCCGGTCCTGAGGAGGATAGCGGTGGACAAATGTGCCCGGAGGGTCCGCCAGGCGCTGGCCAGTGTGAACTGGGACACCAAGCTGATCCAGTGGCTGCACACAACGTTGGTGGAAACCCTCAGTTTGCCAGTGTTGGCTGCGTACTTGGACGCTCTGCAAACGCTTAAAGGAAAGGTGATTAAAGCAGTGAGAGACCTTACCCTCCTACCACGTTCTCCCTTTATAAAGCTCGTTAAAAGGAAGCTGATGGAGTCTCTCTCCTTTTTCTCTGGGGTGGCAGGGATGATGTTTAAAAGCCCCTTGGAAGAACGGTGTGCATGTTCTCAGTCCTTTCTGGCCTCTGGTTTCAGATCCCCACCCTGATCGATAGGATGCTGCTCTCCTCCACTGCGAAGACGGGGGCAGCAGGAGCCGAGGCTCTGTCGCTGCTGCTGAAGAGGCCGTGGGACCCGGCAGTGGGTGTCCTGTCACATAACAAACCAGTGAGTGCCTCCAGGGACTTGCAGGGAGCGAGAGGCCATTCTCAGCTCACCAAATGGTTTAGGTTGGAAGGGATTTCAAAGCCCATCTAATTCCAGCTCCCCTGCTGCGGTTGGCGTACCCCCGGGCTGCCCAAAGCCCCATCCAGCCTGGCCTTGAACACTTGCAGGGATGGGGCAGTGGTACTGGCAGGCCCCTATATGATCTCCTCGGAGCCTTCCTGGAGGCTGAACAAGCCCAACTCCCTCAGCCTGTCTTCACAACAGAGGTGCTGCAGCCTCTTGATCATCCTCGTGGCCTCCTCTGGATTCCTCCTAGTATTTCCAGGTCCTTCTTGTGCTGGGGCCCCAGGGCTGAACACAGGGCTCCAGGGGGGGTGTCACGAGAGCAGAGCGGAGGGGGGACAATCCCCTCCTCACCCTGCTCCCACGCTGCTGGTGGTGCAGCCCAGGACACAGGTGGCTTTCTGGGCTACAAGCACACGTTGCTGGCTCGTGTCGAGCTCCTCACCAACCACCACCCCCAGGCCCTTCTCCTCAGGGCTGCTCTCAATCCATTCTCCACCCAGCCTGTGTTTGTGCTTGGGATTGCCCTGGCCCAGATGCAGACTGGCTTTATTCTTCCTGTTCTGTTTTCTTCTTCCTTCTGTCTCTTTCCTGCTCCTTGGGCTCTTTTCCTTCTGGTTTTCAGCCTTGCTCAATGAAGGGACTCCTTTTGTTGGACCCATTTTCCCCCATACTATCCCGAGGTAGCATCTGCTGGGGAAAGCTTGCGCATTTAATGAGCTCTGCAAGATCCCTCCCACTTAGTGCAGGCCAGGCTGGGCTTTGGGTTTATAAATAACCATTTTAATTCTTCTGTGGCTTATCAGGGTTGTGCTGAGAGAGTTGCTCCTTTTCAGTCCCCACCTGGGAGGATGCTCTTCCACAGGCTTCCACCAAGAAGCAGTTTGTGTAGCATGCGGTGTCCTCTCACGTGAAGCTTTGCTTAAATTGCCCCCGTGAACCCCTTGGTGCACGTGAGGGTCTGGAGCAGCAGGAGGATGGGGAAGCAGGCAGCGAGGTTTGGGGTTGGGATGTTGCCTTCCCTCATGTATCTCTCGTTGAACTTTGCAGAGCAAATTGCCTGGTTCCCCCCTCATCCTGATTGCTTCCTCCGGCCCCTCCAACTCCATGTTCCCCACTTCTCGACGGCACCGCTTCTGGCAGTCGCAGCTTTCCTGCTTGGGGAAGGTTTGTACGCTCGGGTTTGAAGGCAGGCACATTGGGAGCTAGTTCACGTTAGCAGCTGTGGTAGGCTGCAGCTGCTGAGCTTATTTTTGTAACCCATTGGTGCACCAAAATACTTGCCTCTGCTAAAAACAGAGGCTGGCATCTGCCACCTGCAGTGTTTGGCAGCTAAGGCACAAATTGGGCTGAAGTTGCCCAATTTAATTTATTTGGGGTCATGTCAGGAGACTTGCCATCCAAAGCCAACTGTCTCCAGCAGTTTAGGTTGTATCATTCTGTTAAGAATTTGAGTTTTCCAGTAGGAAGAGGTTGGAGGAGGGAGGCTGTGGGTCACGTTGGATACAGAGCTGCTCGCAGCGCTCTGTGTGTGGGGCATACCGGGTGTATAGGGGCGAGGTGAGCAGCAGAGGTTGTCTCTGGAGCGAATTTCCTCTGTTTTTTTGGTAGCTAGAAGAGAATTCCACGGGAGAGACGAAGCACAAAGTTGTGTGCAAACTGGTTTAGCCTGTGCCTGTTGCTGGTGCCTGTTGTGCCTTTGTTATTTATTCATTTTTCGTTCCAAATGACAGGTGATTCCCATCGCCACCCACCTGCTGAACAACGGCAGCGGGGTGGGAGTGCTGCAGTGTCTCGAGCACATGATTGGCGCGGTGAGGAGCAAAGTGGCAGAGGTAAGAGCAGCAAGAGCAGGACGAGACTGTGCCCCCCTCGCCTGCAGGTGCTGCGGGGCCCATTGGCAGCGTCCCGTTGTCTGTCCCTCCATCGCTGTCCTTTTTCTCCCGTAGATTCACAACCACTTCTCTCACAAGCCGATCATCCTGATCGGGTGGAACACGGGTGCCTTGGTGGCCTGTCACGTAAGTGCCTGTTTAGTTTGCATGCGCTCAGATGATTTGAAAATTTCAGTTCAGAGTTTGGTGCATTTGAGGCTTTGGAGAATTAATATTTTATTCCCTTTCTTCTCGCTGAGGCCTGGCTTTGAGATGCATCCTTTTTAGCCATGGGGACATAAAGGAGTTTGAGTTCCTTGGTGTTTCCTCCCCCAGTCCTTTTAAGCACCTAAGCAGAGTCTAAATATGTGAGAGATCTCTGTGCCCTGAGCCTAGCAAAGCGACCTTTACAGCAGAGGACTGTGCGGATGCTGACCGTTGTTGCTTTTCCACCCAGGTTTCAGTGATGGAGTACGTCACTGCAGTTGTGTGCCTTGGATTCCCTCTTCTAACAGTTGATGGCCCCAGAGGGGTAAGGACTGAAGGGGATGAGGGTGCCACTTAAAGAATTGTTTGGTTTTAAACCTCCGTGGACTGTTTCATAGAACGTGGTTTGGAAGTCCAGTGATAACTGGAAGATTTTTAAGGAATGTGTCTGTGATTTTTTTGTTTGGAGGGGATGTGCCCAGCAGGCAGAAGTGTTGCATCTGTAACAGGTTTGCTGATGCAATAGCAGGCGTGTGAAGTCCTGCGTTTGCTTGTCCATCCTATAACGTGGTTTTGCAGCTCCTTCCTTGGGTCTTACACGAGTGTCGCTTGTTGACTGTGTCATTTAGCACCAGAGATGGTGACTTGAAGTCATTTACGTGGATCCCAAATTAATCCTTTGCTAGCTGACCAGTTTGTGACCATGCTGGGAATGGTTACAGTTGTGCTGGTGAAATAACCAGGTCTGAGACTAGTGGAAATCCCTATCAGCCCTGTGTAAAAGACATCTGTTGGGGAGGGTGCAGTGCTTGAGCAGAGTTCTCTTTAGGATGACTGCATAAACCCCATCGGGGCTCACCCTGGAGAGCTTCACTGCCAGTGGACGTGCTGTTGGCACTGCTTCAGCTTTGTCCTGGGTTTGTGTGGCAAAAGCTCAGAAAAGGAAGGGTGAGTTGGAATAGGGTATCTGAGATGTGCAACCTTGTCCGGGCAAACCATGCAATTCATAATTTCCTTCCCTCCAGGATGCAGTTAGTACGCGCTGGGATCGCGTGTGAAGTGCTGCCTGCTCCTCCATGGCACATGCTTTCCTGTTGGGAAGTGCTTACCTGTTTGGGAATGTTTGGGAAATGCTTCAGAAATGTGTTTGGCCCCAAAGATTGCATCCTGGAACAGCCCTTCTGAATTACGGTTGGCCTTGCTCTTGCAGGACGTCGATGACCCCCTCCTGGAGATGAAGACCCCTGTCCTCTTTGTGATCGGTCAGAATTCCCTGCAGTGCAACATCGAAGCGATGGAAGATTTCCGGGAGAAAATCCGAGCTGATAACAGCATGGTGGTGGTGGGAGGAGCAGACGACAATCTCAGGTGATGTCCTGTGAGGTGGATGCTCTGCCCTGAAGCCCTGGGCAACACCTGGGTGTGCTGCTTACAGAAAAACTTGGCCCTGCCTAATAATGCTCTGTCAAAGCGAGCAGTTGTTCAAAGCCCAGTGTACTGGATAGAGAGATGGTTGGTTGGTTTTTCTGGGATAAATCCACATTGCTTCTCCCAGTGGGAAGTAGAAGAGCACAGTAGGTATGACACTAGAGCAGGTATCTGCTTTTTCTTGCCACCCTGGCTCTGGAGCATGCAGCTGATGGAGGCTGTGTCCAGTATCGGGGTAAGGGAGGCTCCAGGAGCCTTGCAGGAGGCGCTGAAGGTTTCAGTGAACTTTGGAGCTTGTTCTCCAGTCACGCTCATGTCTCTGGGATAACTGCACCAAAACCAGGAGCAAGTTGTGTATAAGAACACCTGATGCTAGAGCTGGATCCAACAATGCAAACAATATTTTGGAGCACTGTCAAAGTCAGAAATCCATAGCAGGAATAGTTACTAAGGGAGAGGAAAGAAAGAAAAGTCAAACTCTGATAGTGGTCTGAAGACAAAGCTCTGAAGGAAAGGAAATGTATTTGCTTTGCAAGAAGCTTTAGTCGTAAACTGAGCAATGCTGGGCCCTTGTTGCTGTCCCCAAAGCTCTTCTCAGCACTTCTGAGGATGAATCTTGTCTTGCCAGCAGACGGTGCTCTTGAGTTGAGCACTAACGGAGTCGGCTCGTACCCTACTCTGTAGGGTCAAACTGTGTAAGGGCACAAACTGGCCATCGTTGGAGTTTTATTCTCTGGTGAAGAATCATATAGGGAGTGTGAAAGGGGAAAAACAATATTTGTTGGCTTCCACGTGTTTGATTTTTTTTATTTTTATTTTTTACTAGGATAAGCAAAGCCAAAAAGAAGTCAGAAGGCCTGACCCAGAGTATGGTGGACAGGTGCATCCAGGTAAAGACAGAAATCTTCCCTGTATGGCTGTACCTGTAAAAGGCCCCTGCTGAAATGTCTCTGATCACAAGTTACAACCTCGCTGCCAGTATTGGTTGAACAAGCGTAATCTCTCTCAAGTGGTTTTTGAAGTGGTTGTCCTCCGACAGCAGGAGAGATGTGAGCTTCCTGTTTGTGTACTTTAAGCAAAGATCACTCTTCTGAGTCTTCTTCTCTGCCTGGGGAAGCAAGCAGTACTTTGGGGAGCACTGTGGAAACCATCACGTTTCTCTTCCATGTGTCAGAAATCAATGGAGTTAGAAGCTTTGATGAGAAATCAAAGTCTGCCTGCAAGGGTTGAGGGTTTCTGCTTGTGGAATATTAAATCCGGAGAGCCCTATCAGTTTGTCTTTGAGAACATTCAGTTCTTTTTTTCAATTTTAGCTGTGAAGCTGAATTATTTAGAGACCTGCACACCGCACAGCCTAACGATTAGTTTCATCCTGCCTAGGATGAAATAGCTGACTTCCTGACTGGAGTCCTCACTCGAGCGGAGAGCCACTCGGGCTCTGATCCCCGTGACCTGGACGCTGAGAAGAAGAAGAAGCCGCGTGACTCGACCCGGAGGGATCTGTCGTTTGATCTGCCGGAGAGAACCAGCAGGCCCACCTCACCAGCAGCCAAAGTGCCCGCTTCGCCGTCGGGCTCGGAGGTAGGGGCTCCCTCTGGGATATGGCGAGTGGGGAAGGCTGAGCCGTGTGCTGCTGAGGTGTGGTAGGGTTGGAAGAGGGAGGCAAGAGGATCTGAAAGCACAAATGGCTTTTGAAGGGGCAAAGGAACCTTTGGATTTAGACCTGCTTCAGCAGAGGGATGCACGTTCTTGCCTGCACTGAGGGTTAGGATTGCCTCTCCTTGGAGAAACGCGGGGGTAAAGTGTTCCTTCTCTTC
Source organism: Aythya marila (assembly GCF_965140915.1). NCBI lineage: Eukaryota > Metazoa > Chordata > Aves > Anseriformes > Anatidae > Aythya > Aythya marila. Next base: position 4,240,758 of record NC_139067.1, on the reverse strand, counting down.
GAGCAGGACTTGTCCAGCGTCTCCAGCAGCCCCACGTCGAGCCCCAAGACTAAAATGGCTGCGGTGTCCTCCATCCAGAAGCCCACTCAGATCAGCACCACGCAGCTGCTCAAGAGGCAGGTGCAGAGGACGGACACTATCCTGACACACAAGCAGGCACAAGGTAACCTCCTGCGGCTTTTCCACCCTCTTCCCTCCGAGCACCTGGATTTTTGGTCTTTATCTGCCCCGACCCTTTCAGGTTTTGTCTTCTGAGTCCTGTCGTGAACTCCAAGCTTCCCGTGGCAGTTTGCTCTGCAGCTCAGTTCCCCGTTCCTGTCAGCTGAAGGCAGCAGCTTGTAGGGGGTTGAAATTAGGTTGGAAACGGTGTTTCTGCAGCTCACGGAGCCTCGCTGCTGTTCCAAGTGGGAAGGATTTTCACGTGCTCTGGCTGACAAAACTGCTACGTAGCCATGCTCTGATTCCCTTTTGGGTGTGAGCTCCTTGACTGGTGTCTCCAGGCTGCTTGGGAGGGAGATGGAAGGTTCTCAGGTGATGGTTGAGGCTACTGAATTGTGACTGGAGCAGCGGGCCTTTGGTAATTAGCCATCCTGCATGGAACAGCAGAGGAAAACCCGCTCTGAACTGCTTCAGCTATGGGGTTTTGTCCTGTCGGATGCTGATTTAAAAACCTTATTGTGCAGCTTCAGTCTGGTTGTGACAGCTGTGGCTGTAGGTAAGGGTTTTGTCGCTGAGGATCCTTTCTGGCCAAAGCAGCAGGAGTGGGGAATAGTTCTCATCCTCCCCTCTGGCCTCGTTCCTTTGCTCAGGACAGACCTGAACAGACTTGTTGTCTCCTGCAGCAGTGCGACCACGCACTCTCTAAAGTCTTTGTGTTGCTCAGGCTAGGCTCCAGAGGGAATTTCAAGCTTGGATCTCGTAGTTTCTCAGCTCCTGGACTAAAGAACTCTGTTCCTCCGTTGTCGTAGCCGAGGGGAAAGGTTCTAGCTAGCGCAAGGGAGGCAGGAGGACGGTTTGCCTCGTGTAGTGAGGAGCGCTGCTGCGGCGTGCTGTCCGTGCCTGTGTCGTGGCAGCAGGTGGTGAGGGACGCGCTGGCTGTGGGGCTGGAGAGGGCTCGTGCTGCTGGGACGCTGCAGAAGCTGGGGCGATGCCCGGCGTGGCGCGGGATGCGCTGCGCTGCCATCCGGAGAGGAGCTGAGCGTGTCTCCTCGTGCCCTGAGCTGTCTGCCTGCCTGCTGCCAGGTCTCTGCGCGTCGCAGTGGTGTTCCTGGAGGTCGCTGCCCCCCCCTCCAGAGCCGGGCTGTGATACTGTAATTCTCTCTGATTCATTTCAGCTCAGTTTGCTGCTTTTCTGAAACAAAACATGCTGGTGAGGAAAGCTCTTCCTCCTGGCACCTCTTCATGTCTCTTTGGTGAGTATCTCCTCACTTCTCTCTGTCTCTCTCCATCTCCCTCCTTTTCTCTGTCTCTCGGCTTCCTTCTCTCATCATTTTCCTCTTCCCTTGCATTGGTTGGGGGATGTGGCCCAACGTTGTCCCCTCGTCCCCTGCTTTTTTTTGCTTTCTCATTGCTGTATCTGAAGCTTAAGCAAATGGCTCGCGTGCTAGCTGAGAGCACTAACTCCTCCCCTTCCCCTGCCCCGGGAGGTGAATGCTGCTGTAACCTGGCGGCAGCTCTGCTCCGAACTAAAGCTTCGTGGACGGTGTGGTGACTTGTTGGGAAGCTTGAAGACTGACTGCATGCTGGTGGAGCTCCTTACTGCAGGGTGGCTGTTGGGCGTGGAAGCGAGGAGCTCCCGAGTGGAAGGGGCAGACGGAGAGGCTGGAGCAGCGTTTCTTGGCCAGAGGGAGCTAGAGAAGAGCAAAGAGAGCAGGGAGAGGGATGGCTGCGGGGTGATGGTGGTGTGGTGGGAGAAGGATGTAAAGGATTGAGTTTGTTGACAAAGTTTGGCTGTGCTGAGCAGGAGACAGGCCGAGGGGAGCACTCGCTGATCCTGTGGGCTCCTGGTTGGGTGCTGGAGCACCCCGAGGTGGAGGTCAGCACGTGAGGTGCTCCGAGGGCTAGGCACTGAGGGGCAGGATGTGCAGTGTGAATAACGGCGCGTTTTGGTGGCTCAGGAGGCGGTGACTGGGCAGACCTGGGGCTAGGGGAGGAAGAGAGCTTGACGTCCAAGGCTCTGGGAGGCTGCGCTGCCGTGTGGGGTGGCCGTGCTCAGCTCAGGTGACCCCGGGAGCTGAGAGCACTGCTGGGGGTGACAAATGCCTGCAGCACCCCCAGTGCTGGTGCTTTTAATTGCTGGGGATGCAGTGACCTCCGTGCTGTTTTGGCACACCGAACACACACAAGACGCAGTCCAAACGTGTGCACAACCATGGTGACAAAGCCCTGGGGCACAAAGACCAAGGTGGTGGCTTTAAAGGTTTCTTCCTCCCTCGAGCCCTGTTTTCAAGAGACCTGCTGGTCTCCCTGTGAGTAGAGCTGAGCCTGGGAGCTCAGGTGGAGCTCTGTGCTTGCTGTGGGGAAGAGAAACCACAGTGGCCAAGTCGGGTGCCTGGATGCTTTATCGGGGATGCTCTGGCTTCAGCCTGCCCTGCCTTTTGCTAAGACTGAAGGTCGTTAACACCTCAGGGCTCGTTACTGCGCTGGCTCAGCTGCTTGAGCCATGAGGTAGGAAGCTGGGGGTGACCAGGAGGGACTTGGGGTCGCTGCTCACTGCTTTGGAAGACTCCTAACGCCACTGCCTGTGCCCTTTCCCCGTCCTGCCTGGCTGGTGGCACTCACTGTGGCACCCTGGGGGGGCTTCGGTGCCTGCAGTCCGTGCACGCTGGGCGAGGTCCCTCTGGGCAGTGGTTCTGTCCGAGCGTGTTCGCAGTCGAGCAGGAGGTGTGGGAGCGTGCACGAGTGTGACCAAGTCACACGTCACAGCCATGGGTCTGCAGCAGTAGCAGCACAGCAGGCTCGGAGCTTCTCCTGGGGAGCAGAGCAGCCCTGACACACTGCTGAGGCGCCCGACACCGAGGGGTTTGGGTGCAGCCTTGTCCCAGCCCGCAGCCCAGAGACATGCAGGTAGTGGGGTGTGCAGGGAGAGGAATAAATGCACATACACAGCACATCTGTGGACCTGCTGTACATAATCTATATAAACAAAAAGATGCCTGTATCTTGGCTTCCAGGCTGGTGACTTGGAAACCCAGGAGGTTTATCAGCAGGGAGTTGGCTGCCTCACGGCTCCCTCTGAAAGCTCCAGGTGGAGAGGGCTCTCCGGAGCTTGTCCCAGTGCTGCAGATCACGGCAGGGCTGTGGTTGTGAGAGCTGCCAGGCTGCCAGTGCTGCAGCAGGAGGCAGATCCATGCTCTCGTTTGCTCCACCAGCATTTCAGCTCAGGGCTGGGTGACCATGCACCGGCAGTGGGGTGTGCAGAGAATGGACGGGTGGGGTAACCCCTCTTGTCCTCGTGCCATCGATCCTGTCTTGTGACCCCCTCTTTGTCCCCGTGCCACCCACAAGCACTTGTTGTGGGCTCCCTGTGCTTTTTGGACAACCCTTTCCCCAGCAAGCTTATGCTGTAGGCAGAATGAAACGGATGTGGTGGGTCAAAAGGACGCGACAGCAGAAGGAGCCCTTGGCGTGGAAGAGAAGTCTCAGCTTGCTGCTTTTCTCCCTAGTGCCACGCAGCGTGGGGTGCGTGGGGCTTGGCTTTGCTGCAGCACCTCTTGTGCTCATGGCTGCTTCGCTTAGCGCCTCCCGGCCACCTGTACGCTCCTGTCCAGCCCTCTGAGGGACATTTCTGAGCGCTGGAAGGGACGTGCTGAATGCCAGGCACACAAAAACCTCCTCTCTAACCCCAGCACTGACAGCACGCCTGCACCAGCTCTGCGAGTCTGCACCTCCGTCCCCCTCGTCTGGAAGTTAGGGATGCTGGAAGGGTCTGATGCCGGGAGCGATTGCACTGTGCTTGGAAATGAAAAGTGTTCACGTGAAGATGTGTTATTACCGTAGGCATCCATTTTTTCTTCGCTGCAGAGGGCAAGACGGGCTCTGTGTGCCTGTGAGCAGCTTAAGCTAAGCGCTGACCCTGAGGCAGCAGCGTGGGGCACGCAGGAGTCAGCGCAGGTGGTGAAAAGGAGAAGCGAGGGGTCCCGGTGCATGGGAGATGGGCAAGGCTGGCATGAAGGGAGCTGTGGAAGTGTGCATGGGCATGTGTCCCTTCTCCGCACCTCGGAGCAGCGCTGACCTCGAGGAATCGGCCGTCGGTTTCAAAAAGCTACTTCTGTGTCCCCTAGTTCCAGTCTCCTCAGAGCACTCGGAAGGGGCTGAGAGAGACGATGTGCGCGTGCAGCTGAAGAGGCATCAGGCCCCCAGCCCGACCCAGTGCAGCAAAACTTCCAAACGAGCCAAAATCAAGGTGACCATTGTCTCTCACGGAGATGCTGCGGGCGTGGGGAACGGAGCACCCCTCACCACCCAGGCAGAAAGTGAGTTGCGATTGCAAAGCCGCTTGGTAGCCAGAGAGCGGGGTCGTGGCGGCACCCAGCTCCTCCGGGGCACGGCGTGGGGAGGGGAGGGGAGCTCTGGTCTTCTGCTTTTTGAGGAGGCAGCTGCAGGAAGGAGACGGAGGCTCGAGGTGCGATGTGGTGCTCTAGGGGGTAGCTGGGGACGCGTGGGGGCCGGCAGCGCGTAGCCAGGACGTTTTCCGTAGCAGTTTGGGTCGCGTGCTTCAGCGAGGTGCCTGACGGCAGCCTGGTGAGCTGCAAGCAGAATTTTGTGCCTTCCTGTGAGGTTTCGAGGTGCTGCTCCTGGCAAGGCCTCGCTCCACGTAGGTCGTGCGGGTTTCTGGTTCTGCTGCCTGCTTGCGTGTCCCCTGCAGTGGAAGCAAAGCTCTCCCCAGGAACACGTCATGGATGACGGCGATCTGCCTCCCTCTGGAAGACTTCACAACTCAGCCAAGCGCCCCTTGGGGCTGTACAGTCACCTAAAATCCAGGACAATTTGCCCTTCATATGCGTGCTAACAAATGGCAGCTCCTCTCCTGCCTGCGGGGCTGAGCAAACCCACTGCCACGGGCGCTGCAGGAGGTCCTGTCCAAGAAGAGGTGATGTGCTCGGTCATCTTCCCCTCGAGCCTTCGTGAGGAGGGCAGAAGCTTTGGCTGCTCTTGCTCCTGTACTCAGAGGATTTTGCCTTCTTGCTCTCCGTGCTCGTGCAAAGGACTTCCTCACCTCGGAGCCCAGCTGTGTAACGCTGATGCTTGTTTTTAGAGCTAGCTCGGTGCAGTGCAGGGCTGGAAGGTCAGCGTCTCCGTCTGAAGCGTTAGGAAATTGGAGGGTTTTCCAAGCTGAGAAGTAACTGTGTTCCTTCAGAAGGATTTCTTGGTTAATTAACAGTTGTTTTGAAATGTGAGAATTAACTAATAAATACACATCCTTTCTTAGGGTTACAGTTCATCTTCGGGCAGCTTTGAGGATCTCTGGTTTCCGGAATCATTTTTATTTTTTTTTTTTAATTTTCCAAACTTTACTTCTTTCCACAGAAAGGAAATGAGTTGCAGAAGTAAACACGAACCAAACGAGAATTCCCTCTTACCGTGCGTGAGCAGGAGGAATGCACGAGGCAAATGCAGTTGTATCCCAAAGGCCGCGATAAACAAACATTGTGACACAATAAACTATTATTGTGACTCGCTGCATCCCTGTGTATTTTGTAAAGTGTCTGTAAAGAATGCTTACAAAATCCAGCTCCAGCAGCCAGCCAGACCCTAACCGAGCGCTCGAGGCGTAGCTCTGTGCCGTGAGGACAAGGAGGAGGGGATTAGCGGAGGTGACGCTTAGGAGAGAGAATTGCGTTTGGTGGTGAGGGCCTGAGTGGCCGCTGCTGTCAGACTTTGAGCCGGTTCCTTGAGTCCTGCCTGTCGTCACGCTCTGACAACGACAGCTTTCTGGTTTTCCTCACAACTCTGCTCTCTCTGGTACTCCTGACCTGTAGCGCGGTGCCTCCAGTGTGTGCTCATGGCTGCAGTGGAGGTTTCCTTGAGAAGAGGTCTCGTGAGCAGGATGAGCCCGTGGCCAGCAGCTCTGGGCTGTGCCTGGGGGTAGTGCGTGAGACAGGGAATCCCTCAAGCCTCGTGGAGGAGGGAGAGTTAGGTTTCTTCTTTTTCTTTTGCAGTTGTCTCCGGAAAGCCGGTCCCCATGGCTGTCGGCCAGTCCGTGTCAGGTGTGAAGGAGCCCTTCGGACTGCTCACCGCCTCCAAGTGAGTGCAGCTTTGGTTTTGTAAGCCCTGCACCTCGTTGAGAGGCTGCTGGTGTGAATGAAACACCACAACGTGGTGCTTTCTGTGCATGGAGCTTCTTGGTAGCTTGCTTATGGCTGGATTTCTCTGAAGAATGGGAGACACGTAGGCTCCCAAAAACTATTTGCCAACTGGTGGTCGAATCTGAGAATGGTGGAAATGGGCAGATGCGGAAGGTGATGTGGCTGTTGGGCTGTTCCTGTAGGGTTTATCAACTCCAAGTTTGCTGCAGAACTGCTGATGTTTGTCTTTTGAATGACTGTGCTGTTGTCTTTGCCAAAAATTCAGTGTTGTCTTCGTTCTTTGATAGTTGAGCATTTTTTTTCCAAAGATAGCGAAAGAATTCTCAATATTGGCTCTGAAGTTAACGGGCCACTGGGATTTCTTCTGAGGAACGAATGTGGTGTTGACAATCTCTCACATCGCTGTTTTCCATTTTAATTTAAACCATGCTTTGGAGAACTGGACCCCAGCTGATCTGGGTGGGGAGAGGAAGAGCTGTCCTCAGATAGAAAGTTGATTTTTAATGGGAAAAATTTCACTCCAAGGTAGATTGTGTTGTGCAGGGTGGCAGCACCTTCCTTCTGAGCTGGAAATGCACAGATTTTGCCCCAGGTGCTGCAGTGGACACAGGGAAATGTCTCTTGCTTTGGATTTTTTTAGCTCATCACCTCCCCACCTAACGCTTCCAGAAGCCCTGCTCGGTTGGTGACAGCGTGCTGTCAAAGCCATCTTGCGTTGCTCTTTTTATCCCTAAGAGGTGCCTTTCTCTTCTGCTCGCTTTGTAGGCTGAGCTCAGCAACAGAAACCTCCTCCATGAGCCCTGCTCCGTCTGCCGTGATCCCCAGCAGCACGGCGCCCAGCGCTTTCCATGCCCTGCAGAGCAGGCTGGTAGCCAGCAGTGCCCACTGCATGCAGGCCCAGCCGGCCAGTGCCCTCCAAGGTACCTGTCTCTTGTGAATGTAAAAGGTAAACCAGGTTCCAAATCATTCAGGGGATCCTCTTTCTTGCGTTCACTGGTTGCTTTGGGTTCAGCCCTGCAGTGGCTGAGGTGGCACTGGTAGTGCTTTGCTCTTCAGAGCCTGTGGAGGGCCAGAGGGATGCTATAAGTGAGGCTGAAGGTTCAACAACCCATTAATTGCATCATTTTCATGTCACGATGCCTCGAGATACCAAACACAACCTCCTTTTGGCAGTACGACTGCTCCTGCCCAGTTGTACGTTGCCTCCCCTCTCTCACAGATGACATTGGTTGCTACAGCAGTGAAACTTGCTGGGCTGTGTTCATGGGGTAACTTGGAGCATCCCTACAGGCTCCTTGGGATGCTGCTCTTCAAAGGACAGTTCTGCAGGCACTGCTGTGTGACAGAGCTAGAATTCCTTGGTGGTTAGTTCTCCAAGGCTAATTTCTTTGTTCTTTCCTCTTCTCTAGGAGCAGCATCTGCCAGCAGCCTGCTGCAAGGGCTGAGCTTCAGCCTGCAGGACATCGGGACCAAGTCGTCAGCCCTGCCTGCCAGCGTGGCTGCTGCTGGATCACCCGTGCAGGTACTCAGCCTGCAAACGTCTGAGGTTGCTCTCTAGAAGGAAGCTGTGCGGGGGTGACGTGGCAGAAGCTGGAGCCCAGATAATGTGTGGTGTAGGACCAGGAGAGACGAGTGGTGCTAGGTGTGAGCTGCAGCTGCAATAATGTGCCCCGGGTTTGACAGGTGATGAGGATAAGGGTTCCCATAAACGGCCTTGGTTCCGGGGAATGGGGCTGTGGGAAATTGTACTCAAAAGTGGGCTTGGCAGCCACCTAAAAATGCTGATAAGGGTCTGGAGAATGGGGAGGAGAGGATCAGCAATCTGTCCTCTTGTCCTTCTGTGATCCCGTCAGGCAGTGCTCCCCATCCTTTCAGTCTGAGAGGCCTCAGTAGAAGTGGAGCCGAGCCAGCCTTTCTCCCAGTCGTGCTTTCAGGCTGAAATGAGTCCATGCAGACTGGAAGGGACGGCTTTACCTGCTTGCAGCCGCCAGGATGAAGTGTGGAAACTCTCCACCTGACCTCTGGCTCCTGCGGGAGGCAGAGGCTGTGCCCTCCCACCGTCCCCAGTCCTCCCAGGTGCTCAGTGCTTCTGCTTCTCCTTCCAGACCTCAGCTGTGAAGACACCCACACCGATCCAGAACCTGAGTGCCATCACCACAGGCACGGGCACGATCGTCCGCACCATCCCAGTCGCCACCTCCTTGTCTGTGGGAGCCTCGGCGAGCGGGAAACCCACGGCCATTCACCAGCTGCTGACCAACGGGGGACTGGCCAAGCTGGCCAGCAGCCTCCCTGGCTTGGCTCAGATCTCCAACCAGGCAGCAGGTGAGGCAAGCAAGCGCCGCAGGCTTCTGGAGCGCCCCAGGCCTGGTATTTCCAAAGTTTATTCCGCCTTTGTGGTGCTCCGAGCTGTAGCTGTGCAAAGCTGCATGTGGTAGCAACTTGTGAGCTTCCTCTCCTGGGAAGAGACTCCTAATGCAGCCCTCGTGGGTGAAGGTGGCCCCGCAGTTCTGTGCTTCAGGGCTGTCTCGCTTGTGTTTTCCAGGCTTGAAGGCCCCAACGACCATTACTGTGACGCTGCGTGGGCAGCCCAGCCGAGTGACCACGCTCAGCCAGGCTGCCATGGGGGCTGTGCAGCCCCAGCTCGACGAGCAGCCCATGCAGACGCAGGCCCCTCAGGTAATCCTCGGCGTCTCCTCCCTAGAGAGAGCGTTTGCTGAGATCAGAGAAAGCTCACGGGCAGGAGCGGCTGTCCTGGGGAGATGTCTCTTGGTCATGGCATCTCCCCTGGGTTTGAGCCTTGTTCTTTTGCTGAGGCTGTGCACAGAGGGGCCTTGCAAGGTGGTGGTTGGAGGACCCAGCTTACCTTCACATCCGTTAGCAGCAAGGTCGTCTCCTCCAGAGATCGTACTCAGTGTCCTGCTGGTACCACACTGAGGAAATCTCTGTCTAGTTCCTAATGCTGACATCAGTATGGAAACTTGTCGCAGCTCTGGGCTCTCTTGTCAGTAACAGGGCTTGGTGTGAGGGGGAGAGCTGCTGCTGCAGCATCTGTCCTGTGCAGGGAGGAGAGTGGGTTGGCTGCGCTGTCTGGGGGGGGTCTTCCTCTTGGAAATGCTGCTCCTGACTCTCAGGTGCCCCGATGTGACAGCAGGGGTCAGGGTGCTGGACTCTTTCCTGCTGCAGGACCTCATCTTCTGCCCCGTCTCGTTGCTGTGCTGTTAAAACCAATACACAAAGTGCTCAGTGCGTGCTCCAAAGTTGTCTGTTCACAGCAGATCTCCTTGTGGTGGTGGATCACTGACAGAAGGAAATGCTTTTGCTGTGTCCATGCTAGAGGTGTGCCACGTACTGCCTCAGAAGGGTCCTGGCTGCCTCCCAGCTTCCCAGGACGAGACTTGGTGTAGATGAATTGAGAGGGTTGTTTTTAATTTGTTGTTGTCGTGGTGGTGAAGGCAGTGGTCTTGGGTACTGTAACGCAGACCTCTCCACCCCAACACTTGGAGGTAGTCGATGTGGTAGGTTTGCTACAGACGTGTCCCTGGGCTCTGTCCTAACTCACTGCCAGTTTGGAGATGGATCCGTAAATGTGAGGGTAGCAAGATCGGTTCTGATGCCCAAGCTGGCAGGGACACCCAAGGAGCATGCAGTCCAACTCCTGGCTCCACACAGGACCCCCTAAAAATCAAACCCTGCGTCTGAGAGCGTTGTCCACGGGCTTCTGGAGCTGTGGCAGGCTTAGGGCTGTGACCACTGCCCTGGGGAGCCAAGGATGCTCAGGAACAATTTCCTTTTGAACAGCCTGAAGGGAACCACAAACTGAGCTGTTGAGGGTCCGACAGTACAACAAAGTAGCGAGCTTTGGAGGTAAATGAAAGCTTTGAAACGTGCCAGGAGCTCTGAATTAACTGGGCTTTAGCTCGGGGTCATCAGAGGAGCCCGCAGAGAGGGGACAAAGAGGTGCCAGCGACATCCCCCAGCCTAAAAACTTTGGGGCACAACTGACTGCCCGGCAGGAGCTGAGTAGTGATTCGAGACAGACATTTGCAGGGAAGCAGAAGTTCAAAGACAAGAGAACAAATTCCCAGAGTGATAAACCCTACAGCTTGGGCAGTCAGGTGAGCATGGAGTGAGGGCTGCGGGGATCAAGCTCTAGCTCCTACAAGCTGGCGCTGAAAGCTGAGGGCACTGGAGGATGCCAAGGTCTCTCCAGCGTGGCTGGGGCTCTGTTTTCCTGCACGCGGGGTTTTCCTGCTCTCGATACTGCTCACGCAGCCTGGGGCAGGTGAGCTGGTGGAGGAGACACGGAGCAATCTTTGCCTTGTAGGCGAAGCCCTGCAGTTCTGTCAGGGAGGCAGCTCGTGTTGTGGAGGCAGGGAGCGTGCTTCTGCTCCTTGCTGCGGCCTGCCAAGGTTGTTCAGGGCTGCTCAAAGCCCTGAGATGTGTAGGGAGGCATCATCTACAGGTCAAGCCTCTGGATGGAGCTGGGTAAGTATTAACAGCAGCCACGAGTCCTTAATTTGTCCCGTGCTGCTTCAGGGCTGGCCTTGCATCCCCCGTTGCCGGTAGTTTCCACACAGGCTCCTGGTTTGCTGCTGGGTAAAGCTGAGATCCGGGAGCATCCGCGTCCTTCCTCCTTGACTTGTCTGTGTTTCTTTCAGTCACTTTGTAGCACAGCAGAGCCTGCGAGTGCTGGCAGAGCCGGGCTGCTGCCCACTAAGGTAGAGCTCAGAAACGCAGAGCTAGTGGCACTCAGTGCAGCTCCCACCTGAGCAGAGGGTGAGTCACGTCGTGCGGCCTCGGAGCTCCCAGTCTCAGTTTTGGGCTCTTCAGAGGCCGTTGGGAGAAACCGTGAGACCTGGCGTGCTTCCCTCTGTGCCCTTTGGTACCTGTTTGAGACGCTGGAAATCCATCTGGCAGAGCAGCAGCTCGGAGGTGAAATGAGACCTGGCACAGACTGCTCGGCGGTTGCTGGGTGCCTTTGTGGGTTCGTGTTTTCAGGCAGCGACACCTGAAACTGCCTGGCTGACCCGAGAAGCTGCAGAGCTGGTCGCAGGCTGCTCCGGACGTACAGTGCTGAGCTTGTGTGTTCAAGGTAGTGCTTAATTGTGTGGTCGGTTGTGAGAGCTGCTTCAAAAGCAAACTGAAAGCAGGCTTTTACAGGAAATGGAATGAGCTGTGTGTTTTTGTAACTAATTATAGCCCTTGACATCAGCTTGTGTGTACCTTTAGCACATCGGGTTACGTAATCCACCAGGGCTTCCTGTAAAAGAGCAAATTTACAAAAGGCTCGGGGGGGATTATGCCAGAGCTTAAACTCTTGTGTTTTCAGCAGTAGCCAAAGCCATTGTTGGTTGGGTTTCCTTTGAAATTCCAGCTGACGGCTCCACTGTGCCTGTGCAGGAAGCGTGAAGCCCACGCATGGGCTGTGATTTAAAGCTCTGGGGGCTGGGGCGATGCCTGTAGCAGCTGAGATGCAGTTTGAGTGGGTAACTTCTTCCTTCCCCCACGGGCCTTACAGGGGAGGCAGGAGGCTGAGGAATCTTCCCGGGGAGTTTGGCGCAAGTGTTTTCTGCGAGTAGCACAGTAAGAAAAGCAAAAGTGTTTGGGTGGCTTTAAAGTGAAAATACAAGCAAGCTTCAGCTTCTGTTTTCAAGGAACGGTTCCACCGTGGTTTGAGCAGTGCTTTCTGTGTGAGTTCCTCTCTGCAGCGTGGTTGTATCCCGGTAGCAGTTCTGTAAAATGTAGTGATGCTGATGCTGGATTGTGGTCTTGTCCTGCCACGAGGCAGAAAACCATTTACATTGCAACAACCAGAGCTATGAGCTGAGGTGCTGGTTTGAGCTGCGGGCAGGGATCTCCCCTAAACGGCACGAGGCAAGCGAGGAGCCTCCAGCCCTTGGTGCTGCTCAGGGCCAGCCGTGCTGGTGGTGGACGTACCACCCCTTGGTGGAGTCTGACATTTTTGCCTCCTGGGGCAGAAATTAGTTAAAACGAATGGAGCACCACCAAATTGCTGCGCAGGGCGTGGAGGAGCAGGCTGTGACCTGCACGAGCGCCAGGTGGGAAGGGCTCGGACTGGAGCTAAGCCGTTGTTGGTGATGTTTGTCCCTGGTGGAGGAGAGCGAGTTGCCTGAAGCCTGTCAGTCCCCAAAGGCCACGTGTGCCTTAGGGCATGAATCCAAACTGCCCGGTTATCCCAGTGCTGGACATCTGTAAGCACCCGGTGGACACCAGAAGGACTTGTAGTCTTCCTCTGGCACCTGGGGAGCTCTTCAGGTGCCGAGGACGGCGTGTGCCGCGTCCAGTCTTTGCTGGTGCTGGCAGTAACAGCGCCTTGTTCTCACAGCAGGTCTGTGTGCTCTGGGACTTGTGTTTGAGCTCCAGTTCCTGGCGGTTGCTTCGCTGGTGCTGCAGAGAGCAGGAGAGCAGGCCTGGCCTCCCTGGCAGCCCGCGGTGGGGACGGGGTCCCCTGGATCCGCGGTGGTACGGATCCTGCCTGGAGTTTAGACGTGACTGATGGGAGCGAGGGCAAGGCTAGAAGAAGCAGGGAGGAGGCGCGCTCTGATCTTGAGGTGAGGGACAGCTCAGGCCCCGAGGAACGGCTGCAGCCCCCCAGCGATGGTCCAACCCCTCTCCACCTGGGGTCCTGGCGCTCCTCGCAGCGCCGCGGCCGCTCCCAGCAGCTCTCCGTTCCTTTAACCCCTCCAGGCTCCGGACGGTGCAGTTGGGAACTTGGCCGCCCCAGCTTCCAGCGCCGCCTCTCCTGGCAAGCTGCTGTCTCAGATGGATCTCAGCAAAGCCCAGGCTGGCGCAGAGATGGCTCCTGCCGACCCCGCAGCCCACCTGACCGCCGCGGCAGCACCTGTAGGTGAGGCGCATGGCAGTTGTGGGGCGCGGGCAGCCGGCCTGGGGGCCAGAGCGGAGGCCGGCTTGGAGCCATGCCTGCCGGGTGACGTGTGCGGAGCCCCTCTGGGGAGTAGCTGCCTGAATGCTGCTTATTTTTAAGTCCGTTGCCTTTTTTTTTTTTTTTTTTTTCTCCTTATTTTTTTCCCCCCTCCTTTGAGTTAGGTCCCCTGTGGTTTCTTTGCACAAGTACATGCAGTTCTGATTTCGCTCCGTGCAGTTGACAAAGAGCGGGGTGTAAAACGTGAGCCCGAACACAGCGGGCTCTGTGAAAACCTTCAGCTTGTGTGTAGGGCCCCCACCACACGCTGGTAGCACTATGCACTCTCCCTGCTGCCTACGTTTATTTACCTTGCCTGGAGAGAGCAGACCCATCCGATTACACCCGAGCAAACATTGCATACCCAGCTGGTAGCCTCACACTACAAAAAAAAAAATTAAAAACCTCCGCAGAGCGATGATGCAGCCCGCTGCATCCTCAAAAGGCTTCCACACAGCAGAGCCCGCCTCCAGCCACGCCAGAAATGTGTTTTCCTTTCCCTCGTCCAGCTGATTTGCCAAGCCAGGGGAAGGACAAGCAGGTATTCAGCACCCAGATCTGGTGGGTGAAGTTCGGGGGAGCTGTGCCAGTTTCCCAGAGGTCAAACAAGGCTGCTCTGGACCATGTTGATGCGTGTGCTGTTTCACCGTGCCGTTGGCTCCTCGCAGGCGTCAGACCCAGCTGTAACTCTGATCGTCCGTGCTGGCTGCTGCAGACCCCCAGTCTCTGCTGGTCTCCCCCAGGACTCAACAGGGAGCTGCAGAAGCACTGGGTTTAATCCTTCTGTGGTTTCGTGTTTTATTTTACGTTGCCCTCTTATGTTTGGTTTTGGTCTTTTTTTTTTTTTTTTTGGTCGTCATTAGTGGATGAAGTCAGATCCGTGGAGAGCTTTACCTGCTTTCGCTGGAGGTTCGTTTTGGCTTTGTGTGCAGGGAGAGGACCGGTTCGGAGCCAAGCTGCCAGAGCAGCAGAGCGGCCTGGGGTGTTAGCACAGAAGGTGTTCCAGCCGGAATATCTTTCATGAAGCTTTCATGGAGCACTTTGTGCTGCTGCCCGACAGCATCGTCGTGTCCCTGTGCCCCTTCCCAGCCTGTGCAGGGGTTTTAGCCTCCTGTTCCTGCTGCACGTCTGGCCCCTCTCATCCCCTGCGGGGCGGTGGGGTCGGCGCCCTGCCCTGGTCAGGCAGTCGGTCCTCAGCCTTCGCTCTGAGTCCTCCGTGCTTGAGCCTGGCACCCTGTTCTGGAGAGCTCCACGCTGCCGGTGGAGCTCGTGGTGAGCTCTTGCCACTGAAGAGCGGGAGGGACACCGCGATACATCTCTGATACCATTGTGTCAGAGCTGTGGTGTGCTTCGGGTGAGCCAGCGCTGCTGCTGTGCTGCTCCCTGCTCAGCCATGTGGGCTCCTGGGGGACAGCAAGTGGCCTTGGGTGACCGCAGGGGCGAGCTGTGGGCTTCTCCGGGTCGGGGTCTTTCTGCTCAGCATCGTCTTTGACCAGCAGTGGGTCTCCAGGCTTCAGTCAATGTCCCGAGCGCATCTAACCCCAGCGATCAGATTGCAGAGACGTCTCCTTCCCCCCTTGCACTCTGGGCTGTGGTAACCCCAGATGTGGCCGGGGAGCAGGCTTGGATGGGGTAACCACCGTGTGCAACCCCTGCTGTTGCCTCACAGCGCCAAGGGCTTCATTTCGTGAAGCTGGTGTCTTTTAGCTGCCTTTGAGGTGGAGCGTGGTGAGTGTCTGAGCACCTGCGGCAGCATCTGCCCTCGCTGCTGGTGGGATGGAGCTGGAGATGCCTGAGCCGGGCGAGAGCTTGCCCTGAGCCAGGCTGCTGGGAGCAGCGTGAGCTCAGCGTGTCCGCGGCAGCTTGGAGGGTAGGATGGCATGGACCTGGCCAAGAAAGAGCCACAAGGTCCTGTCCCCACGGGAAGGGACTGTGTTAGGTGAGACACTGAAGGAAGAGAGAGGCTTCCGTGGGGCATCTGAGAGGTCTGGGGAGGGAGCTGGCAGGTTTGGGGTTTCCTTGCAGTGCTCTGCCCAGGCTGTGACAGCAGCGGGGTTTGTTGTGGATGACAAAACGAGGCGAGTTGTCTCTCTTCAGCCTGAAACCCTACAGCTGTGCTGCCGGGGGGGCTCAGCTCGGGGTGGGCACCTCGTCCCCCCAGCCGCTGACCACGCTCTCCCCTTCCCCGCAGTGACCAGCGCCAGCCCCATGAAGACGCTGTACGTCATGTCGGACGCCAAGCTCTCCGCGCTCACCAAATCCGTGATGGGTGAGGCTACCTCAGTCCCCCTCAAACTGCCAGGCATCCAGCCTTCCTCCTCCTCCTCCTCCTCGTCCGCCAGCTCTCCCACTGGCGCCGTCACCTTCGCCACCTCCCCGCTGGCCGGCGCTCCCAGTCCTCCCGGCAGCCTGGTGCACCCGAAGGTGGGACCCGTCCTGCAGACCGCCTCCAAGACCGTCATCCTCACCTCGACGCTGGCCACGGTGAAGGGCGACGGGGCCCTCGGGCACCTCGGGGAGAAGGTCAGCCTGACCAAGAGCGCCTCGGCCCTCGGCCACGCTCTGGGGACGATGGAGACCCTGGGGAGGGTTCCCTCCGTGGTGGACGACGGCAGCACCGTCATCCACACCAGAGAGACTCTGGCCAACAGACACTTGCTGCCCCAGGGCGTGCTGCCTGCAGGGGCTGGCACCACGCTGATAACGCTGGGCAGCAGCCTGGCCAGCTCCTCCATCATCGCCGCGGCGGGGCCCACGCTCAGCCAGAAGCCGTAGGGACCCCGGGGACCCTCGGCCAGGGCCGTGGGAGGACCCAGCAAGGCTGCAGGACGGGAGAGGAGCAGCCCCGTGGTGAGCAGGGGCTGGTTCTGGCTGTAGCAAACTAGGGGGATGTTTTCTGGTTTTGTTGCTGTTTAATAAATCTTTTTTTTTTTTTTTCTTTACTGACTTCGTTGTACCTGTCTCTTCCAAAAGCAGCTCTGGTAGCAGCCCAGCTGTGGGCTTTTTGGATGCTCTGGGTGTTTGGAGGAGACCAGTTCTGTTCAGGGCCTAATTTCTCTGATCTCTCTCGCCACGAGTGCGTGGACAGACAAAGCAGTGTGCAGGCAGGGAAAAATTCACGCTGTGGGTCCTCGGAGCCAGCTGGGCAGCAAGGAGGGGGGCTCCTCCTGCCACTGCTGTCCATCCGTATGTCTCCTCCAGGTAGAAATTCCCTTCTACTTTTGGAATATTGGAATTTGTTGAAAAAGGCCTGACTTTACGTGGGGGCTCCAGGCAGATTTTTAACCCTCACAGCCGTGTGTGACAGGGTGGAGCAACACCGACAGGCAGGGGAAAGCACTGGGGACCTGAGCACGTTGTGCTTAAAACGGGGGAAGCAGCAGAAGGGGCACCGGAAAGGTGCTGAGCCCCACAGTGGGTCCCCAGGGGATGAGGTGAGGCTGGGTTTGGTGGCTTCCCAGGGCCTGTGTCTCGTGGGGCTCAGGACCTGCAATGCCCCTGGGGCTGTCACTGGGCTCTTGGGGGTGTTTCCACAGCACAGAGCTTAGGGCTGTGATTTTGGGGGACTTTCTGTGGCTCTTGGGGGTAATCCCAGTGCCCGATGCTACGGCCTTGAGCCCTCAACACTCGCTTCCCCTAAGGGATGTGGGGCACGAAGTGCTGTTTGCCATCCGAGATGCCTTCAGGGAGCACGAGCCTGTGAATGGGACTGCGGTGGGGGCAGCCCTGCACTCCCCACCCCGCTGCAGGCACGTTTCCGAAATCTCCGCTCACTTCCTCATCCTATTTTTGGCTCTGCCGAGCTGAGACAGCGACCAGAAGAGAAAGGGCGATCGGTGCGGGAAGCCTGGAAAGCAGCAGGGGATAAACAGCTCAACCTTCCCTTGGGTTTGCTCACTGGGAGAGATGGCACGAGGCTCGTCCCACCCTTCCTGCGCTGTCCGTGTACCTGCTCCAGATACTGTGCAGCTTTTGGGGCACTCACGTGGCCTTCGGAGCCTCGCCACCGCCTCTTGTGCACTGGACTTCGCGCCCCAGCGCTGGTGAGTAGAGGTCTTGAGGGTGCTGAGAAATTATTGCGAGTTTTGCCCTTTCCCTGGACTGCTCCCCCAAGACCTTGCTGCACCCAGGGCCTGCCTCACCCTCACCTCCTTTCCCTGGGGGTTTGTGGAAAAGTTGGCAAGGTTTGATTTTGTCAGCCAGCTGGGTTCAGTCCAGGCAAAGCCTCTGCCGGGGGAGGTTGTATCCAAAGGAGGTTGTAACGGGGAGGCCGGACAGCGCTGAGCTGAGCCTGCAGCTGCGGACCCGTTGCTCTCCTGACTTTCCACCGACCCTGCTCCGAGCCCTGCCGCTAACCCCTGCTACCTGCACCGAGTCAGGGGCATGCTCTGGTTAAAAATGGGACCAGATGCCCCGAGGTGCAAAACGCATCACCTGCTGCTGCTTTGTCTCTTCCCCATGGGCCCTGCGCCTCCCAAAAGGCACATGGAGCTTTCCCACAGGAGCGAGCACCAAGTGGGGACGGGCTGGGTCTCAGCTTGCTTCCTGCACCACGGCCGCATGAGGGACACCGTGACCTGCCGCGGGACGTGAGGGGTGGCCACGGGGCACAGCTCTGCCAATCCCCCTGGGCACAGACCAGGGCAAAACGCAGCCTGGATGAGCTTAAACTGAGAGACCTACGGACAGAAGCGTGTGCACGGCTCCTAAAAGCTTGGTCAGCTGCCACCCTGCTGTGTTTTCGAGCAGCCCAGCTCTGTCCTAGGCTTCAAGTCACGATTTCCCTACTGCAGTGCTGCTGGAAGGCTGAGGGATGGGGCGCTCCCATTTCGCCCCGGTGCCCTCGCTCCCAGGTGCAGAGGGAGCACTCGAGCCCTGGGGCTCACAAAGCTGGAGGCGGTTTGGTGGCAGCATTTGGGGCACAAGAAGTGCCGGGGCAGCCTGCAGTGTGTGTGTGTGTCTCATGTCCAGGCTGGAGGACCCACAACTGGCTGGCTCCACAATGCTCCAGGAAGCTGCTCCCTGTCTCAGCAGCGACGACTCCTCTCACCAACTCTAACCCTAAAGGCATCCCGGTGACCGGCACTGCCTGGGGATAATTTTAGCTCTTTTTCTGCTTTCTGTGGAAGCAGAAGTGGTCCTGCAAAGCTGATTTACCGCTGCTGCTCCATTTCTCCACCCAAAGCCATCCCCCTCCTGGGGGATGAGCAAGTGCCACCAGCTCGTTGCCCTTTCCACAGCTCACAGCCAGGAGCGCAGTCAGCAGTTGCTCTGGTGGGGAGCAGCTGGTACAAGAGAGTCCTGAGGGTCCCATGAAGAGTTCAGGTTGTTTGCAATGGCTCATCAGGAGCTCCCGCAGGCAGAAAGCAGCTGGAGCTGTGCTGTGCAGGTCTATGTGGGTTTGCTCCTTCCTCTGGAGTTGTCCTGGGCCACCTGTCTGCCACCAGTGTGCTCCTCTCCTCTCCCCAGCTCATGTCCGAGGTGCTGCCTGTCTGTCTGTCCCCTCCCAGATGTTCTCAGCCATGCAGGAACATTTTGGAGCCAGGCCCCCCCACGGTGCCGTCCCTGCACTGCCCTCAGCCCTACGGCACCCGCAGCCGGACACACAGATGCTCCAGGAAACAGCTGAGAGTCCTCGGGGCTGGCAAAAAGCTGCCAAAAACGATGCAGGAAAACCTCTCCTTCCCCAGGGGATGGGGGCAGCCCCGCAGGTAGGTCTCAGCCTCAGGGTTGTGAAACGCCTCCAAAGGTGAGGCTGGTCCCCCCCAACCCCACCCTGGGAATCCCAGAAATCAAGGACACCCCAAACACCGCCAGGTTGGGACCATCCAGCCAGTTTTATTTTGGGATGCTGCCGTTCGCCACCGGCTCAGCCCCTTCGGCTGTTGGAGGTGCGTGGTGGCAGCGAGAGGAGCAGCGGGCACGCTTCTCACGGATGCTTACCGCGGTCCTGAGCCCCTGAACACCCTCCAGAACCCCCTGCCCAAGGCAACATTGTTTAAAAATAAAATTGCATTGCTTCCTAGGAGTGAGCAGGGGCTGTGTACCAGGGCGCTGAGCAGCATCCAGGTGAGGTGGGCACAGCCACTGCTCGGCTCAGCCTCCTCTCGGTGCTGGCCACGTGAAACTGCGCAGGGCGCGGCATCTCTAACAAAACAGAAACCTGCAGCTCACTTTGCTCCCTTTTTTATATATATATATAATATATATATAACCTTGTGATATGGGTAGTTAAGTCACCGGCGAACGATGTCAGATACAAACAGCTCTAAGATCAGGAGTAAAAATGACACGGTCCAGCTCAGCTCGTCTCTGCCGTGGGACGCGGCGGCTCTGAAGCAGCGATGGGCTCCGGCCACCGCGGCACCCCCACGGCCACCTCAGCGGGGACGAGGCCGGTCCGGATCGGGGCGAAAACCCTACAGCTTGGCATTGCGGTGGAAGGCCGACGCGTGCGGGGTGGTGTAGGAGGTTTGGCTGTGCCACGTCGCCACGGGGTAGAGCCGGTGCTGCAGCGAGCTCTCGTAGGACGCGGGGTAGTGCCCGGGACCGGTCGCCAGCGGCCGGCACAGGTCGGAGGGCTGCGTGGAGGCGGCTATCAAAGGGCTGGGGAAAGCAGGGATAACAAAGGGGTTGACGGAGAGGGACGGCATCAGCGGCGCTGCCGGGGTTTTGAGGTGCTCCAGCGGGCTGGCGAAGCTCACCGGGAACCGCAGCATCGCTCCCTTGTAACCGTCCGGGGCTGGAGGCACGGCGGGCAGCGGGGCGGCGTAGCCAGGACCGGGCACGATGGCTTTGGGCTTGGCCAGCACCGGCTGGCCCCCGGGCGAGCCAGCGCCCTTGTCCCTGCCCTCGGGCTCCTTGACGAAGGGGGACACAGCCCGCAGCTTCTTGCTGGGGCCGAAAGCCTCCTCCTCCCGGCTGCGCTTGCCCCCTGGCACTGTGGGGCTCTGTGTTGGCGGCGCGAAGCCGGCCCCGGGGGGCACCCGGCAGGATTTAACGGCGCTGAAAGCGGCCGCCCGCGGGCCCTCCCCGCTCCACGCTTGCCCCGCTTTGCTCCGCAGGTCTTGGGGCTGCTCCGTGTCCTCCGGCTGCGGCTCCAAAAAATCCTTCAAGCTGGAGAAGTAGCCCCCGAGGGGGTGGCAGCTCACGGGCTTCAGCACCTTGTTGTGGTAGGCATGGAAGTAGCCGGTGAAGACGGCGGGCGCGGGGCCCCCCTCCTCGGCTCTGGGGTAGGGCTGGCTGTCTCTCCCCCCAGGGGAAGCGCTGGGCACGGATCCCGTCTCGCTCCGGCCACCTCGGGATGGATCCTTAAATCCAGGTGGCTCCGGGCTCCTCTGCTCCTCCGCTGGCCGGGGGGGGTCAGGGCTTGTGCTGGGGTGAGCGTCACTCGCCCCGCGCCGGCCCTCGGGGCAGTGGCGCTTGTGGCAGTGCAAGGACTCGGCCTTGCTCACCTGGGCCAGCAGCTTCTTCTTGGCCAGCGGGGACATGATGGGGTGGTTGCCTTTGGAGTAAAAGCTGGAGAAGAGCCGTTTGTAGGCTTCGGCGTGGGCTCTGCAGGTGCCCGCACACCCCGCTGAGGGGCTCGGGGCTGGGGCCGCGGGGCTGGCTCGTCCTTCAGCCAGCCGGCCTCGCTCCGGGGCCTCCGCCGGCTCCTCCTTGCTGCCTCCGGGGGTGGCCACGGCCTCGGGCTTCGCCTTCTCCGGCGGCATCTGCAACCAAAGGGAAGTTGGGGTGGGGGTGCTGGGCCCCCCGCCCACCCCACTGGGTTTCCCCCCATGTCCTCCACTGCCGGAGGCTCAGCCCTCCGCTCTCCTCCTGCCCCAGCTCCTTCCACGTGCCCGGGATGGAGGAAGGGTCTCCGGGGGGCTCGGGGCTGCTCCCAGGCTCCGTCCCAGCCCCATGGGGCCACGCACCTGCTCCCGGCCCTTCTCCTTCTTGCTCCTCCTGCTCTTCTCGCCCGTCTCGGCGCCCTTGGAGACCTTGTACTGCTTGCGGGGCTTGCTGGGGGGCAGCGGCTTGTCGTCCTCGCCCTTGAGGTGCCGCACGTACGGGAGGACCAGCCTGTGGGGCGAGCGGGCACGGCTGTGAGCGCCGGCCTCGGATGAATCCCAGGGAGGGGAAACTGAGGCACGGAGCGGGGCCGCTGCCCCCCTACCTCTCGTAGTGGCGCCGGGTGCAGGTGGCCGCGCTGGTGCTGCCGGGGCTGCCCCCGAGTTCATCGTAGACGTTCTTCCAGAGCCGTCGCCCCGTGACCTGCGGTGGGGATGGGTTAACCCCTGCCTAAAACCCCCTTTGGGTGCCAGACAGCCCCCATGGGTGCTCCCCGGCTGCTTACCAGCTCGTAGGCCCCCAGCTTCTCCACCGCCTTGTAAATCTTCCAGAGGTTAACTGGGAAGAGAGGAGAAGGCGTCAGCGGGGCGCAGCGCCCACCAGCCCCACTCCGAGCCCTCACCCCCCCAAAAACGCCTCCCCCCTGCCCCGTGGGGCCATACTCTGCTTGAAGCCGAGGTGGGGGATCCTCTCGATGGGCGTGTGCCGCTCCTTCATGAACTTGTAGAGGCTGACGAGGAAGGCCTCCTCCTCCTCCTTTTCCCCGCTGGCCACCGCGTCCTCCTCGGACGCCTTCGGCCGCTCGGGGCCATCCTCGGGCAGCGGCGGCTCCTGGGGGACACGGCGCTCAGGAGGGACCCCGCACCCCGGGGTGGGGGGCACAGAAAGGTCCTGCGGGGGAAACTGAGGCAGGGCAGGAGCCCCCCACACACACCCGCTCCCACCCCGCCTTGGCAGCCCGGGGGCATTTTCTGAGCTCTCCGTTCGTTACTCGGCAGCCCGGGCAGGCGGCCAAGTTGGTCAAAGCACTGGAGCCGCGCGAGAACACGAGGAACGGCTTCCAGGAAAACAGAAGGGCAGAAATTCTTGCTCCGTCCCCCCCCCCCCTTCACCCCCCCGCCTCCTTTCTCAGCTAAAAATGTTTCTCGTTTGTTTGTTCTACATTTTCCGGAGTTATAAAACTTGTTGCTATTTTTGGGCAAAGCAGCTGCTCGGCTCCCAAAGTACTTTTTCTTCTTCTTTCTATTCTTTTAACCGCTTGTGACAGCCGCGGCGTTTCAACGGCCGAACTATTTCGAGGCTCTTTTTTTTTTTTTTTTTTTTAAACAGAGTCCACCGGGATGCGGGGTCAGAAACCCCAAAACCCACCGGACCCACACCCCCAGGGCCCCCCCACCTCCGTCGGGCTTTTCACCAGCACCCCAATTTTGCTTTTTTTCCCCCCAAAACCAGGACTTTCGCCCTCCTCCTCGCTTTCTCACCCCGTCGGAGGCCGGCGCGGGAGGCTCGTGCCCGGGGGGCTGCTCCGAGGTGGGGGGCGGCTGCTGCGGGGCTGGGGGGGGCGAGGTGGCCCCCGGGCTGTGCAGGGTGGCGGGGGGCTCGGCGGGGCCGGGGGGCTGCTCCCGGCTGTCCTCCATGCGGGGAGCGGCGGCGCCCTCACGGTGAGCCCTGCCGGGGGGGGAAAAAGGTGAGAAATGGGGAAAAAATGGGCAAAATCCCCCCAATTCGTCGCTTCCCACCCCCAAATCGTCGCTGCCCCTCCCAAAACAGGGGGAAAAAGGGCACGGTCCCCCCAAATTATCCCCCCAAATAAGGAGCAAGGGGGATGCCTCACGCCATGGGGTCGCCCACCGGGGTTTTCCCCCAAAAAATATTTCCCCCCCCCCCAGCCTGCCCCTCCCTGCCCAGCGCCAACTTTTTGGGGAAAAACCCTCCGAAAACGGTTAAAAAAATTTAAAAAGAGGGATGGGGGGGGATGAGGGGTGTGGGGGAGGGGCGGTCACCCCCAATACTCCGAGCTCGGGGGGGGCAGCCCCGTGGGGAGGGGTCCCGCGGGGGGGGTCCCGCGCCCGGTGCCGGTGCCGCTCACCCGCCGCCGCCGCCGCGCCATGTGACTGCCCGCCTATTGGGCGGTGCCGCCACGCCCCCGCCGCCGATTGGGCGGCGCCGCCACGCCCCCGCCGCCGATTGGACGGCCGCGCTGCTCGTCCCCGCCGGCGAAAGGGATGCTGGGGGTTGTAGTCCTGCCGCCCGTGTGAGCCCGGGGATGCGCGGGGAACACGCGTGTGCAAGGGGGCGCGGGGGGGGGGGTGTTTGTGCACGTGTGTGTTGGGGAGGGGTTGTATGTGCGTGTGTGCGCGGGTTCGTGCGTGTGCACGTGTGTGCAGGCGTGTTCAGTGCGTGTGCACGTGTGTCTGTGTGTGTGCACGTGTGTGTGTGTGTCTGTGTGTCTGTGTGTGTGCACGTGTGTGTGTGTGTGTGTGTGTCTGTGTGTGTGTGTGTGTGTGTGCGTGCAGGCGGCTCGTCCAGCGGGGTGGGTGGGTGTGGGTACAGCTGGGTGCGTGCCCAGGGGCTGTACACGCGTGAGCGAGCAAGTTCATGTGTGCAGATACGTGCCGACATGCGTGTGTGTGAGTGTAGGTGTAGGGGTGTGTGAGTACAGGCGTGTACCTGTGAGTATGGGCGTGTGGACATGAGTATAGGCATGTGCAAATGGGTATAGGCATGTGCATGTGCTTAGAGGTGTGTGCATGTGCATAGAGGTGTGTGCATATGAATATAGGGGTGTGTGTGAATATAAGTGTGTGCGTGTGAGTATAGGTGTGTGCGTGTGAATATAGGCACATGTCTGTGTGAGTATAGGTGTGTGTGTGTGAGTACAGGTGTGTGCATGTGGGTAGAGGTGTGTGCATGTGGGTAGAGGTGTGTGCATATGAATATAGGTGTGTGAGTACAGGTGTGTGCGTGTGCGTACAGGCACATACGTGTGAGTAGCGGTGTGTGTGAGTGTAGGTGTGTGTGTGAGCAGAGGCGCGTGCACGCGGGTCCAGGTGAGCGCGCACACGTGCGTGCCAGAGCTCACGTGTGGGTGCCGCGGGGCACACGCTGTGCCCGTGGGGTGCGCGCCGCCACACGTGTGCACGCGCAGAAACACGCGTGAACGTGCGCGTGCACAGCCCGGGCCCCGGCTGTGATTTCCCGGCTCACGCCCGGTTCCCGGCACTGCGAGCGCGGCGGGGCTGACGCGATTTCCTCCCTTTCTGCGAAAAAAGCAGGAAACCGGCGCGCGGCTGCCCCGAGCGCAGGGGGGTTGGGGGCTCTGGGGGCAAAAAGCGGCCGCTTCGGGGGCGAGCAAGAAAAGCGGCGTGAGAAAGCTGCGCTGCGGCAAAGCAGGAAAGTTTGAGCCCGAACAAACTCCGGCGCCCCCCGCGGCACCGCGCTCCCCGGCCGAAGGCCCGAGGGATGCTCCCGGGACCCCTCCGCGCTCCCCCCAAATTCCCGGTGACCGGCGGCGGCCGGGGGCGTCACGGCCGGGAATAGCGCGGGCGCGGTGCCAGGCGGGTGAGTAACGCCTGAAGTCACCGCGGGCCCGCCCCCACCCTGCGCCCACCGCCCCCACCCTGCGCCCACCGCCCGCCGCCACCCCGACCCCAGCCCCTCGCCAAAACGAGGGGGGCAGCCCCAAAAAACGGGAGGAGGAGGGGGGGGGCTCGGTGCCGTTGGGTTCGCCGCGGGCTCATCGGCGGGACCCCGAGCCCGGAGCCCACTCGTGTTCGGCCCCACGCGGCGCGGCCGTGGGGCGGGGGCCGCGCGGTGCCCCCCCGCCCGGTGCCCCCCGGCACTCACCGGTTCAGGACGCGAGGGGCGAGCGGCTCATGGGCGGCCGGAGGAAGAGCGCTGTGGGGCTGCTGGTGTTACTGGGACGGGGATGAAGGGCTGAGGATGACTCATCCCCACTCAGGGAAGTGGCGTGTGTGGCTCTGCGTGTGCGATTGACTCTTTCCTTACCGGAACGGACGGGCTTTTCGGGGCTCTCGCCAACCGGCAGCCGGCACCTCGCTGTATGACTGTGCCGGACTTTCCGGCTCCAGCCCCCCCCACACCCCAGCTCCGATCCCGGTGATGCTGCCGGGGCATTGGGGACATCACCGGGGCCGGGTCCCCGTGCCCTGGGTGCCGGTGGCTGCGTGGCCCTCGTCTCCCCGCTGCCCGGGTGGCTTCGTGCCCCCAGCTCGGTGTGTCGGGGGTGGGCACCGCTGCGTTGTCCCTGCCCGGTGTCCCTCCCGGGCTGGAAATGGGCACCGAGCCACCGCTGCGTGTCCCCCCCCCGGCACCCCCGGGGCTGGGACCGTCCGGTAAAGAGGGAGCGAGCCCCCGGCACCGCCCCGGGGCTGGGCGCTGCTTTCCAGGGACGGCGGCTCCGTGCCACCGAGAGGGACCGTCCCTGCTCCCCGGTCCCCGGTCCCTGGTCCCTGGTCCCCAGCCCGGGTGTCGCGGTCCCGCCACCCACAAACAGGGGCTCTGGGGGCTGGGGGGCTGCTGGAGCACCCATGGGTGCTCAACCCCTCGGCATCCCGGCCGAGAATCCCCCCCCGGCGGGTTGTGAAAGAGCCCCGAAAAAAAAAAATAAAAATCCCCCGGTGACTCATTTGGGGCTAAACAGCCAGAAAAAGCAGAACCGGGGGGGGGGGTCGAGGGGGACGGGGACGTTTCGCTCCTGTCCCCCCACACACACACCTTGGGGTAGGAAAGGGGCAAAGGAGCCCCCGGGCAGGGGACAAACGGGAGGGGGCTGAGAGCCCCCCCAAAAAGCCGGCGGGGAGGGGAGAGAGGAAGAAGCAGGATGAGCCCGAGGGGGGAGGGGGCAGTGGGGGGACCCGGGGGGGGCTTTTGGGTGCGATATTAACCCTTTCGTTCCAGGAACGCTCTCGCTTGGGCTTGACTCAGCAGCAGTCAGAGCGAAAGCCATCCCTCGTCCCCCCCCGCTGCTCGCGAGGGGCCTCCCGTGAGATTTACCAAAAGAGGGAGAAATGGGGCGGGGGGGGGAGCAGCAAGTGCGGCCCCCAGCCCGTGCCATTGGAATAAAAGGAGTTGTTATGTTTATTCCCAGGGTGAACGCTCATTACTGGGATGGGGAATTTAAAGCCCCCCCCTCGCCGTGTCGCAGCCGGAGCACTTCGCCCCCACGCTGCCCCCCCCCCGGGGACCCCCGGTGCTGAGCCCCGCTGGGACGCGGCGATGCCGGGCAGGAAGTTGGGGCAGCAAAATTACCCCAATAACAGCGAAAAAGAGCTTAAAAAACCCCAAACCTCTGCTTCCTATTCCCCGCTCCGGTTTCTATTCATGGGGGGGGGGGGGGTTATCGGGAGGAGGTCGGGGCCCCGCATCGCTTTGCCCGCCCCGTGCCTCAGTTTCCCCTTGTGCGAAGCCTCCTGCGGCTCGCGATGGGTTTGGGAGCGACCGAGGTGCCGCTAGGGGCCGGTGTCAGGCTGGGAAACGCCGAATTTAAGGCTGAGCCCCCCCGGGTGGGGGCCAGCCCGCGAGGGAAAATCTCCCCCCAGTGGGTTTGGGTTTTTACCACCACGCTCGGGGGAAGCAGCGAGCGGCTGGGGAGGGGTCGAGGCAGCGCTGGGGTCGTCGGCGTGCTGAGAGGTGGCGGGGGGCAGCCCTGGGCAGAGCACCCCGGGGTCCTGCCGTGGGCTGCTGGGGGTAAACGGGAGGGAAATAAGGGGAAAAGGGGGAGGGAAGAAGGGAAAAGGGAGAAAAAGAGAAAAAAAAAGGGGGGGGGGGGAAGGAAATAAGGGAAAAGAGGGGAAAAGGGGAAAAGGGGGGGGGGAGGGAGAAAAGGAAAGAAGTGGAAAAGGGAAAAAATAGGGAACAGAAAAAAAAAGGAAGGAGAAAAAAAAAAGGAAAAATAAAAAGGAAAAGAAAAGAAAAAAAGAAAGAAGAAGAAGAGAAGAGAAGAGAAGAGAAGAGAAGAGAAGAGAAGAGAAGAGAAGAGAAGAGAAGAGAAGAGAAGAGAAGAGAAGAGAAGAGAAGAGAAGAGAAGAGAAGAGAAGAGAAGAGAAGAGAAGAGAAGAGAAGAGAAGAGAAGAGAAAGAAAAAAGAAAGAAAGAAAGAAAAAAGAAAGAAAGAAAGAAAGAAAGAAAGAAAGAAAGAAAGAAAGAAAGAAAGAAAGAAAGAAAGAAAGAAAGAAAGAAAGAAAGAAAGAAAGAAAGAAAGAAAGAAAAGGAAAAGGGGACAAAGAAAAAGAGGAAAAGAAAAAAAGGGGAAGGGCAAAGGGAAGAAAGGGAAAAAGGGAAAGGGGAAGAAAGGAAAAAGGGAAAAAGAAAAAAGAGAAAAAGAAACAAAAAAATGGGAAAAAAAGAGAAAAAAGGGAAGTGAAAGGAAGGAAAAAAAGGAAAAGGTGCAAAGTGAAAGCCTGGCTGCTGGCTTTTCCTCTGGGAAGGAAAAGCTTTTGTCTGCGGGTGCAAGCAGGTTGGGGGCAGGTGAGGGGGATGTGCCCACAGCCCCTTGGGGTGTAAGTGGCCACCAGCGGGTTTGTTGTGGCCCTGGGGCTCCCCAAGCTGCCCCCCTGCCCCCCGGTCACCTCCCCAGGGCCAAAGCCACCGGGCGCGTGGTCACGGAGCTGTCCGGTACACGTGGGGAGCACAACTCGATGAAATCTGTCGTAATTAATGATGCCATGATTAATGATGGCAATTAATTGATTACACCCTGCGGCAGCCCAATTAGCGCTGTGGAGCCCAAGGAAGCCCCCATGGGGCCGTGTGGGGCCACCCCACACCTCTGGGCACTGTTTCAGCCCTGCCCCACCAATTCTGTGCCCCTGACCCGGGGGCTCCCCGTGGCCCCATCCCATCTCCATGCCCTTGGGTGAGCGCCTCGAGCCCACCCTGCTCAGTGAGGGGGGGGCGTTGTCAGAGCAGCAAACCCACCCTTAACGTCCCCAAAATGCTTGGGGACAAGGGGACCCATTGGCATGAGCACCTGGGTGCATGTGCACCTGCTGCATGGCGATGGAGCTGCGCATGGGGGGCACGGAGACCCCAAAGCAGCAGGGTGTCTGCAGGGGGCGGGTGCAGGCAGCACCCTTGGGTGCCCCTACACACCCCGAACCCCCACCCTGGGGCAGCGCAGCCTCTTCTCTACGGCCTCAGCCGCTCAGCCTCCGCCTGCAGCCTCCGCACATCCTGCACCCTCCGCGAGGCCGCTTCCTGAGCGGGGCAGGAAGAGCGCGGGCTGCCACGGCGCCTCGCAGGGCAGCCCGAGACCCCCGGGGCGAGCCCCGGCCCCACGCATGGAGGTGGCCGCCGGCCCCCCCTGAGCCCCCGGCCCCATGGCTTTCCTCCGGAGGCTTTTCCGTTTGGGTCCGGAGAAGAAGAAGCCGAGGCGGTGCGAGCACGTCAAGCGGGACGTCGACCCCGAGGAGGCCTGGCTGGTGCTGGGCGAGCTGGGCGATGGGGCCTTCGGCAAGGTCTTCAAGGTAGGGGGGAAACGAGCAGCCAAAAACCACCGCCGGTCCCCGAGGATTCTGGAAACGCGCTTTTTTCCTTCTCTTTTTTTTTCTTCTTCTTTTCTTTTTCTTCTCATTTTTTCGTCCTCCGCGCTCCATCAAGCGCGGAGCTCATCGCCATCATGCAACCAGCCAGAAACCTTCAAAATGACCCCAGATTTCTAGCAGGGGGTGGCAGGGTGCAGGTCCCTGAGCGTTGGCTCAGCACAGCCTCATCCACACCGCCCAGCGTGGGGGGAGCCCCGGTTCGGGTCCCCGTGGGACGCCGCTCACCGCCCCCGATTCACCGGCGGGGCGCAGCGGGGATGTTTTCCTCCTGCACCATCGCTGCCACCGCGGTGCAGAGGCAGGAAACCCAATTTGCTGCTCTCTGGCCCCAAAGCAGCAGCAGCCACCTTCCGGCACCGGGGCTGGGGGTGCGCGATGGCCCCGCTTCTAAACCATCCCCTTCCCTTTGGCACCAGCTCTTTTCTTTTTTGGGGGGGGTGGCCGAGTTCCTCTTTGTAGCACCCGGTGACCCGGGGTGGGCGCCAGGCAGCAGGGATGGGGCAAATCCCCCTCTCCCCCCAGCCCCAAATCCATGCAGGCTGCCGCTGGGGTCGGTTGCAGCACTGAGGTGCCCCTTAAAATCTGCCCTTAAAATCTGCAGGTCCTCCCTGTGCCCCCCCAGTGCTCCCCAGCACCTCATAGTCCAATCCCAGTACCCCCCAGTGCTGCCTACAGACCCTTGATAACCTCCCAGTGCCCCCCAGCGCTGCCTAGAGACCCCCGGATCCCTTCCAGTGCCACCCAGTACCACTGAGACACCCCCCCAGTGCTTTCTGTGCCCCCTATTGCCACTAAGAGACCCCCAGCTCGCCTCCAGTGCCCTCCAGCAGCACCCAGAGCCCCCAGGCACACTCCCAGTGCCCCCCCAGTGCCGTCAGGTAGGTGGAAAACCTCTCCCCCAGGCACAAAACAAGGAGACGGGGGCGTTGGCAGCAGCGAAGGTGATCGAGACGCCGAGTGAGGAGGAGCTGGAGGATTACGCGGTGGAGATCGAGATCCTGGCGGGCTGCGACCACCCCAACATCACCAAGCTCCTGGACGCGCTCTACTGGGATGGGCGGCTCTGGGTGAGCAGTGGGGACACGGCGGGGGTGAAACGTCCTTGGGGACAGGGGGTTGGGGCTGGCGAAGGCACTGTTGCAGATTTTGGGTGGATAACTCAGCTCTTACCCGCAGATCTTGGTGGAGTTTTGTCCCGGCGGGGCCGTGGATGCAGCGATTTTGGGTAAATAAATGCGCTCCGAGTTACAAGCGCGGTTATCGGAGGGGTGGGAAGGGGGACTGGCAAATCTTGAGGTATTTTGGGGCAGGTGTAGGACCTGCAGGAAGGGTCAGGGTGCAGCTGGTGTGTGTGTGGGGGTTCGTTAGAGTCCTCATTAGCGGCGGGGTTCATTTGTGCTGCCGGCAGAGCTAGAGAAGGGGCTGACGGAGGAGCAGATCCGAGCGGCGTGCAAGCAGCTGCTGCTGGCGCTGCAGTACCTGCACGGCTGCAAGATCATCCACCGCGACGTGAAGGCCGGCAACGTCCTGCTCACCCTCGATGGGGACATCAAGCTGGGTGAGCCCCGGGGGGACGCAAGGACGGGACCCCCCCGGGGGTGATTTATGCCCCGAGGGTCCCCTCCAACCCCTGCTTTCTGCACTGCAGCCGATTTTGGTGTCTCTGCTAAAAACTCCAGCACCATCCAGCGCCGGGCTTCCTTCATCGGCACCCCGTACTGGTAGGCGTGGGGTGGAAATCCCAGGGGAGGTGGTGGGGTTTTGGGGTGTCCCGAGCACCCTGCGCCTTCTGTGGCTGCTCGCCACCAGCTTCGCTCCTGCTGCAACCCCCGGAGCATCTCGGCCAGAGCCAGTGCCAGTCCCAGGCTGGGTTTCTCAATAGCACGGAGAGGAGCGGGGCTGATGGGGGTGACTGCCCCCCTTGGGCAGCTCTGGGGGTGTCAGAGGTCAGATCTGCGAAGGGAAGGAGCCCGGGGTTGGTTTCAGAGGGAGGTGCCAGCTCCGGCACGGGTGGTCTTGGCCCCTTCCCCTCGCTCCTGTGCGCAGGATGGCCCCGGAGGTGGTGCAGTGTGAGACGTCCAAGGAGAACCCCTACGGCTACAAGGCCGACATCTGGTCCCTGGGCATCACGCTGATCGAGATGGCCGAGATGGAGCCCCCCCACCACGAGCTGAACCCCCTGCGGGTGCTGCTGAAGATCGCCAAGTCCCAGCCGCCCACCCTGCGTCACCCCAAGAGGTGGTGAGTCCCCTGGGCTCACCCGGCACGGAGAAAACCTTGAGCTCACCACGCTGACCTGAGCCCCATCACTGTCCCGTGTCCCCTAGTGCCACATCCGCAGCTCCCAGATCCCTGCAGGGTTGGGGACCCCACCACTCCCCCCGCAGCCCCTTCCAAAGCTCGACCACCCCCCGCGTGAAGAAATTCCTCCTGACGCCCGATCCAACTCTCCCCTGGTGCCACGTGCGCCCACGCCCTCACGTCCCATCACTTGTCACTGGTGCTGGTGGTGCTGGGAGAAGCTGTCCCATGGGGACCCCGAGGCAGGGGCAGGCAGGACGGGGTCGTGAACCGATGGACGATGTTGGTTGTGGTTCCTCCACGACACAGCACCGGGGGTTCCCATCGCACCGTGACCTATGGCAGATGACACGGGTGGGCAGTGCTGGGCTGGGGACCTTCTGCCAAGCTGTCCAACGCCCCCCCCGAGCCCCCTGGGGACCATGGCCCGAAGCAGCCCCCCCACACTCATGGGGACCATCCTGCAGGTCCGAAGACTTTAAGGACTTCCTGAGGAAATCCTTGGAGAAGAGCCCCGAGGCGCGCTGGTCGGCCACGCAGCTGCTGCAGGTGGGTGGCCCCCGTCCCGTCCCCACCCTGCCTGTCCCCGGTGGTGGCCCCCAGCCCCATCCCTGCTCATCCCCGGCTCCTTCTCAGCACCCCTTCGTGGCGGGGGTCTCCGACAAGCGGCCGCTGCGGGAGCTGGTGGCCGAGGCCCGGGCAGAAGTGCTGGAGGAAGAGGATGAGGAGGAAGCTCCGGGCCCCTCGGTGCGTGAGTAGTGACCAACGCGCCGTGGGTGCAGGGGACGGCTCCCCCCGAGACTTCCCATCAGCTTCACCTCACCTCCCTGCCACCATCCATCCCGCAGCCCGTCCAGGAGCACGGAGGCTCCTCCTGCCCCCCATCCCCGAGGGAACCCCTGCAGCATCAGCCCCCAGCCCCAGCGGGGGGGCTCAGCGAGGAGCCCCCCGTGCGGACGGAGGTAGTGCCCAGGAGCAAGACAGCGTCCGGCGACTTGAAGTCAGCGAGGAGGAAATCCTCACCCGTGCCCACGGGCTCCCTGAGGATCCCCTCGAGGAAGCCGTCCGAATTCCTGAAGCTGATGCGGCGCAGGTCGCTCTTCGGGGGGGTCAGGGCCCAAGAAACGGCTCGGGAGCAGCAGGGGGGGGAGGCGAGCGGCTTGGAGCACTTGGAGCTGGGTGCGCCCCAGGGGACGGCGGAGGCAGGAGGAGACACCCAGGGGTGCCAGCAGGAGGGCAGCGTCCCTCCGGAGACCCCCTGCACCCCAGCTGAGCCCCCCCCGGGGCCAGGCCAGGAGGGAGACCTCGCTGAAACGCAAGAACCCCAGCGTGGACCTGGGGCTGAGGAGGGAAGCCAACACACCGATACCCCAGCCGTGGATGAAATGCCTGCGGAGGGACAGCTCGCAGCCCCGCTGCGCCCCGTTTCGCCCCCCAAAATTGATGAGCAAAAGGAATCAAGGCGTGCTGCTGCTCGTAGCCTGCCCATCCTGCCGGGGCCCCCAGATGGAGCCGATGGGGGCCGGTGTGGAGGCTCTGCCAAAGGGGTCCTGGGTGAGGATCCAGGAGGACAGAGGACAAAGCAGCACCCAAGCCGTGCTGGTGCCCACACCGAGCACCAACCGTGGGGTGGCTCCCAGCTGGTGGCAGCCCTGGACCTGTGGCCCTTGGGGACCAACGCCTGGAGCTTCAAGAAGCTCGCAGAGCATCAGTGCTGGGTCACGGCACCCTCACGAGGTCCAAAAGTTGAAGCTGGCTCCATCGGGGCTGGAGGTGGCCCTGGGAAGGACGGGGACAGAGCAGAGAGGGCACCCACGGGACCTGAGGGTGATGGGGAGCCTGAGGACACCAAAACAGAGGGGGAGAGGGTGCTGCAGGAGGGGGCATCATTGGTGCCCTGTGTGATGGAGGAGGAAGCCGTGGGGTCAGAAGTGCCTGAGGGGGGGCAGGAGCCCCCGACCGGTCAGGGAGAGGATGGAGAGAGGAACGAGGGGGAGAAAAACTCAGCCGAGTGCAAGCCCATCGCTGGCTCCTCGGCCCTGGTTAGGCAGGAGGCTGGGGGGGAGGAGGAAAAAGCCACCAACAGCGATGAAACCCCGGTGGAAACTTCTCCTGGTGAAGCCCCGGTGCCAGCAGGAGCCCAGCTGGAAGATGAGACTGGGGAAGGGTGTGGAGACCCCAATGCAGCAGGGGGTGCAGCCGGCCTGGCTGAGACAATGCCAACAGGAGAGGAGCTGGAAGCAGCCCCTGCAGGAGGGGGACCTGCCGGTGAGGGAGCCCAAACGGCAGCAGGGGATTCATCCAGCGTGGAGATCCCGGGGGTGCTTAAAGAGGAAGAGAAAGCAGAGGACGGCCCCAGAGATTGCCAGCAAGGGGCTGCTAATGG
Source organism: Aythya marila (assembly GCF_965140915.1). Classification (NCBI taxonomy): domain Eukaryota; kingdom Metazoa; phylum Chordata; class Aves; order Anseriformes; family Anatidae; genus Aythya; species Aythya marila. The sequence continues at coordinate 4,207,420 of NC_139067.1, read as the reverse complement.
GAACAGCTGGAGGGGACACGATGGGGACGACGGAGAGCTCAGGGATGGGGCACGGCTTGGAGATGGGGCACAGCTCGCTCCAGCTCCTGGAGAACCTTTGAGGGATGAAGAGGTGGGCGGCTTGGAGAGTCACGGAGCGGTGCCAGAGCCCCTTGGAGCACACCCAGAGGCCACGAACACCTCGAGCGTTGCTGCTCCTGTCCACTCCCCCGCCCAGGTGCAGACAGCGTGGGAAGGGAACGCACCAGACCCAGCGGTCACGTCAAAGCAAGGAGAAGAGCCACCTCCCGTGGAAAACCCTGCAGCCGTGCAAGGTCTGAGCACCCTCCCCGTGACACCGCAGCCTCCCCCCTCTGTCGGGGAAGCCCAGCAGGTGAGCAGCTCGCAGGCGACGTGACCCACGGCGCTGCCCCCTGCACACGGGCTCCACGTTAGGTTTGCCCAATTTGGGGGTCAGCTGAGCTCCCACCGTTGCCCCCAGCCGCAGGACCCCCCCTCGCTGCGAAGGACGGTGAGGAAAACCCGCAGGTTCGTGGTGGACGGCGAAGAGGTGAGCGTGACGACCGCCAGGACGGCCAGCAGGGCCGGGCCGAGGGACGAGAAGACGCGCTCGGCTCGGTGAGTGGAGGGAGGCTGGGGCTGGGGGGGGGGCTTTTTCCAGGCTTGCGGCCCCCCTCCCATCCCAACTCGCCCCCCCCTTTAGGCGCCAGGAGCTCCGCGAGCTGCGGGTGCTGCAGAAGGAGGAGCAGCGTGCGCAGAGCCAGCTGGAGCAGAGGTTCCACCAGCAGCGGGAGCAGATGTTCCGCCACATCGAGCAGGAGATGACGGTAACGGGGACAGGGGCTGGCTGCGACTGCGGGGCCAGAGAGGGGCGCACGGCCCCCAGCCCGTGCAGGGAGGAGCTGGGGTCTCACTGCAGGAGATGCTTTTGGGGGTTCAGTTGGTTCGGTGGCCACATCCCCGGTTGTCCCAGCCCCATCGATGCAGTGCACAGGTCACTTTTTGGAGGGGACGCTGCCTGCTCCCGGGTGTCACCGCAGCCCCCGTTAACCCTTCCCCTGCCCCTGGGTGGCAGAGCAAGAAGGAGTACTACGACCGGGAGGTGGGGAGCTGGGAGCGGCGCCACCGGCAGCTGAAGGAGTGCCAGGAGCTCAAGTACACGGCCAGGCTGCGCGACGAGGCCAAGCGCCTCAAGGCCCTCCAGGAGAAGGACTGCAGGAGGAGGCTGCAGGAGCTGAAGGGTGATGGAAAAGAGGTGAGGGTCTGGGATGGCGCTGTCCCCCCCCGGCCGTGGCACCAGGACATGTGCCACTGGGGACCATCTGCTCTGGGTGGCCGCAGGAGCAGCGGTTCCTGCAGCAGCAGCAGCAGGAGCTCAACGCGGCGCTGCAGAGGGTGGTCCAGGAGCACAAGAAGAAGATGACGTCCATCGACTGGGAGTGCATCAGCAAGATCCACAGCCTGCGACGAGGTGGACGGGGCTGGGAGGAGGAGGAGGGCGGAGGGGTCCCGGGGAGGGGAGCTGGGGGGGTTGGAGCCTGGGCCGGGTCGTGGTCACGGCGCTGTGCTCTCGCCCGGCAGCCCGCGAGGCGGTGGTGTGGAGCATGGAGCAGGGGCACCTGCAGGAGAAGTACCAGCTCTTCAGGCAGCAGGTGACCGAGCAGCACGCGCTGCAGCGGCAGCAGCTCCGCAGGCGCCACGAGAAGGTGAGGCCGGGGCCGGGTGGCCACATCCCCCCTACCCCCGGCTCCTCGGTCACCTCGCTGCTCCGTCCTCATGCAGGACACCGAGCGGGTGCAGCGCTTCCACCAGCTCGCGCTGGAGGAGCTGAGGAGCCAGCAGGCCCAGCAGCGGGCCCAGCTGCTGAAAAGCCAGCGCTGCGACGCCAAAACGCGCCTGGCCCTCTTCAAGGGCAACCTGAAGAGCCAGGAGGTCAACGGGGCCGAGCAGAGAGAGCTGGCCAAGCAGGTGGGGGCTGCCTGGGACACCGGGGGGGACGAAGCCTGGGGAGGGCTGGGGACGGGCGGCGTGACGGGGGCTGTCCCCCCGCAGTTCCTGCAGCAGGAGGAGAGGCGGCAGCAGGCGGAGGTGCGGCGGCAGCAGGAGCAGCAGGCGCAGGAGCTGCAGCAGCTGCAGCAGCAGCAGGCCGAGAACTTGGTGGAGCTGGAGCAGATGCAGGTACCGGGGAGCAGCCTTCCCGCGCCTCCCCAAGTGAATCCCTTCCACCTCTCCCCGAGTGAATCCCTTCCCCTTGCCACCTCGCCTCTCCCAGAGGGAGAAGATGCAGCTGCTGGAGGAGCAGGAGAGGAGGCAGCTGGGGCGGCTGGACGAGGAGCACGCCATGGAGCTCAGCGAGTGGAAGCAGCGGCTGGCTGCCCGCAAGGAGGTGAGCGGTTCCCCCGCACCCGCAGCATCCCGAGCCCGTTCATCCCATCCCCGGGGGTCTGACGGAGGGCTCCTTCCCTGCCACCCAGGGCTGGGGCGCTGAAATGCTGCTTCTGTCCCACAGATGCTGGAGGAGGAGCTGGGGAACGCGCTGCCAGCGCAGCGGCACGGAGAGCTGCACGGCAGCCACGGCAGCAGGACCGGCCGCTTCTTCCACCTCCCCTCCTGACACTACGCCGGGGGTTTCGGGGAGAGGCAGGCGTCCTCCGGGAGCTGGGAATGAAGGACCCCAAAGGCTGCCCCAGGATGCTGAGGTGCTGCACAGACCACGGGGGCAGCAGGCGTGGAAGCCTTCAAGCCCTCCTCAGTCCCTGCCATGCAGCCAGAACGGCCCCAAAGCCCCTCGGGGCAGTCACCCCCCTGACCCCAAAGCCACGGATACAGGGGCGTTGCCCTCCTGCCAGCTGGTTACCCCTCGAGGAAATACAGCCTTTAACAAAGTCCCGGTTTGTCGTTATTTTACTAAAAATCTCCTGTCTGTGCTGTGAGCTGCCAGCGTCCCCATCCCCACCATCCCCACCACCACCAGCCCAGAAACAATTTCCCGTCACGATGATCTCCCATCCCAGCAATTTCCCATCCCAGCGATGATTTCCCATTCCATTGATGCTTTCTCTTTCTGCCAGTGGTTTCCCATTATAATGAGAACTTCTTAACCCCAAATTCCCCATCCCAATGACTTCTTCTCCCAACCATTTCCCTCCCTGGGGTGGGCTGACCTTGGCTGGCCACCAGCTGCCCCCCAGCCGCTCTCTCATTCCCCCAACCAGACTTTACACCACTCTGCCCCCCTCTGGGCCCAGTTCAGCCAGCTTTTAACCCAGCTCCCTTTCTGCCCAGCCTTCAACACCTTACCCACCAGGAGCTGATGGGGAGCAGCCTCAAATTCCCTCCTGAAGTCCACACAAACCATCCCTGGGATGGCCTCCCACCCCATCGCGCTTTCCCATCCCAACAGCTTCCCATCTCAATAAACATTTGTGATCCCCCCCCCCCCCCATTTCCCACCCCAACATGTCCCCGTGCCAGCAATTCCTAACCCCAGTGGGGCTTTTGGAGGAAAGGTGACTTTTGGAGGGCTGGTGGCGGTGGCCCTGGGACACTGGCATTTGTGCTGCCCCGTAGGTGTGTGTGTGTGGGGGGGAGAGGCTGGGGGCTGTTTCACCCTCCTGCTCTGCACCCTGGGGTGCTCCCAGCACGGGCTGGGGATGCGGGTGGCAAGGTGTGGATGGGGGTGGCAGCACAGGGCAGGGGTGCAGGGGGTGGTGCTGGTGCAAGCCGGGAGGGTGCCAGGGGTGGAACTGGGGTGAAGCAGGGCGCTGGGACTGAGGCTGGGGCTGGGACTGGGATTGGGATTGGGATTCGGACCGCGGTGCTGGGGTTGCTCGGAAGAGAAGAGAAGAGAAGAGAAGAGAAGAGAAGAGAAGAGAGAAGAGAAGAGAAGAGAAGAGAAGAGAAGAGAAGAGAAGAGAAGAGAAGAGAAGAGAAGAGAAGAGAAGAGAAGAGAAGAGAAGAGAAGAGAAGAGAAGAGAAGAGAAGAGAAGAGAAGAGAAGAGAAGAGAAGAGAAGAGAAGAGAAGAGAAGAGAAGAGAAGAGAAGAGAAGAGAAGAGAAGAGAAGAGAAGAGAAGAGAAGAGAAGAGAAGAGAAGAGAGAACGGAAAAAGAAAAGGAAAAAGAAAAAGAAAAAGAAAAAGAAAAAGAAAAAGAAAAAGAAAAGGAAAAAGAAAAAGAAAAAGAAAAAGAAAAAGAAAAAGAAAAAGAAAAAGAAAAAGAAAAAGAAAAAGAAAAAGAAAAAGAAAAAGAAAAAGAAAAAGAAAAAGAAAAAGAAAAAGAAAAGAAAAAGAAAAAAAGAAAGAAAGGTAACGCTGCCCTCTTGCGACCGTCCCATGGCGCTGCCTCCTCCTCCCGGGCTCACCGGCACTTCAACGGCAGGGAAACGTCGTCCTGACCGGCTTCCTTCCCCGTTTTTTTATAGACAGGAGGGTTGGGGCAAAGAAGGTGCTTACAGCAGAGCCTGTCCCTTCTCCCAGGGACTCACCTCGCTCAGTTTAGGGACACTGAATCTCAAGTGGGCAATGAACAGCTGTGCGAAGAGTTTTGCAACTTAATTCAGATGCTAAGGCCCCGTGGTGCGTTACAACGCCCCGTGTATGAGTTAGGGATGGGATAAGGCCCCCTGGTGCATTACGATGCCTGTATACATATGGCTGAGGCCAACTGCATGAAGTTTAACAAGGCCAAGTGCCGGGTCCTGCACCTAGGATGCAATAACCCCAAGCAGAGCTACAGGCTGGGTGATGAGTGGTTGAAGAAGTACCTGTGAATATTGGTTGATATTCAGCTGAATATGAGCCAGCAGTGTGCTCAGGTGGCCAAGAAGGCCAACGGCATCCTGGCTTGCATAAGAAACAGTGTGACCAGCAGGGCTAGGGAGGTGATCGTCCCCCTGTACTCGGCTCTGGTGAGGCCGCACCTCAAGTACTGTGTTCAGTTTTGGGCCCCTCGCTACAAGAAGGACATGGAGGTGCTTGAGCGGGTCCAGAGAAGGGCGACGAAGCTGGTGAGGGGCCTGGAGAACAAGTCCTATGAGGAGCGGCTGAGGGAGCTGGGCTTGTTCAGCCTGGAGAAGAGGAGGCTCAGGGGCGACCTTATCGCTCTTTATAAGTACACTAAAGGAGGCTGTAGCGAGGTGGGGGTTGGTCTGTTCTCCCATGTGCCTGGTGACAGGACAAGGGGAACGGGCTAAAGTTGCGCCAAGGGAGTTTTAGGTTGGATGTTAGGAAGAACTTCTTTACTGAGAGGGTTGTTAGGCATTGGAATGGGCTGCCCAGGGCAGTGGTGGAGTAACCAGCCCTGGAGGTCTTTAAAAGACGTTTAGATGTAGAGCTTAGGGATATGGTTTAGTGGAGGACTGGTTAGCGTTAGGTCAGAGGTTGGACTCAATGATCTTGAGGTCCCTTCCAACCTAGACTATTCTGTGATTCTGTGACATGAGGCTGGTGTGGGTGGGATCAGCGAGCAATCGCACCCACACCTTATATTACAATCACTCCCAAGCGTGGCTTCAATTTAAATGGGACACAAGCTTGATTGCATGGATTCTGACCTGAAAAACTTCACGGGCCTGTAATAATGGATGAGCAATCACAACAAAAGGTGCTTGAACTTTACGTGGGATGTGAGTAACGGGAACTGTAGAGCCGTATTTTCACTGCTCCTATTTCTGCTGTGCAGTAACAGTCACTGGGTACCGACAGCCGGTGGACACAGCCCAAACCCCGGGTCTGGCTCAGGGTTTGTCCCCCGGACAAGGCGACGAAGCCACCTCCTGCCCTCCAAACCCAATTTCTCCTGATCCACGCAGTGACCGTGAGCGTTGCGGGGGGCTCCCAGCCTGGCCCCCAGCACCCCCGGGAGGCCTGTCCAGTTCCTCACCTCCCTTATGGCAAGGGATTTTTCCCAATTCCTCCCTAACGCCCCCAATTCCTCCCTGATGACCCCCCACTTAATTAAATCCATCAGCCCGTCCCATCACTGCACCGCCTGACCCCGACCCCGCTCCCCATCCCCGCCAGCCTGCCCAAGGCCCCCAAACAAGGACGAGAAGTATTTTATTTTATTCTTTTTTTTTTTGGCTTTTTCCCCAGAAAAGTGCCCTGCGCGGCGCTGCCCGCCTCCCCCCATCCCTCCCCCAGCCCCTTGGGGCGGCCATAGCGGCGCCATCATGGCGGCCGCCCCCGTCTCCTAGCAACGCCCGCCCTTCCTGGAGGAAGGGGCGTGGCCCCCCGCCCCCAGCCGCCATTGGCTGAGGGGCGCGACCTCCTCCCTCTCCCATTGGCCATCCCGAGGAGGGGGGCGGGGACTCGGCTTGCACGCGGGCGGCGCGGGGTTAGCGCGTGGCCGGAGGGCGGTGACGTAGCGGTGACGTAGGAGGCGCCGGGATCCCCCCCGCGCCCCGCTGAGAAGGGGTCGGGGAAACCCCCCCGGGGCGGGGGGGGATGGGCGGGATTGGGGGGGGGGGAACGGGGAATTGGGGCTGGAAGGGACTGGGGGGGGTCCCACGGGGGCTGGGCTCCGGGTGCAGGATTTGGGGTGGGATCCCATGGGATTGGGGCCGGGGATCCCTGGGGTCGGGGCCGTGTAGGATTTGGGGGGGGGGGGGGCCATGGGGTCAGGGCTGTGCAGGACCTGGGGGGGGGAGGGCATGGGATCGGGGTTGTGCAGGATTTCAGGGGGGATCCCATGGGATTGGGGCTGTGTGGGGTTTGGGGGGAATCCCATGGGGTCGGGGCTGTGAAGGATTGGGGGGGGAGGGTTCCAGTGGGGTCAGGACTCTGCAGGATTTGGGGTGGGATCCTGTGGGATCGGGGCTGTGCAGGAGGTGAGGAGGGTTCCCATGGGATTGGGGTTGTGTAGGATTTGGGGGGGGTCCCATGTGGGCTGGTTTTGGGGTGTAGGATTTTGGGGTGGGTCCCATGGGATCGGGGCTGTGTGGGATTGAGGGGGGGTCCCATGGGATTGGGGCTATGCAGGATTAGGGGAGGAGGATCCATGGGACTGGGGCTGTGAAGGATTGGGGGGGTCCCGTGGGGCCAGGGCTGTGCAGGATTTGGGGTGGATCCCCTGGGATCAGGGCTAGTGGCGGGAGATCTGCCCCCCAGTGTGCCACAGGACCCCAGATCCCCCCGGCTCCATCCCCAGCCCCACCCTGACCCCCCCTCAGCAGGGATCTGCAGCCCCCAGGGACCCACCCTGGGAGGGATCCACCACCCGCAGCCTCCTTTTGGGGATCCGCTCCCCACCCCCTGGCTCAACCCCCCCAGCCCGGGACCCCCCCATCCCTCCTGCTGGGGGCTCGGTCCCGGTGCCCACCGTCCCCCCCCCACCGCCCGCAGGTGCCGGATGCCCCCCGGCCGCGTGCCCTTGGCGCTGCCCCGCGCCATGCGCCTCGTCCGCTTCCAGCCTCCTGGGGGGGCCGAGCCCCGGCTGGGGCTGGAGGAGGAGGAGGGTGGGGGCCTGGTGGACCTCAGCGGGGCCGAGCCCTCGCTGCCCCGCTCCATGCGGGCCTTCCTGGAGACCGGCGAGCACGGCCTGGCCGCGGCCTGCAGGTGGGCTACGGGGTCCCGAGGTGGTCTATGGGGTCCTGAGGTGGGCTACGGGGTCCTGAGGTGGGCTACGAGGTCCCGAGGTGGGCTACGGGGTCTTGAAGTGGGTTATGGGGTTCAGAGGTGGGTGTTGGGGTCTCCAGGTGCTTATCAGAGAATCCTAGAATCACAGAATGCTTTGGGTTGGAAGGGACCTGAAAGGTCATCTCGTTCCACCCCCCCCCGCCAGAGGTAGGGACACCACAAGAGTCCCAAGGTGGGTGTTGGGGTCCTGAGATGGGTGCTGGTGTCCCAAGGTGGGCTATGGGGTCCCGAGGTGTCTTACTGAGTCCGGAGGTGGGTGACAAGGTCCAGAGGTGGTTGTCAGGGTCTGGAATAGAGTGCTGGGGTCCTGGGGTGGGTTACAGGGTCATGAGGTGGGTTATGGGGTCCAGAGGTTGGGGTCCCAAGGGTTCCTGCCACCGTCCCCATGCTCAGCCCTGTCCTGAGGTGGTTTATAGGGTCCAGGGTTGGGGTCCCAAGAGTTCCTGGCACTGTCCCCATGCTCAGCCCCATCCCCGCAGAGTTCTGGCCTCGGGCCAGCACCGCCTGCCGAGGGCGGGGGCGCGGCTGCTGGCCCCCATCGGTGACCCCGAGAAGGTGATCTGCGTGGGGCTCAACTACCGCGACCACTGCCTGGAGCAGGACGTCAAGGTGCCCAAGGAGCCCCTCATCTTCAGCAAGTTCCCCAGCGCCATCGTCGGGCCCTTCGACGACATCGTGCACCCGGCCGAGAGCAGCGTGAGTGCCCCGCGGCCCCCACCCCGCGCCCCCCGCCCCATTTTGGGGGGTGCATTCCCCCCCCCGAGCCCCAATTTGTCCCCCAGGAGGTGGACTGGGAGGTGGAGCTGGCTGCTGTCATCGGGAAGACGGGGCGGCACGTCCAGGTAACGGCAGCGCCTTGTGCTTTGGGGGGGGTGGCTGTGGCCCTGCCACCTTGTGTCCCCCCCCCCAGCACTGGCTGAGTGTCCCCCCCCCAAGGAATCGGCGGCGCTGGAGCACGTGGTGGGCTTCACCGTGGCCAACGATGTCAGCGCCCGGGACTGGCAGATGCGGAGGAACGGGAGGCAGTGGCTGCTGGGGAAAACCTTCGACACCTTCTGTCCCCTGGGGCCGGCCATTGTCACCAAGGACTCGGTGCCAGGTGGGGGTGGGACGGGGCGGGAGGCAGACCCCAAGCTCGCCCCCACCTCGAGCGTGGGGTCCCCGAGGTGCCCCCCCCCTTGGTGACACGTCCCCTGCGCAGACGTCCACAACCTGAGCATCCGCTGCAGCGTCAACGGGCAGCTGATGCAGAGCAGCAGCACCAAGCAGCTCGTCTTCAGGCTGCCCCAGCTCATCGCATGGGTCTCCCAGTACGTGCGGCACCAGGAGGGGGGGGGACAGCACGGGGAGGGGGGGCCGGCAGCGTCCCGGCTCCCCCCGTGTGCGGGACCCCGGCCGACGGCTCCCCTGCTCCCCCCAGGTTCGTCACGCTGCGCCCCGGGGACGTGCTGCTCACAGGGACCCCTCCGGGTGTGGGGGTTTTCCGGAAGCCCCCCGTGTTTTTGAAGGTGAGCACGGGGTGGAGGGCTCGAAACGGGGCCGGGAGGGTTGGGGTGGCCCCCCCATTGGATCAAACACACTGCAGGCTTTACACCTTCCTCCCCCCATCCCTTCTCACCAACCCACCCAGCGCCCCAAATTTCCCCCTCCCAGGCTCCCAGCTCATGCTGGAGGTGGAGACCCCCCCTTGGCCGCCCTCCCCACGCGCCCCACTCCCCCCTCCCCACGGGGCACGCACCCCTGGGGCCCAGCAGCCCCCACTTTGCCCCCCCCCGAGCCCGCAGCAGGCGCGGTGCCAGCAGCACCTCCTGCCTTGCAGCCAGGCGACGAGGTGCGCTGCGAGATCGAGGAGCTGGGCACCATCTGCAACAAGGTGGTGTGAGCACCGAGCCCCCCCCTGCTTCGACTGAGCCCCCCCCCGGGCCTCGCCGTGCCGCGACGGCGTTCAATAAAGCCACACGAGGAGGAGGAGGAGGAGGAGGAGGGTGCTGCTCCCTCTGTGCCCGCAGCTGGGTTTATTGCCGCGCCGGGGCTACGGCTGCAGGAACTGCTGGATGAAGGCTCGCAGCTTCCCCCGGCCCTCGGAGGAGCGGAAGGGCTCGGTGAGGTGCAGAAGGGGCCCCGCGGGGCTCGGCGCCTCCTCCAGCACCTGGGGAGGGACGGGGGGGTCACAGTGAGGCTGCTGGGGATGGGGACGGGGGCAGAGCCCGGCCGTGCTTACCCCCATCTCCTTGAAGGTCCGCAGCGTGCTCAGCGCCAGGCTCTGGGTGGGGCGCTCTGGAGGGAGAGAAATCCCCGAGGGAGCCCCCCCAGTCCCACCCGCAGCCCAGCAGGGGTGGGGGGACGCCCGCCACCAGGCCCCGACTCACCCAAACCATCCTCCTCTGCTAGGAACTGCTGCAGTGCCCCCGCACAGGCTGCCTCTAGGGGGGGGAGCCGGGTCAGCACCAGGGTGGGGGGGAAAACCCCGACACCCCCAGCTCCGGGGCAGCGCAGCCCTCGTGGGCTCCAGGAGGGGCTGGGGCTGCGAGGGTGGGTGCTGCCGACCTGCCTCGGTTTCCCCCAAAGCCAAGCAGGGCTGGGGTGGGGGTAGAAGAAGAAGGGGCCATGGGGGTGTCCTGGGGGGGGGTCCTACCAGGCTGGGGCCAGCTGGGCTGCTCCAGGAAAGCCGCTGCCCGCGCGTAGGTCTGCAGAACGGGGCTCAGGAGGCGGCAGAGGAAGAGGAGGAGGCCAGGCGAGCCTTCGGGCTCTCGGAGCTGGGGAGAGCCCGAAGTGAAACGAGTTTGTGGAGCCTCAGCACCCTGCCACATCCCAAGGGTGTGGAGGGGGGGGGAGCCCCCACGCACCTTGAAGCAGCGGTTGCAGACGTCCTCGCTGTCGCTGTCACTGTCACTGTCGGTGAAATCCATCTCGGCCCAGGGCTGCCTCTTGCTGAAGGGCTTCGGGGCTGGGTCGCACTGCCAGCGCTCGTTCTCCGACTGCACAGCGACACCGGGCACCCCTGAATGGCACCACGCATCCCTGTCCCCTCACCCCAGCCCGAGGGGGTCCTTCCCAGCCCAGGGGGAGCAGGGGACAAGTGCCCCAGTCCCTTGTCCCCGACCAGGACCGGAGGGCACGGAGCAGAGCGGGGACACCCACCTCCTCAGCCTCCAGCAGCCCGCACAGGATGAGCTTGTCCAAGATGTCCTGGCTCTGGTGGTCGAGGGGCTGGCAGGGCTGGCAGAGAGGAGAAGGGGCTGGTGAGGAGCCAGCGAGTGCCCGGCCACCTCCACGCAACGGCAGCTGTCCCCGTGCCGCCTGCTCCCACCTGGAGCCCCAGCAGGCTGGGGGGCAGCAGCTGGAGCAGCAGCAGGGTCTTGTGGAGCAGCTCGTCCTGGCTCAGCGTGATGCTGGCGGGGCAGGAGGCCACCCCCAGGAAGGGCAGCATCTCCAGCAGCAGGGCATGGATGGCGCAGGCTGAGTGGGGCGAGCAGTGTCACCGCGGTGTCACCAGGCCCCAAGTCAGGGACCCCCGTGCCCCGCTGCTCACCTCCCACCGCCTCGCTGGCGAAGACGGGCAACAGGGCTGCGCTGTGCTGGCCCAGCTCCCAGCGCGCCTCCACCGAGACCTCGGGGACCACCAGGACGTCACCAAGGGGTGCGAGGTGGTAGAGGGTGAGGTGGGCTCTGAGCAGGGCCAGGCTGTGCCACACCAGGGCGCGGAGCTGCCCTGAGAAGCCCACGTCGTGCTGGCGCACCAGCGTCTCCTCCAGGAGCCACACGAAGTCTGACATGAGCCGGGAGAGCAGCACGCCCTGCGGGGAGAGAGAGGAGGCTGAGCTGGGCTGGGGGGCTCCGAGGGCAGCCTGGAAGCCCCCCGAGGGCCTCGCCTCACCTGGCGGTGCTTGTGCAGCAGCAGCGCGGACGTGATGCCCACGGCCGTGACGGCGGAGCAGGCGGCGCTGTCTGCGGGGAGCGAGAGGTGCTCGTTTGTCTCCCTTGGCACTCGGTTGTTTGTGCTCTATTTCCAGCACGGGTGCTGCCAGGCAGCAGCAGGAGCAGGGACACGCAGCCCCCAGGGCGTCCTGCTCCCCTGCAGCCTGCGTGCCATGCGGGTGGCTCAGGACAGCCGCCCCCCCCCCAGCAGCCCCCTCACCGGTCAGGGCGTGCAGGCCCAGCCTGGTCACCATCAGTTTGGCTTCTGCCTCCGAGCCAGGAGCCGTTCCTGAGGCCGGACCCTCAGGCTCTGCCCTCTCGCTGTGCGGCTGGCTGGAGCTGCAGAGCAGGGGGTGAGAGAGGTGGGAAAGGGGGGGCTGGGAACAGGCGTGGGGGGGCGAGGCGCTGCCCCGAGCTTACTGCGTGCCGAGGATGGTGGGCAGCAGCAGCTCCTCCGGCGGCTTCCCCGCGCTGCTCTGTCTGCTGAGGGTTTTTGTCACAAACTCCTGGGGAGGAGGACGGAGCTGGTTACTGCCAGCAGCCCTCAGCACCACGCAGATGAATCCACGCCTTTGGGCCCACCAAGAGCTGCCCCATCGAGCCCCAGCTTCCCCTAGACACAGGCTCAGCGGTTCTCTGGAGAACGCCGGATCCCCCCAGGATCCCAAAACCTTTCCACACATCCCCCAGAGGCTTGCAGAGCCCAGAGCATCACGCAGCACATCCCCTGGGGCCGGGCTGGATCCCGGGAGCCAGCTCTGCCCCAGAGGCTGGCCGTGGTGCCGCGGTACCTGCAGGGAGAAGGGCTGGGCGAAATCCACGCGGGCGCAGCCGAGGCGTCGGCGCAGGGCTCGGCACGCAGCCCAGAGGCAGGCACTGAGGCTGAGGGGCCGAGCGCCGTGCTGGGGGAGAAGTGGAGTTAATTAATTAATTAACGGGGTGGCAGAGGGGACGCCCCCACCCCGAATCAGGTGCTGTCCCAGGGCAGGAGTGTGCTCGGGGCCGCTCACCGCTCCGCTGCCCTGGAGGCTGTCGGGGGCCAGGTCATAGGCGATGCCCACGGGGACCAGGAGGACGTCGGGGACGGCACCGTCCCGCACGGCTCGGAGCACCGGGGCCAGCCACTCCTGGGCAGTAGCCGAAAGGTACCGCGGGGCGCAGGGCTCCTCCAGGAAGATCAGCAGAGGCTGCCGGCTCCTCAGCACCTCCTCGACGTACTGGAGCAGAGGGGGTGAGGCTGGGGGTGCCGGTGGCACCGCAGGGACGTGAGGGAGCTGCCACCACCCACGGCCAGGGCTTTACCACAGCTTGACAGCCTCACCCATCTGCCAGCACGTGGTGCTGCAGGTCCAAGAAGCATTCACCGGGTGCTTTGGGTGCTTGGGGGGGTTCCTCCCTCCCAGCCCGGGGGGTGAATGTGGAGGGTGGACTTACCGAGGCAAGCACAGCAGCTGGGAGTCCTCCGTCCTGCCCACTCGATGTCTGCTCCATCCCCACAGGCAGGAAAACCCCTCCCAGGCAGCGAAGCAAGGCCCTGTTGGGGAGGAAAATGCTGTGGGTGCCCCCCAATGAATGGGACCATGTCCTCCCTGCCACCCTTCTGCCCTCCCCACAGGCAATCTCATTCCCCCTGTGTAGGGAAGCAGCCACGTGCCGGGCTGATAAAGGCCTCCCCGTGCCTTACCGGAGGCGAGGGCTGCAGTTCAAGCTGCCCACTGTCACCCTGGGCACCCCCAGGCCGTGGGAGAAGAAGAGGAAGGAGAGCAGCAGCCCGTCCAGCTGGGATTTGTGCGTGGAGAGGAAGACCAGCGGCACGTCGGGCTGTGGGGACGGAGGAGGCGATGAGGACTGGGTGCCGAGGGGGAGATGTGCAGCCACGGTGTGCCGGGAGCGGGCAGCCGGGCTCCTCACCGTCGTGGCAGCCCTCAGCACCATCTCCAGCTGCCCTCGGTGGAGCTGCACGCTGAGGAAGAGGCGGCTCAGGAGCCGGAGCAGGACCCAGCTGCACAACCTGCGGGACGGGGCAGCACAGCAAGGCGGTGAGCAGCCCCCCGGGGGCCGTGGCTGCACCCAAAGCCCCCGGAGACCTCGGCCAGGCTACGAGACAGCACCCGGGCACCATCCGGGGACGTGGTCGCTTCCCTCAGCTCCCTCCCTCTCCTCCCAGGCACAGTCCTGACCCTCCCCTGCCTCAGTTTCCCCAGCCAGGCACAAATGGGGCTGTGCGAGCCGGTTCGCTTCACGGCATCGACTCCTGATCTCACTGCTCAGCTCCCATGAAGCAAATAAACAGCTTCATTATAAATTAAGTTAAAACACTAAAGGCTGGATGTGACAAGACCACCCCCCTCTCCCCCCGGTAACAAAAGCTCAAGTCAATTACCCCTCCATCTCCCCGTCCTCCCGCACGCTGCTTACGGGAAGGATCTGAACGCTTTTATCCCCTGGGTAATTTCTTCCCTTTAAATACTTCAGACTGCTCAGAAGGTTCTTTTATTACAGCTCAATCAGACGAGCAATTAGGGTACAATGCAACCTTTAATTGCCAATTTCTCAATGACAGGAGGTAAAAGAAAAAAAAAAAAAAAGGGGGAGGGGGAGAAAAAGGAGAAATTTTCCTTTGCTTTGCTTTGACTTCCATCCCCCTGGTGTGGCTCCCCCCGTCACCACCACTCCAGCATTTTGTATTCCAGCTCTGCGGAGGGGGAAATATCCCTAGGAGGCCGAGCGAGACCCCGAGGAGCAACCCCCCCTTGCAAGGGGCTCCATGCCCCACCTGAAGAGCAGGAGGGAGCTGGAGCGGAGGAGCGGGACTGGGAATGGCCAAGCTGGGACTGGGAGGTGCCGCACGGCCCCGCACCCACCTGAGCACGGGGAGGGAGAGCGGGGCCTGGATCCCAGCCAGGATCTCCAGGGCTTTCTCCTTCCACCCCCGGCGGGACTCGCTGTTCCCCCCCGAGCCACGGGCCTGCGTGGCAGCGACGTCCCGTACCCTGCAGAGGAGGGAGGCGAGGTGGGAAGCGCGGGTTAAAGCTTTTTTTTTTTTTTTCAGCCAAACCCGCTCTGAGTTACAATAATTACAGTGTACCGGCTGCCAGCCCCGTGCTGGATAATTAGCAGTGACAAGGGGCGAGGTGACAGGTGCCTGACGAGGCCACGTCACCCGGCGCCGCGCAGCAGCAGCAGCCAGAGACCGAACCCGGAGCAGCCCCTGCATGAGGACAGGGTCTCTGCAGGGCCCGGGTCCCACGGGGGGGTGACACCAAAGCCCCCAGCTGTCCCCACTGACCTGTGGCTGCAGCAGACTCTCTCCGGGAGGTCCCTGGGGGTGTCGGCGGGCACCTTCCAGTCCCAGACAGCCAGGAAGCAGCAGAGGCGTCGAACCAGCCAGCCCCGGTACCTGGGCATGGAGACAGAGCGGGTGAAGAGCAGCCGGGGCTGCGGTACAGAGCACCCCCATTTTCAGGGTGCTGTTACTGCATCAGCCTCCCTCAAACGTGCTCTTTGCAAGCGTTCAAGACTTTTCTTCCCATTTTATAGCCGAGGAAATGGAGGCACCGGCACTCTGCTTGGTGCAGAGCGCTGCTCCAGGCCTCACCAGATTGCTGCCCGCTTTCCTGGCACGGAGAAGGAAATCTGGCATTGCTAGGGAAGAGCTGAGGGCTTCCAGGCTGCGAGGAAAGCTCTCCAGGCACCCTCCAGCCCTCCCCGCCTCAGCAAGCCACCCCTGCATCTGCTGACATGTCCCCGAAGCTGCTCTCGCCAGCAGCCCTGCCAGCACCGGCACTGCTGCACATCCCAAGCCAGGGACTTTCCTAAATCCACCCCAAATCAGAACTGGGCAGCACCACTGGGTCGGAGAGGGGTGTACGTGATGTTCCAGACATCACAGAGCATGGGGGACCCAGCGTGCGACGAGGCTGTGGGTGCCCAGGCAGGGGCAGAGGGTCTCCACACCTCCAAGCTGTCTGCTTTTCATCTCAGCCTCCCATCTCCAGCCTCTTTTTTAGCATCCCGCAACTCCTGAGGCGCTCCGAGCGGAGATGAATTATTCAAAGAGTTTGAAAGCTGGGAGCTGGGATATTTCAAGCAGAAGGGAGCATAATGACCCGATTTGGAAAAATACAGCACAGGATTGCTGAGCCGCCAGGGACCGCTCGGAAAGGGAGAGGAACCGGAGGAGTCCGGCACCTCCAAAAACTCGGGCTGAATTCAGCGACAGGCGTTTGGCAAGCGAGCGGCTCCTGGGCGGCCACGTCAGCTCCTCAGCTGCAGCAGGGGCTGGTTCACACCAGCTGAGATCCCCACAGGGCCGTGGGGAGGAGGAAGCGCACGGGGGCTGCCGAGGCCATCTCGCATCTCCCAGGGGTGGGAGCGAGCTGGCCCCGCGTGCGTGAGCTTCTCCTCGTGCCGGAGCCAGAGGGGAGAACGAAAACACCCTCTGCCCCCTCTCAGGCTCTTCCCAACAGCTTCAAGAGATCAAGTTTTGATTTAAGAAGTCCCAAGCCCTTGACACTGTGGCTGACTCCTCTTCCAGGCCACGAGGGTGACAGTAAGCAGAGGAACGGCCCAAGCCCTTTCCTCTCTGCTGTTATTATCGCTCTGCGCTCGGAGATGTGGCTTCCATTCAAAAAATAATTAACGTGACTACTTTCTGGACTAATTAGTGAGCGGGGATGACAGAGAGGCGTCCCTGCACTCCAGTGCAGCAGGGGAAGTCGGTTCCCCAGGGATTCAGACAAGAACAAAAACTGGAAAAAGGGATTTGCCCAGCGTCCCTGGCATGGGGCTCTGCTCCGAGTGCCCACGCAACAACCGGTACCGACGGTGCTGTCCTCACCTGGTGTCCTCCTCCGTCACCTGGGCGGCGCTGCGGAAGCCGAGGGAGGAGAGCTGCGCGTGGTAGAAGCCATCCTGGGAGCAGAGCAAGGGAAATGGCTGGAGGTTAGCCCAAACCAGCTGGGAAAGGCAAACCCACCGCCACGGCACCAGCAGCCCTCAGCTGAGCCCCCGCAGCGGGCTTACCCAGCTCCTCGGGGTGCAGGTCTGGCAGCAGCGCCCCGTGAGCGGCCGGTATTTGCACAGAAAAGGGATGAAAATCTCCAGTTTCTGTCCTGAATCACAGACCCAGGTCTTCATCTGAAGAGGGAAAGAAAGGCAGGGAGAGGGAGGGATGGCAAGGAACTTCCTTGCCCTGGAAATATGAAGTGCAGGCAAACGCTCCCCCAAATGCACTGGGGCAAGAAGTCCACTTCTAAACTCTCTGGGGAGAAATAAAGCTGCTACGTGCTGGTGCAAACCTCCTGTGACCAAGCCCCAGGTTCAGCCTGCAGCTGCCTTCCTCCCCAAGCAGCCCCCTACATTTAGCTTTTAAAGGGGCCTTGGAAAAAAGATGGAGAGCAACTTTCTGCTCAGCCAGATAATGACAAGACAAGGGGAAATGGTTTTAAACTAAGAGAGGGGAGATTTCGATTAGAGGTTAGGAGGAAATTCTTTACTCAGAGGGTGGTGAGGCACTGGAACAGGCTGTCCAGAGAAGATGGGGATGCCCCATCCCTGGAGGTGTTCAGGACCAGGTTAGATGAGGTCCTGAGCAACTGATCTAGGGGTGACATCCCTGCCTGTGTCAGGGGGGTGGAACTGGATGATCTTTATGGTCCCTTCCAACCCGAGCCGTTCTGATTCCAGGATACATTTACGTGCCACTATCACCAGAGGAGTGTGGGGACCTGGAAATGGAGAGAGCAGCACCCTGGGGTGATCACCGTGCTCCGGCAGGAACAAGCCCTCGGAGACGTGTCCAGCACGGCCCGTGGAGGTCAGCTGAGGAGGCAAAGGCAGGAGAGAATCAGTGAGAGTCAGGGTGTGCAGGAAGGCTGTGGAGGCCCCTCGCCCCCATGACAGCAACCAGGAGACCTCTCCCCTCGTAACCAGGGTGGGGGACAATGGGACAACGGCAGCATGGGACCCACAGAGTGCCAGAAGGAGGTGCTGAGCCCCTCTCCCCACCTCAGGCATTTGAAGGGAAGGGACTGGCTCCTTGGTGGGGAAATGAGTTGTTCTACTGCAGAAAGAAAGAAAGGGAGGGAAAAAACAGCAACCAACACTCCAAAAGCCCTCGGGAAAAGAATTTGTTCTTTGTAATACAGCTCCGGCACGGCTACAATTGACTTTTCCCTCCCACACCTTCCTCCCCGCAAGCAAGGAGATGCCAATCTGTACCCAACAACCCCATGGCACCACCAAGACACAGAGATCCCCAGGACAGCAAGGACAGGCGAGAGTCGTGCAGGCAGGGTGGGATGTAACACTGTCCTTCTGGAGATCTCCCCTCCCCAGACACCTGAGAGACACTCGGGCTGAGACCCGCAGTGCTTTGCAGCCCAGGCTCCATGCTGCTCTTCAGGGAGATGTTTACACCCCAAAATGAAGGAATAATCCTTGATTTTCAATCCCAGATTTTCAAACCCAAGCAAGGAGATGCTGCGTGACACCAGCCAACAGCAAACGCACCCACTGCTGATCAGCAGGGACACTTCTCCCTCTATAAAAAACAAACGCAGGAAAGTTAACCATGCAAATGTGGCTCATGGATGCCAGGAGGAGCGGGGTGACAACCACAGCGGGGACATCCCAGGGTCACTCGCGTGCCCACACATGAGACCCCTCTGGCAGAGCCGGTGCAGCCCGCGGAGGCTGCAAACACTTCTACCCCCGCCTCACTTCGGAGCAGAGATTTTAAAGTCATTTTATTCCAAGAAACAGCACTCAGCGAGGCTTCTCCTGGCAGCGACGGGAGCGCGAGCACTTGCTCACGCAGAAAAACAACCTGTTTTTCAAATCTAGCAGGGGAAAAGAAGGAAACAGGGGTCTGGCGTCAGCCTGCCCCGGGCCACCCGGGCACCTGGGGGGAACCCACAGGGGACCCGAGCAGGGTACACCATGCCTGGGTACAGCGGGGCGCTCGTGGCACGAGGGAACAGGGCCAGCACGCCCTGGCAGTCACCACGTCCCCGCCACGGGGACAACCTGTCCTTGTCCCTCGGGGAGCCTCACCTGCCCTCGGGCTGCGACGGTGTGGGGGGGATGCTCGGTCTCGGTGCAGGAGGGGGACGATGCCCCGTGTCCTGTGCTGCACAGCTGGGGAAGAGAAGACAGAAACTGGGCAGAAAGAGTGGGTTTTGGGTCTGGTCCTGCAGAGGGGGCTGCTGGCACAGGGCATCCCCACGGACCCCACGGGGCTGGGGAGGGGCAGGAGGAACGGACCCCACAAAGGCCCCACAAAGTCCTTGGTGGGGTTTGGGAACCCAACCCCACAGACCCCACGGGTCCCACTGAGCCTTGCTCATGGGGAATGCACCCCACAAAGACCCCTTACATCCTACACAGACCCCTTCCACCCTACATGGACCCCACACACCCTACATGGGCTACACACAGCCCACATGGACCCCATACACCCCCCATGGGCTACACACACCCCACATGGACCCCATACACCCCACATGGGCCCTACACAGCCCACACGGGCCCTACACACCCCACATGGACCCCATACACCCCACATGAGCCCCACACAGGCCCCACAGAGCCCTGGGGGCTTTGGGAGCCCACGCTGCACGACCCCACAGGGCCCTGGGGAGTGCACAGGCCCCACACAGCCCCTATAGTCGTGGTCTGGGGGAACCCACCCTACACGGGCCCCACAGCCCCCCTAGGGCCGTGATTTGGGGTGCACCCCCCAGGCCCCGGCCCCGCTCACCACCGCCCGGCCCGGCCCGGCCGCCCCGCTCCGCCCCCGGGTGGGCACGGCCTGAGCGGGCCCCTCCTGGGTCTCGGTCCCCGGGGTGGTGGCCATGGCCCTGTGCCCCCCCCCCCCCCCCGACCCCCCAAATCCCGGTCTCCGTCCCCCCTTGTCTCCCCTGTCCCCCCTTTTGTGCCCCCCCCGTCCCCGACCTCCTCAAGGCTGGGAGCCCGCGGGGGCTGCGGCGGGCAGGCCTTGAGTGAGGGTGCTGAGGGATTAAGGGGGGAAAAAAAAAGAAAAAATAAGGGAAAATAACAAGTAAGGACAAATAAAAAGGCATTTATATAGAGGGGGGCAGCTCCAGAGCCTGGGCAGGGGGGCTGCGTCCTGCCCACCCCAGGCCCGGCTCTTTCGGGGTCCTCCAGCTCTCTGTGTTCTTCCAGGCTTTTTCCCTCTTTTTTCTTTTCTTGTTCATCACTTTTTGTGTGTGTGTGAGGGGAGCTTTTTCTCATTTGTTGGCTTTTCCTCAGTTTTTCGATCTTTTTCTCACTTTTTTCTACTTTTTTTCTCACTTTCCACCAGACCCCGATAGCAGCAGAGCATCGCCCGGCGACCCCGGCAAATCTCACCCCGCGAGGAAGCTTTCACGCGGCCCAGCCCAGAATTTTGAAAAAAATTTTTAAGCATTTTCTCCGCAAAGTGCCTGCTGCGGCTTTTCACCCCCCGGCGCGCCGCCGCCAGCCGCGCGGTGGTGGCCATGGTTACCGTATCTCCCCTTCCCTGCCTCGTGCCGCGCTGCCATTAAACCCAAGTACAAATAAAGCACTTTCACAAGCCCCGGCGGCCCCGAAGCCGCTCCCAGATCCTTATTTTTAAATATTTGAATGGAAAGCAGCATTTTTCCCCCATGAAGAAACAGATTGCCCCCGCCGCGTTCCCGCCTGACCTCCCCTCCGCAGGCGAAAGTGGCCAAATGTTGTCACCACCCCGCGAAATAAAGCAAACAGCACGGGACGGAGGGAGCGCACCGCAGGGCTGCAATCGAGCCCGTTTCCAACCCCAGTAAGCCCCGGAGCTGCAGGCTGAGACCTGGCAGGAGCTCATCACACCTCAGCATCGCCCACGCTGCTCCCACACCAGCGCTTTCCCAGTCTGAGGCAGACTGGTGCCAGTTCTAGCCAGCCGCTGGGCCTGAGCATCCTCCCTGGCAACAACCTCTGCACCCGAGGGAGGAGGCTGGGCGCAGCAATTAATGTTTCTGCTCAATTAACCTCTCCCCGCGCTTCCCCATCGCTGGCGGGGCCGCGGGTTGGCTCAGCAGCAAGTGTGGGGTCAGCCCAGCCTGAGCAAGCCCTCGAGCCCCCGGCAAGTCCCCAGGGAGCACCGAATTCCAGAGGCATGCGGACTGACGCCACACGCTTTGGGGTCTAACCAGGGCTTTTTTTACAATTTTTATTTTTTTTGTTGTTGTTGTTAGCTTTAATCCATGGGATTTAAAAATACATATATATGAATTTACATGGCCTCTTTTTTGCAGCAAACCTGGTTACGCTGAGTAGGGGGGATTTTAGTGAGTCACCATGACAACCTGGGTGCTGTTTTGGGGAAATTACCAGGAAGAGAAGGGCTGTGAGAGCCTGGGGAGTGGGGGGGAAGGGGTAAAGGGGGCTGGAGGCAGCACTGGGGCTGGGGCAAGCATCCTTTCCCACTGGGGCCATGCCCAGCCTCATAGGACCAAGCCCAGCTCTATAGGGCCAAGCCCAACCCCCTAGGACCATGCCCATCTCCATGGGACCATGCTGAACCCCATAGCACCTTGCCCAGCCCTACAGAACCATACCCAGCCCCATACAACCATACCCAGCCCCATAAAAGCCTACCCAACCCCGTAGGACCATGCCCAGCCCCACAGCTCCCCTCAATGCAAGGCGGTGGGTGCGGGCTGGGAGAGCACGGGGCTAGGGCTGGCCGGGGGCCAGGGTCTCGGCGTGCGCAGCGGCCCCGGTCGCACGCCCTCTCCCGCGCCGCTGTCACCCCAGCACTGTCCCAGCGCGCCGGGTCGGGCCAACGGCCGCCGGCCTCTTCTGGCTTGGTTGTGGAGGAGGGGGAGAAGTGTCCGGGCTGGGAAAGGGCTTCCAAAAAAAGCTCAACCCGTTTTCAGGGTGGCCGGAGGCGACATCCCTGCTGGGACGGGGAGGTGGCGGGGGGCCAGCACCGCTCCGCCACCGCAGGGGCGAGCTGTCCCCAGGCCTGTCCCCTGGGGCTGGGCTCGGCATGTGCAGCCCCACGTTCTCTGCTTCTCCCTGGGCTGGTGGCAGGGGGCACGGGGTGGGATGGGGGCACGGATGGGGTGGGGGGCCTGGGAATATGTGGGTAAGGAGGCAGCGGTGTGAGGCACAGGACCCTGGTATAAGGCAGGATTTGGGGGACGATCCTGCAGCACTGGGGGGCACCAAGCACTGGGGAGGGTCCCCATGCGGTGGTGGGGGTCCCCATGCCCCACTGCGGGGCACCGTGCACCACTGTGAGTCACGATGCAGTGGCGTGGGTCGCGATACACCGGTGTGGGTCACCACCGTACACTGGTGTGGGTCACCGTGCGCCGTCGTGAGTCAGCACAGCAGCGTGAGTCACGATACACCGCTGTGGGGCACAGCGTGCCACCCGGAGTCACGATACACCAGTGGGGTCATGACATGCTGGCGGGGGCTGCAGTACAGTGGTGGGGGTGATGCTACACCACCGTGGGTCATCATACACCAGTGTGGGTCATGATACACCACCATGAGTTGCGATATACCGCTATGGGTCACAACACACCGTCGGGAGGCACGATACAATGGTATGGGTCACGATACACCGGTGTGGGGCATGGTGTGCTGCTGTGGGGTGTGACACACCGTCCCGAGCCACAATACACCAGCATGGGGCACACCACACCACCATACAGCACTGTGGGTCCCGATACAGCCGTGTGGGTCCCAATAGAGCAGTGTGGGTCACACTGACATGGGTCACATCACACCACCGTGACCCCCACCCCATGGGCACAGCTCACGAAACCCCCTCCAGGGGACCCCCTGTCCCCGGGCCAGGCAGCACAGCCCTATATCAGACAGCTGAGAATCCCCCCCCTCATCATTTCACATGGCACCGGTGCAAGCAGCCAGCACGGGGCTTTGTCCCTGTCCCCCGGTGCTGCCTCCCACCCCCGTCCGGTTCAACATCCTCGGGGTCGGGCCCTGCGGGAGGCAGCTGCAGGGATTTATTCTTTGGGGCGGGGTGGGGGGGGGTGGGGGGGTGTTTTTCTAATTATTATTTATTTTCCCCGTGCGCTGCCATAAATAACCGACCCCGTCCAAACATTTTGTTCCCGCTCACCCTGCAAACATTCCTCCCGGGCGGGCGACCCGTGGCTGCGGGAGGAACTCAGCCCCACGAGCTGCCCTTGCACCATGGGGGGGTTGGTTCCAGGGCCCCCCAACCCAGCAGGGGCACGGGGCGAGGTGGCTGCTCCAGCTGGGCTGTGCCCCCGTGTCCCCTCCGCGGCGTCGAGAAGGAAGTGATTTTTTTTTTTCTTATTACAAAATATCTTTTATTGTTAAAAGGCAGCGGCCCCCGGGACTGGGGGGGGGCTCGGCTGGGACACCCAAAAAACAGGGGGAAAAGCTGATTTCCTGGGGGCAGCGTGTGTAGGGTGGGGAGAAAAATCCCTGACCCCCCCCCATTGCCGTTCCCGGGCTGGGGTCTGCTTGCCGAGTACCCCAGCACAGCTGGGGAGATGCCACCGGGCTCAGGGACAGGGGATATATGGCACGGGTGGCACGTGCCCCCAGCCCCGTGGGGCCGGGTTTCCCGCGGCAAATTTGGCAGCGAGACGAGGCAGCGGGCGGGCAGGCGCTGCCAGCCGAGAGCCTGCTGCCTGGGGAGGAAACGCGGGGGGGGAAAGGGAGAAACGAGGAGGAAAAAGGGAAAACGAGGGGGAAAAAGGGAAAATGAGGGGGAAAAGGGGAAAATGAGTGGGAAAAGGGGAAAATGAGGAGCCCCCGTGTGAGCTGGGTCCCCCAAGGGGACGGCCACCAGAACCGGCAGAGACAGCAAAGGCGAGAGGGGTGGAAGGAAGAGCAAAGCTCCCCGAAAACCGCGGCACGAACCCGTCGTAGCGTCAGGGGGCTGGGGGGGCGAGGCGCAGTGCCTCCGGGCGGGGGCAAGCCCCTCACCACGCCGTCCGGGCGCCGCGGCGGCAGAGGATGCGGCGGAAAGCCTTGCGGAAGTCCTGGTTGAAGACGGTGTAGATGACGGGGTTGAGGGAGCTGTTGCAGTAGCCGATCCAGAAGAAGAACTGGAAGACGCCCTCGGGCACCTTGCAGCGCCGGGGGCAGACGGCGCCCAGGCTGTAGAGGAAGAAGAAGGGGAACCAGCAGAGGACGAAGACGCCGATGACGACGGCCAGCACGAAGGTGAAGCGCTTCTCCCGGTTCGCCTGCGCCTTCCTCCGCCAGGGGCTGGGGCTCAGCGTGGGCGCCAGCACCACCCGCCCCGTCCCCGTGGCCAACGTGTCCCTGGGGCGCCCCGCGGGCCGTGGGGACCCCCCGGAGCCCCGGCCGGCCCCCGCTGTCACCACCGCTGCCGCCGACGGCTCCTCGGGGCTGAGCAGCGAGGTCCTGTCCGCCGGCAGGAGATGGGGTCCCCGGGTGTCCCCATCGGCGGTGGGGGCGGCGTTTGGGGGCGCCGAACCCGGGGGGCTGGGGGCGGCGGGGGGGCTCTGGCCGCGGCGGTGGCGGCGCTTGGCGATCAGGTAGATGCGCAGGTAGACGAGGATCATGATGAGGCAGGGGGCGAAGAAGGAGCCGATGCTGGAGGAGAGGATGTACCAGGCCTCCTCGTTGAGCTTGCACTGCGGCCGCCCGCCCGGCGCCGCCTTCTTCTCGCCCTTGTAGACCAGGGGCGGCAGGGAGATGACGGCGGCGATGGTCCAGACGATGAGGATGCTGCACTTGATGCGGCGCGGCGTCCGCTTGGCGTTGTACTCGATGGCGCGGCTGACGGACCAGTAGCGGTCCAGGCTGATGGCGCAGAGGTGCACGATGGACGAGGTGCAGAAGAGCACGTCCAAGGCCAGGTAGATCTCGCACCACGTCTTCTGGAAGTACCAGTAGCCCAGCAGCTCGTTGGCCAGCGAGAAGGGGATGATGAGCGTGGCCACCAGGATGTCGGCGGCCGCCAGCGAGACCAAGAAGAGGTTTTGGGGCGCCCGCAGCGAGCGGCTCGTCAGCACGGCCAGGATCACCAGCACGTTGCCCGTGATGGTGAAGAGCACCAGGAAGGTGATAGCGGCCGCGATGGCAGCGGTGGCCTGCACCGAGTACCCCCCCTCGGGGCTCTCCATGGCGGGGACCGGGGGGCACGGAGCCGGGATCCGGCCAGCGGCGCTCAGCGGCCCCCCGGGACGCGGGGGACGGGGCGGGAGGATGAGGATGGGGTGGGTTGGGGGACGGGGGTCCCGCTCGCCATCCTGCTGCTGGGCTGCCCGCCCCCTGCCCGCGCCCCCTGCCCGTCCCCGACCCGGTGCCGGTGCCGGTCCCCTCCTGCCGGTGCCGGTGCCACCGGGCTCTGCGCCGCCGGGCGCCGCCTCCGCGGGGTTTTGATCGGGTGCGGGAGGGCTCTGAGCCGCCCCCGCCCCCGGGGCGGACCCGGGCGGACCCGGGGACACGCGGAGGAGCCGGGGGATGCGCCGGGCTCCAACCCGCCCCCCCCCGGATCGTGTCACCCCCCCCCAGGATGGTGTCCCCCCCCTCCGGTGCCTGCATCCCCCCTAGTACTTGTGTCCCCTCCCCAGCACCCCCGTCCCCCCCGGACCCTCGTCCCTCCCCAGTACCCGTGTCCCTTCCCCACTGTGAGCCCCCCCAGCACCTGAGCCCCCCCCCAGCACCCCTGTCAGCCCCCCAGCACTGTCACCCTCCCCGCAGGAACTGCATCGTGCAGCAGCACCCACGTCCCAGCCCTTCTTTTTGGGGTCCCCCCCGACCCATCCTCACTGCCCCTGTGCCCCCCAGGGCTGGATGAACTCCCCCAATCCCAGCCACTCCGCAGCCACCCCCTAGTTTGGGACTTTGGCCCCAAATCTTTCCCCCTGATCTCCCCGCTGGCTCCATCCCTAAGGGATTTGGATGGGGCACCCAAGCAGCTCCAAAAACTGACAGCAGAAATTCCTGGAATTGCCCCTTTTTGCCACGGTTTCGATGCACTCAGGACCAGACCTTGGCCAGGTTTCGAGGCACCGATGCCAAAACCAGACACACAAATCCCACTTAGCGGCCCCGTTAAAACCCGTAAGAGAAATCTCAGACTGGGAGGAAGAGCAGCGGACGGGTGGTGCCCAGCTCCATGCCCCGCTCTCCCTGCCCCATTTCTTTATTATTTTATGAGAAAAAAAAAAGGCTACCTGGGCTCTGGCACTTGTGCTGAGGGTGTGAGCAGGTTTGCCTGTTGTTTTTTGGTCCCTGTGCGCTGTTTCAGACGGGGCAATCAATGAGGCAGCCGCCGGGCGCCATAAAGCACCTTTGTCTCTCCAGCTCCTCGATCTCGCTTGTTAAAAGACACTTTTATCTCCAGCTCTGCGCTTTTGGGGCTTTTTTCCCTTTTTTTTCGAGGGCTGAAGATGATTTTGGAGCGTTTCTAAGGCATGCTGCAGCCGTTGCTGCTCCAGGCTCGCCTCCGTGCCCCGTCCAGCAGCAGTGTCCCCATGCTGGGGACCCGTCCTCGTCCCCCTGGTGGGGACACCGACCCGACCCCGTTTTCCTCCTCACCCCCCAGGGATGCTGCAGGGGCTTAGCCCCAGCACAGCCCCATCCTTCACCCACAGCCATCACTGAAATTTGGGTTTTATTAAGGGAGAAACCGAGGCACAATGGGGCAGAGCCTCAGCTGGAAGCAGCTCCGGCACCTGCAGGCAAAAACCCTTTTTCCCTCTTAAATGAGGTTTTCCTGAAACAAAGAGGTGGGCACAGAGAAGTCACCTCTCTGCAGACCGGGGCTGGATGGGGCTCCCAGCACCGCCTCGCTGGGGGCAGAATCAGGCCCTGGTTCCTCTCCTGGCCCCATCCCGCTCCTCGCGACCACCTCGCCCCCAGCCCAGCCACGGAAACCACCAAGCCCACGTCGGGAAGCCTCTGAACGCCAAGAAAAGTTTATTTTTTCCTTTTAACGCCTTATTTTGGTACACACAGTAACTCCTACAGAGAATTGAGGAGGGCTCCCCAAACACCAGGCTTGTGTTCAAACCCACAGCCCCAGGCACAGCAACGTGGCCGTGCTCACGGCTCTTGGAGCACTACTGGTGTGAAATTAGGGCGTTTGGCCCCAAACTCCGGGTTTCAAGCCCTCCCACGTGCTCTGGAGCAGCGAGTGGGGAGCCCTGCGAGAGGGGAGGGCTCCCAGGTGCGTTTCCAGCCAGGTCTGAGCCCTCCCGGTGCGCTCCAGCTCCAGCCGTGGGTCTGCCCCGAGCAGCACGATTCCTCCTGCTGGGGGTAAAGACAAACAGCACCGCGCATCCCCGACAGCCGGGCAGACGTGAAACCCAGCCCAAGGCCGGTGGCTACCAAAACCCACCCGGTTTCCTCCCATGATGACACTTTTAGAACCACCTAGGTTGGAAAAAACCTGCAAGGTCACCAAGCCCAAGCACCAACCTGACTAATTCTACCTCGAAAGGGTCCAAGCCTGCAGTTTGCTCCTGCCGCCGCCCCGCGGCTCCCAGCGACGCCGCCAAACCGCAGGGGAGGGACACGGCCACCCTTTCTGGGGGGGGCTAGGGCTAAATCTACACTCCACGGTGCCCCAGCTGGCCGAGTGCCCGAAGCCGGGTCCCAGCCGCTTCTCCCACCACGGCTCTCGGCACCTCCTGCCCAGAGGCATCGCTCTGTGCCTGCCACTTTGGGGCAAGCCCCTTCCAAGCCCCCCGAGCAGCACCGGGCACTCCCTGGTGTCAGTGCCACGAGCAGGGCTCCCCACTGCGGGTTTCAGACCAGCCGGGGCTCCCCTTCCAGCTCAACCTGCAGGTCGCAGACACCCGTGAAGTTTATCTCTTCGCCAGCCCGGCCGGCGCTGATGGAGCTGCTGCCGGAGGGAGGGGACAGGCGCTGGATGCCGTCTGCCACGGGGCTTCTGCTCACGTAGGCTTCCAAGGATTTCAGGAGCTGCTTCGGTTTCTTTTTGGCGGATAACTCCAGTTCTGGAAAGGTCAAAGGAAAAGGATGCAACCAGACAGCAAGGGCTGGACGGTGGCAGGGATAGCGTGGGATGCACGCTCCCAGAGTAAGGCATTTACTCAAATATTTACAGGCTATTTCTCATCTCTCAGTGTATCGCCACTATCCCCTCTGGGAAAGGCATGGTTGTTTTGCTCACAAAAGGCTGAGAGCACAAAAAGCTCCTCGCCACCCCCCAGCGGAGCTCAGCACCACAGCCCCAGCACCCCCCAGCTGACCCCACTGAAGGGGAAGCCCAGAGCTGCCAGGGGGCAGGACCAAGCCCACTCCTGGCCACACGAGGAGGACTGTGAATTAAGAGAGCCATCAGCACAGCGCATCCGAGCAGCTCTGCTTCCATCAGGGCCGTCTCCCCCGGAGTAAACATCCCTGCTGCTTAATGCGGTGCTTGCTGCGAAAAGCACGGCAGCGGCCGCCCCGCTTACACGGCGACACCACAAACAGCACTTATGCAACCCAGCGCCGCGCTACGTCAGCGAGCCTGCAGGAATCGGGGCGAGAACGTCCCCGTTTGGTCACCCCGCCGGTGTGATTTGCCACCCCGAGGCACCACACCACGCCACGGCGTCCCTCCAAAAGCGGCGGGCGCTTGCCTGTCAGATTTGAGACTCCCAAGGTAAGGAAAAAAAAAAAAACAACACAGGGTGCTGAGATAATAGCACCACTTGTTGAAAAAGCTCTGCGTGAAGATGAAGGGCTGGGGCACCGCACCCCACTGAGGCCGTCCCAGCAGGACGTGGTGCTCCCAGAAGAGCAGAGAGCACCGGAGCACACCAGGCTTGGTCCCTGCACCTTGGGTCACCTTCCTGGCTGGGAGAGGAGGGCGAAGCGTGGGGAAACGCACCCTTCAGGAGGAAGCCGGAGTCAGCAATGGTCTTGTGCTGCGACTTCCAGACCCGGTAGAGCTGCAGAAAGGCGGCTGCGTAGACGTCGTTCAGCACGGCGATGACCTGCTGCCTGCGGTTGCACTCCCTGCCCGGGGACAGGGGGGCTCAGCCGGCAGAGCCGCCACCACGGGGACCGAGCCGAGCCGCTTCTCCTCGCTTCTCCTCCCGGGCAGCCCCCGTGCGGCAGCCCCGAGGGCAGGAGGGCGCAGCACAGCCCGGCTGCGGGGCTCAGTCCTCACCTGGAGAGGCATTCCTCCCTCAGGGCCTGCAGGACGATGCGGGTGATGTTCACGGACATGATGCAGAAGGGGAAATTCTGCAAGAGAATCGGCGTTACGTCGGCTCTGCCAGACGGGCGTCCTCCCTTCCAGCACCCAGAGGTGCCTCGACACCACCAGCCCCTCGGTGCTGCGGCTGCACGGCCCCAAAGCCACGCGGTGATGGCTGCAGGCGACGGATTCACAGATCAGGACACTGAAGTTATGGATGCAGGCTCAGATGGATGCTGTGGATCCAGCCAGGCTTGAATTTAAAAGCAGCCCAGAGTGCCCCAAACGGGAGGAGGTTGGCTCTGCTCACCCTCCCTGTCCCACCGTGCTCCTGGCAACACCACGCGGGGTCAGGCGTTCGGTCTGGTCCGTGCCAGCCCTCCGGACCCCTGAGCCCCGCCAGGGAAGCTCTGCTCTCTAAAATCTTATTCCCAGCAAAAAAAAAAAAAAAAAAAAACAACCCCTCAGCTCTCTGGGGACCACCTGCCTCACCCGAGCAGTGTGAGGAGGACCAAGCAGCCAGCAGAGCTGCTCTGGCTGGTGGGGAAATCCCTGGTGGAGCTGCTGAGCCCTGCCCCAAGTGGCCCCACAGACCCCACCACCAAGCAAAGAGCACAAAATCAGGCCCTAGCTGTGAAGACAGGAAGGTTTCCGTGCTTACCTTTCCCTGAGCTTTAGAAAGAGAGAGCTAAATACCACGGCAGAGGGTGAGCAAAGAAGGTGGGAGGACGTGCCTGTGTCTCGTGGTGGGACAGCCTGAAAATCTGCCGAGCCAGAGGCAGCGTCTGCGCGTCCATGACGAAGTGCAGCATTTGCATCAGGCCCAGCATCCCCGTCCCTCGCAGGTCGGTGCCCGGATCCGCACCTGGAAAGCGAGGAGGGTGAATCGAGGCTGCTGTCACCCCCCCTTCGTCCTGGGCTGCCTACTCCTGGCCACAGCCCTGGCACTTGGAGAGCAGAGGAACCTCAGCGAGCAGCTCCTGGGGGAGTTTCCTGGGAATTCCCCTGTCTAACAGGCGCTGCATGGTGCCATACCCCTTTGATGTGGGCATCACAAGCATTTCTCTCCTCCCCTCATGCCGCTTCCCTCAGTATCTCCAGGAATTTGGATCTTCAAGCACTACCCACCCCGGGGCAAACTTGGCTGAAGCTGCTAAACCAAATCAGGGGGATTAAAACCAGTTGTGTACTCGATGGTAAAGAGAAGAGGGAGCCGTTCACCTTCTCCCACGGGCTTTAAGCTTCATTAAATGCCGGCCTATTTAACTCAAGTCAACCAGACCGAAAACCCCGGTGAAGCCACACTTGAGAAGACAGAGGCAGCTTTAATCACGCTGTTTTCAGCACGCAGCAGAGGCTGAAAGCAACCCGCGACGCGCCCTCGGTGACAGAGCCCTGAGCAGGGCTTGGCTGACAAACCAGCCCTCCGGGGACGCCTCATTAGCCTCAGAGATCGCTCGCTAATGAAGAGCATTAACGGCCCCAGCAAAGCGGTGACAGCAGCTACCTCTGTCCCCTCCAGCTGGACGCAGGCTGCAGAGTGCTGGGCAGCTCGTCCGGGCGCGGTGCTGCCTGTGACACCTGGCAGGGGCAGAAACTGCCAAATCCCCGCTGCAAAACCACAGCAGGGGCAGCAACTGCAGGCAGGCAGAGGGAAGGAGCTGCCGAGCCTTCACAGCACCGCTGGAGGAGGGAACGGGACCGCCGAGACCCCTCCTCGCTCAGGTTTGCCCCGGGTTTTCCCCCCCGTGCCGTACCTTGGAAGCCGAGCTCCTCCCAGTGTGCGCCGTAGCGCGGGCAGCCCAGCCGGGAGCAGGTCAGCTTCTTGTAGATGGTCTGCAGGATCCTCATGTGCACGGCCTCGCTGTCATCCAGGCCACCTGGCAGAGAGGATTCCCCTCGGTGACACCGGGCACCCCTCCGCTGTCACCGCCGGGTGGGACAGGAGCCACCCCCAGCGGCAGGGGGACGCCGGAGGCCGGCTGGGAACGAGATCCCGCAGCAGGGAGCAGCTGAGGGGAACAAGGAGCGTCCCTGCTGCGCTCACCCTGCTGTTTTTAAACCCTGGAGGGATTAAAAACAGCCCGGGAGGTGCCGAAACACAAAGCTGTGCGCTGTGTGAGTGCCCGGGGGGGGGGTAAATAACGCAAACAGCACGGGATAGATTGCTGGCTGGAAAGTTTTCCCCGCCTGGGGAACCACAACCACCACAAATCGCAGGTGGAGGAAAGGAATCTCCTCGTGCAAGTGTGCTCCGGGCACCTGCCCCCCCTGCCAGGAGGCACGAGCGTGCAAATGAGTGAAGCAAAGGAGACAGGAGGCGGCCTTTGGGATAAGTGTGCGCACCGTGCTGCGCCCCGGGACCCCCGAGCGGTGCTCGGCGTGACACCGGGGGGGCCCACGGGGGGCAGGGGGGACACTCACACTGAGCCATGGCGAGAGCCAGGTCCCGCTCGCCCTGCAGCTGCTGCTGGAGCCGGGGGGGGCCGAAGAGGAAGCGAAGCAGAGCGGCCAGGCCCTGCCTGCGCGCCGTCGCCTGGATCTTCTTCTGCGGAGAGGAAAAAAGGCAAAGAAACGATGAGGGGGGGGGGTCCCGTGGGAGTTGGGAGGAGGGGAGAGACAGCGGTGGGGAGGGATCGCAGAGAGCCGAGCAGAAAGGTGGGAGCAAGGGGAAAGAGGAGCACGAGGCGAGGGGAGAGCACGAGGCGGGGAACAGGGCGACGAGGCAGGACCTGCAGCCCCGCAGCCTCCCCGCGCCCCCTCTCCTCCCGGATTTGGCCCCGGGGGGAGCTGGGGGCCGCGTCCCACACGCACCCTGCAGGCGGAGAGGTCGGCGGTCTGGAAGTGCTGCAGCGCCTCGTTGAAGGAGATGAGGGGCACGGGACCGGACTTCCCCGGCAGCCCTGCGGGGAGGCACGGAGCAGCGTCAGCCCTCCCGGCCCAGCCCTGCCCCGAAATCGGCGCCGGAGCTGGCTCCTGCCCAAACCCCCCCCCCCCAACCCCATGCGCTTTTGGGGTCAGTGGTACCTGGCTGGATCTCCTCCAGCGCCTCCCATTCCTCCCGTGCTCTCCGCGCCTCCTCGCTGCTCTCTGCCGAGGGAAGCGGGCGCTGGAGGTGAGAAGTGGGGAGGGCCGGGGGGGGCTCCCTGCCCCCCGCACCCCACACCGCAGCCCCACGGCCCCCGGCAGAGCCCAAGCCGGGTCCCGGGGGCTCCGCAGCTCCCTGGGGGCTTCCACCAGGGGAAGGGAGCAGACGAAGCAGGGAGGGTGGGGGGCAGCTTACCGGTGCCCCCCCCGAACGCCTGCAGGAGGCCGGGCTGCGTCGGAGCCGCGATCTAAGCCAGGAAAGAGACGCAGCGCTCAGCGGGGCCGCCCCGAGCCCCCCGCCGCCCCCAAGCCCCCCGCCGCTCACCCCTGACACCCCGGGGGCCGGCGGGGACAGCGGGGGCTCCTCGGGCGGCGCCGGGGGGGCGCTCATGGCCTGCGGGGGGAAGGTGGCGCCGGTCAGAGGGGGGCACGGGGGACCCCAAAGATCCCCAATGAGCCCCTCAGGGGTCCCCAATGGGGCCCCCAAGGGTGTCCCCATAGATCCCCAGTGAGCCCCCCCAGGGGTCCCCAATGAGCCTCCCAAGGGGGTCCCCGAGGTCCCCACTGAGCCTCCCAAGGTTCCCACTGAGCCCCCAAAGGGGGTCCCCAGGGGTCCCCAATGGACCCCCCCAAAGGGTTTCCCCCAAGAGGGTTCCCATGAGCCCCCCAAGGGGGTCCTGAAGGGGGTCCCCGAGGTCCCCACTGAGCTTCCCAAGGTCCCCACTGAGCCCCCTAAGGGGATCCCCCAAGGGAGCCCCAAAAAGAGGTCCCCGAGGGTCCCCAGTGAACCCCAAAGGGGGTTCCCCCAGGGTGGTCCCCAATGAGCCCCCCCCAGGTCCCCAAAGGGCCCCCCCCAGGTCCCCATTAACCCCCTAAGGGGGTCCCACACGGGGGGGCGTCCCCGAGGGTCCCCCGTGAGCCCCCAGAGGGGTCCCCAAGGATCCCCCAGGGGTCCCCACGGAGCCCCCCAAGGCCCCCCATGGACCCCCAAAGGGGTCCCCAAGGTCCCCAATGCCCCCCCCACTGCCCCCCCCAGTGCCCCCAATGCCCCCCTGGGGTCCCCCCGAGCCCCCCTTGCCCCGCCCAGCCCCGTGGCCCCGCCCCCTGACCGTGGCCCCGCCCCCCCGGCAGCCCCCTGCCCACCGCCCCCCGCCGCCCCCTGACCCCTCGCCCACCGGAAGCGGCGGCGGGGCCGCCGGGCGCAGCCAGCTCCGCCGGGGCTCAGCGCGCAGGCGCGGCCGCGCTGCCTGCCGGGAGCTGCAGTCCGCTAAGGGGGGGAGGGAGGCGGGAGGGGCGGGACGGGGGACTACAACACCCGGCATGCACCGCGCGCGCGGGGAGGGGAGGGGGTGAGCATGGAGTGGGCGGGGCGCTGGCGGGAGGAGGCGGGGCTCGGGGTGGAGTGGGCGGGGCGCGGGGCAGGAGTGGGCGGGGTTATGTGGGGAGTGGCGGGGTTGTGTAAGGAATGGGCGTGGCCTGAGCGGAGTGGGCGTGGTGTGGGCGGGAGTGGGCGTGGCGTGGCGGGAGCGCGCCGGCGGCGGGGGCGCGCGGCAGTCGGGCGCTGCGCTATGGGGCTGTGGGCGCTGCTCGCCTTCGGCCTCGTCCTCCTCCTCCTCTTCCTCCTCCTCCTCCTCCTCCTCGCCCTGCTCCGCTGGGGCTGCTCCCGCGGCCCCAACCCCTTCGCCGCTGACGCCCGGCGCCCGCCGGCCCCGCTGGTCACTGACAAGGCTGCCCGGAGGGCGGTGCTGAAGGCAGGTAGGGGCTGCAGCCCCGGGATGTCCCGGGATGAGGCCGGACCCCCGGACCCACAGCCCCGGGGTGTCCCGGGGATCCCCGGACCCACAGCCCCGGGGTGTCCCGGGGACCCCGGCCCCCTGGTGTCCCATCCCCGGGATGTCCCGGGACCCCCATCCCCCGGGACCCCCAGCCCTGGGGCATACCGGGACCCACATCTCCAGGTGCCCCGTTCCTGGGATGCCCCGGGACCCCCATCCCCTGGGATCCCCATCGCTGGGATGTCTCAGAACCCCCATCCCCCTGGACCCCCATCCCCCAGGACCCGTGTCGCAGGGATGTCCCAGGACCCTCATCTCCCGGGCACCCCGTCCCCGGGATGCCCTGGGAACCCCATCCTCAGTATGTCCCGGGACCCCCAGGACCCCCATTCCCCAGGACCCCCATCCCCCGGGTGCCTGTGCCCAGGATGCTGCAGAACCCCCATCCCCTGGGACCCCCATCCCCGGGGACCCCCATCCCCAGGATGTCCCGGGACCCCCACCCCTGGGACCTC
Source organism: Aythya marila (assembly GCF_965140915.1). NCBI lineage: Eukaryota > Metazoa > Chordata > Aves > Anseriformes > Anatidae > Aythya > Aythya marila. The sequence goes on along the minus strand of NC_139067.1, from coordinate 4,173,321 downwards.
CATCCCTGGGACACCCCTTGCCCCCCTCTGGTGCCCCATCCCTGCGGCATCACCCCCCATCGCCATTTCGGGAGCCCCTGCTGAGGACCCCGCTCCCGCAGTTTTCTCGGCAGACAAAGTCCCCGCGGGGCTGGATGCCATCGTCATCGGCAGCGGCATCGGGGGCCTGGCGGCGGCCGTGCTGCTGGCCAAGGCCGGCCGGCGGGTGCTGGTGCTGGAGCAGCACGGCAAGCTGGGGGGCTGCTGCCACACCTTCAGCGAGAAGGGCTTCGAGTTCGACACCGGTAAGCATGGGCACGGAGAGGGCGACGCTCGTACGGGGTGGGAACCAGCCCAGCACCCAAAGCCCTCGGGGGGGAACCCGGGGACGCTGCCCCCACGCAGGGAATTGGGATCGCAGCGGCATCCCCAGCACGCACCCAGCGCTTGGCTGGGATGAGTGGTGGCGTCTCGTAGATGTGCCCTCACCCAAAATTTCCCCTGCTGAAAGAGAGGGCATAGTCACGGTGCTGCCGTCGCGATGCTGCTATCGCGACATGCCCTGTCGCTGTGACACAGCCACGTCCCCGTGGCACCCCCTGTGCGGGCAGGTCCCCGCAGCACGCTGCTTCCAGCGAGACAAAGTCGAGCTCCGTGCGTCTCGCAGCGTGCCCAGGATTAATTGTTGACAGCAGCATGGCGAGGAGGGGAAATTTATGTCAATGTGTACCAGAACTCCTGAAAAAACACCTAAAAATGCTGCGTTGAGCACTTGGGGTTTCCTTTTGAACGTGAGCTCTGCCTCAGCAGCGGGAGGCTGTGGGCACCCTGCTGAGCCCGGAGGAGCCGGGAACTTCACAGGGGATGTGGTGCGAGGAGAATAAACCCCAGAATACACAGAATAAACCCCAAATAACACCCCGCCGTGGCTTCTTGCAGGGATCCACTACGTGGGGCAGATGTACGAGGGCAGCCTGACGCGCTTCATCGTGGACCAGCTGACGGAGGGGCAGCTCGAGTGGGTGCCCATGCCGGCCGCCTACGACGCCGTGGTGCTGGGGGAGCCCCGGCGCAGCAGGGCGCACCGCGTCCTCACGGGGGAGAAGGAATACTTCAACAGCTTGAGGGAGCGCTTCCCCGGAGAAACGGCTGCCATCAATAAGTTCGAGCAGCTCACGAAGGTACCGGGGGCACGGGCTCGGTCACATTCCCTCCGCTCACGGGGCTGTGGTTGGAGCTTTTGGCTCCGGTTCCTTGCTCTGGGGTCATGTGAGGGAAAGGAAATTCTTCCCCTTGGCTGCCCTGGGGACAGCTTTTTGGCATCCACACAGCGCGGTGGTGTTGCACAACCTGCCTCGGCGCAGAGCCTCGCCATCCCAAACGCTTCAGGAGACAAACCTCAAAATCTCCATTTTGTACCCCAAAAGCCCTGCGTCGCACACAGAGCTTTTAACCCATCTGCGGACACCCTGCATGTGCTCAGAGCGGGGCGCGAGCAGTGAAAGAAAGGAGAAAAACCCACTCCCTGCCCAGCCCCTGGTTGTTGGCAGCCCTGGCGGCCTCCCCTGGCACGGGGAGGGTCGGGGGCGCGCTGCGACCGCCCCCCTCTCTCGCAGAGCGTCATCAGAGGGATGAAAGCCGTAGGCATCCTGAAGCTGCTGCCCCTGCCGCTGGCCCGGCTGCTGTGCCGCTCGGGGCTGCTGCCCTGGCTCAGCCCCTTCTGCAGGATGGCTTCACGCAGCCTGAAGGACGTGGTCGACGGCCTCACCGCCAACGCCGAGCTCCGCGCCATCCTCAGCTACATCTTCCCCACCTATGGTAGGGCGCCGCGAGGCTCGGACACCCAGCAGGGGTGAAGTTAGACCCTTCGTAACAAAACCAACCCGTCCAAAACGCCGCTCTGCTTTGCTTTTTGGATGCGTGCCGGGCAGATCCCAGCTCCCCGCGCTTGGCTTCGCATCGCGTCGCTGCTGCTGGACCGCCCGGAGCCCTCGGTGCCATCCTCAGCGCTGTCACAGCGTGTCCCTGCCCGCTGTCCCCTGCTCGCCTTCGTCCCCAGGGCTGTGGCTTTTCCTCCGCATCCTTCGGCTTCCCAGCAGGAATCCTGCACGCGAGGGAGCAGCCGTCCTGCGCTAACCTCCTGCTTGCTGCTGTGCTGAACTTTCCTGCTGCCCTGAAGCTCCCTCCTGCCTCAAAGCTCCCCGGGGGCAGCTGGAGCTCGGTGGAGGCTTGCAGGAGATGCAGAGCTGCCAGCCCCAGGCTCCTTCGCCCTCCCTGCGCCTCGTAGGGCCCTCGCTTCTCTTCCTCTCAGCAGCCAGCCAACGCTTGCCTCATCCTAAAACCTTTGGGATAAAGCTGCAAACCCAAGAAAACCCCCATTCGGTGAGAACGCCCCTTGCACTCGCCCTTTTTCCAGGCGTGCTCCCCTCGAAGGCCAGCTTCTCCATGCACAGCATCCTGGTGAACCACTACCTCCACGGCGCCTGGTACCCCAAAGGGGGGGCCGGGGAAATCGCCTTTCACACCATCCCCATCATCCAGAGGGCCGGGGGCAACGTGCTGGGCAGGGCGCCGGTGCAGAGCATCCTGCTGGATTCCCAGGGCAAAGCCTGCGGTGAGCGGTGGGACGGGGCCGGACGGGATGGGGGGGACACGGCTTCCCCCCCCCCCCCCGTGCCTTTAACCGGAGCCTTCCTCCCCTCCTCGCCTCTCCCCTCCAGGCGTGACCGTCAAGAAGGGGCAGGAACTGGTGAAGATCTTCGCTCCCACCATCATTTCGGACGCTGGGTTATTTAACACCTACGAACGGCTCCTGCCGGCGGAGGCGCGGGCTCTGCCTGGTAAAACGCGACGGGAGCAGCCCCGCGGGGTGGGACGAGAGCTGGGTTTGATTGGGATTAGCGCAGTAATCCCCTCTCAGCCACAGCATCCCCATCAGGGAGCAGCTTTGTAATTCTTTGCTAGGCACCAGCAAAACCCAGCGGCAAGCCCGAATCCCTTTGCAGGGGCTTAACCAAGTCAAATTGGCTTGCTGGAGCTGGCATTGCTGCTTGCTTGCTGCAAAAAACGCGACACAGTGCCCAGGAGCTTGTGAAATGTGGTGAAACTCCTGCTCCAAGTTGAGCTTAGCTCTGCCACCAAACTCCCTGGTGTCTCGGTGGGAGCTTTCTGGACAATGACATTGAACAAGTGTTCAGTGTTTGCAGAGTGGGAGCACGGCTGAGTCACTAAAAGTAAAGTGCCAAGGCTCTTGCACGAAAGCTCGTGCCGAGGTTACCCTAAAACCTCCCCAATGTGACACGACGGCTCTGCTGCCATCTGTACAGCTGCCAGCTGCCCTCCTGCCCTCGGGGACTGGAGGACATCAGTTTTGCAAGCCGACACAACCGAGGGGAGCAGCGCAGATTTGAGAGGGGCTTCCTCTAGGAAAGGAGAAGCTGCCACTTCCCTGTAGCTGAGCCGCCAGGAAAATACTAATTTTCCACTTCTTTCCCCCGTATCGCAGAGATCCAGTCCCAGCTTGGCATGGTGAAGCACGGCGAGGCGGGTTTCAGCGTTTTCGTAGGTCTTACGGGCTCGAGCCAAGAGCTGGGGCTGGAAGCCACCAACTACTTCGTCTACCCAGGAAATAACCTGGATGAAATGTACGTCCGCCTCCGTCTCCGCCATGCTTCGCTGAGCGCTAAGGAGATAAATTCCTGGGTGGTAGCTCAGCAAATGCTCGGAGTGCTCTCGGCAGATCCTCGCCGCGCGGTGATGTGGCTCTGGCAGGTCTTTGCAGCAAGGTTTGCACAAACCCAGCCCCAACCCCTGCATCTCTCCGCAGAATGAAGCGGTACCTGACTGCGTCCAGAGACGAGGCCGCCAAGAGCATCCCCTTCCTCTTTGTCACCTGCCCCTCGGCCAAGGACCCCACGTGGGAGATGAGGCACCCAGGTGAGGGCTGAAGCTGGGCAGCGACTCGAAACCTCTCACTGGAGTTAGGTTCATACGCCGGCTGCGGATGAGGAGTTTCCCCTAAAGCAGCCAAATAATGCCCCGGGGTTTTGCAAATTGGGGGGTGCGAGTTGGTTTTGATCAGGGAGGGGTCTGTTCAGGAGCTTGCTCTGTGACGAGGGGAAAGGGTGGAGAGGCTCCGTTTGGTGACTGCACCGAGGACGTGGGGCCACAGCTACCTGGACACGTCCCAGACGTTCATGGGATTATTTGGGGCTGGGTTGGTGGAGGTGAAGTGGGGGCAGCGAGGGGGCAGAGGGGGGCAAACGCCAGCCTTGTCCTGCTGCAGGTAAATCCACGCTGGCCATCGTGACCTTTGCCAAATACGAGTGGTTTGAGGAGTGGAAGGACAAGCCGGTCAACAAACGGGGAGATGCTTACGAGGACCTGAAGAAGACCTTTGTGGACGCTGTCATGGAGGTTGTCTTCAAACTCTACCCCAACATTGAGGACAAGGTGAGGAAATAAGGGGTTCACGGGTCCTCCGGATCCTCTCCTGAGTCCCTGCTGGATCCTGGGTGGCACCAGCCTGCTCAGCTGCCTCCTGACTACACGTGGTGCAAGGGGGCTGGCTGCTGTCCTCTGGGACCACGCAGTGCCCAAACTTGGCCACGAACACCACCCAGGGGCTGCAGGGAGCCTCGTCCCAGACCGTCCCCCGTGTCTGGGGGCACCAGACCCCCTTTGCCATCGCGCCTGCCCTTGTCCCCTGCAGATCGAGTACATCTCTGGGGGGTCGCCCCTCACCAACCAGCACTACATCGCCAGCCCCCGGGGGGAGATCTACGGCATCGACCACGACACCAGCCGCATGCAAGCCGAAGCCATAGCCACCATGCGGCCACAGACGGTTGTCCCCAACCTCTACCTGACAGGTACCACAGCCCCGTCCTCGGGCGAGGACGTCCTCAGGGAATTATTGGGGTGGGAGGACAAAACTCTTCAGTCACCCAGTGGCACGAAGGGATGAGCCACCTCCGTGCCGTGGGGTGCTGCAAGAGCTGCTGGCACGCGCCGAAGCGCATCGCTGCCACGTGGCTCCAAGGGCAGGAGGAAAGGGCCGGGTGTTCTCCAGCTCTGGGACATGGACTCCCTGCCCGGCGCTGGTTTGTTACTGCTGGGCAGGATGAAGCCTGTTCCTGCTCTCTTCCAGGGCAGGACGTCTTCATGTGTGGCTTTATGGGAGCCCTGCACGGAGCCCTCTTCTGCGCCAGTGCCGTCCTCAACCGCAACCTCCACCTGGACGTGTTAAGGCTGAGGAAGCGCGCACAGGCCCCCACCAACGACTACAAGAAGAGAGATTGAGGCCTGGCGTCCCACCAGTGCCCCCTTCCCCTCCCAGCCTGGCAAATCACCCCTGCACCACGGCTCAGTGGTGGCTTTTGGCATAGGTAGCGCATCCTCCTCTCACGCAGCTCCGAAGGATGGAAGGCCAGGAGGAAGCTGTTGCTGGCTTGCCTCGGGTCCTGTCCAGCTGGAGCACGACTCCTTCCGCCACAACGCACACCACCACCCCGTCCCGGCTGCCCTTTTGAGGGCAAATCCTTTTTCCCAGCACTGGGGCCACCAAGAGCTGACACGGGCAGTGTTGGCCAGGGGCAAAGTTGCAGCACTCCCCAAAAATGGGGTGCGCCAGGAGGCAGAGCCCAGCAGCTGCCACCAGCAGCACCCTGCACAAACCTGCCCAGGCAGCATCAGTCCTGCTTGCTGTCAGTCCCTAGGTGGATGATGGCTGCATCGAAGCGAGGGCAAATCGCCCCAGGCCAGGCCAAGCCCCATCACTGTGTGTTAACGAAGGCACAGGGGGCTCACCGAGGCTCCCTCGGGAGGGAGCCTGCTCTTGGCTCCAGCCCTCGTCCTGCAGCCTCGTGGCCACTTGCTGCCCGTGGAGTTCAGTGGGTCAGCAGCGCAGGCGTTGTTGCATGCCCAGTTGGATTGATTCAAGCTGGATTTAAGGTTACCGAGGAGCCACGGCACGCGGTGCTCACCAGCCCTATGGGGCGTCCCACGACGTGCCTTGCTGCGGCGGTGTCGCACGCTGCGATCCCACAGCCCTCGGTCCGGTGATGCTGCAGACCTGGGTGCTGCTCATCACCAGACGTGCGATGGTGCAAATCCCCCCTCCTTTAGAAGTAGCAAAAAGCCCGGCCTGTCTGCTGGCCGGGAGAAGCTTGGGCACACGATCAAAGCCCCCTCCTACCACCGCGGTGCTGGGAAGGGAAGCACAAGAGACCAAATAAAAAAGCCTCGTGACGTGCTCAGTGCCTCGTGATGTGGGAGCAGCAGGGCTGGGGTTAGGGTGGCGTGAGGGGGCTGCTCGCATCCCCCAGGGGATGCAGAAAGGGCCGAGCAGAAACATCCCTGCGCTCCAAACCCCCCAGCTGGGTGGCGGAGAGCAGTGAGGCTGGTGGGCACTCAGGGCTTCCCAGCAGCCTGGGCAAGCTGGGGAAGGAGAGAGCTGTGCTCCTAAGGAGGGGGGCAAACCCCATCGCTGGGGGCTGCCCTGCACCAGCACGGCCTGCTTACGGGGACAATAAAATAAGGGGGTACCATAAGTGGGTGTCCCCAGCACGTGGTGCGCAGCTGACGAATGCCTCCCTGTGCCAGCAGGGTTGGCCAGAGCCGTGCCAGCTGAGCAGCCCGGCTTCGTGGACTTCAGCCCCCAGTTAAAGTCCTGCTGGGAGCCGCGGGGGAGCCGGAGGGGGCGGTTTTCCAGCAGCCTGCTGGGGAGCAGGAACCAGCTGGATTTGGGGGGACTGGAGTGAGGGAGATGCCAACTCCACATGGGAAAAGCAGGGGAGGGGTTCCCACAGCACGGGCATTTCCCTCCAGCCCTCTCTCCCCCTTCCCATGCAGGGAGGTGAGGGTGAGCATCCCCCTGCCCTTGTCAATGACCCCCTTGGACCAAAATACTCTTTTTGTTGTTGTTGTTTTGTTTTGGTTTTCCCCCTCCCTGCATGCCCCATGCTGAGCAGTGCTCTGCAAGCCCAGTGGCAAACTGTGGCCATCTCCTGCCCCAGTGACTCATGCCCAGGTGACACCTGGCAGGTGACAGGGCGCTGCTCCTGCCTTGCCCTCCTCCTTCAGCCCATGCTGACGTTGAATCAAAGGAGCACTCGGGGCTCAGCCTCCAGCCCAAGCTCCCCGTTGGGGCCGTGGGGGTTCAGAGGCCACCAATGCTCCCGAGGAGATGCCCCAGCACGGCGCAGGCCAGGCAGAGCCGGGCTCTCATCATCGTCAACACTGATTTCTGCAGCAGTGCCGGCGATGTGGTGCTCGGGGCCCGGAGGGGAGCCAAGAGGGAAGCGGAGAAGCTTTCGAAGGCACTCTCAGAGCTCAACTACAAGGTGAAGCTGATGCACAACAGCACGGCCAAAGAGATGGAAGACCTTTACCAGCAAGGTACGCGCCCCTGCGGCACCGTCACGCTCCCCAGAGCCCAGCCAGCTCCCAATTCCCACCTCTGCCTCTGCCCAGCTTGGTCTGAGCACCCTGTGACAGCCCGAGTCGGCGCTCAGCGGCAGCTGGGGACTCTCCCCAGAGCCAGACCCAGGCCCTTTAGGGTCAACCCACCATGGGGCTCAGATTTGGATAGGCAGGGAGTCCCCAGCACACTGTGGCCCCAAACTGGGCCACAGCTGTCGGGGCTGAGGTTCGGCTGTGCCCCCGCAGAGTGCAGCCGCGAGCACGGGGATTTCTTTGTGAGCATCATCTCCAGCCACGGGGAGGAGGGGGCCGTATTCGGCTCTGACTGCAAGCCGCTTCAGCTGACCCGGATCTTCCGAATTTTGTCACCACAGAATTGCCCGGTGCTTGCCGAAAGACCTAAAGTCTTCTTTATCCAGGTAACGCAGCTGCTGGTGATAACTTGATCCCTTTTGGCTAAGTTTCTGCAGAGTTCGACTGGCACAAGCAGGAGCTGTCAGTGTGTGGTTGGTTTAACTGTGGACTTTGCTACCCCTGTGTGAGCTCGGTCTCTTCTTCACCCCCTTTCCCCCCACACAACCCACCGCCCCTCTGTTTTTCATGCTGATTTTGGGGTCTCCCTGCTCACTGCACTATCCCCCCCAGACGCCACCAGGGTGTGGATAAATCAGTAAGAGTTGCCTTCAGATTTTATCACCGTGCCCCTCTCCTGCAGTGGGGCTCTGAGAAGCCCAGAAGGGGCTTGGCAGTGTGGAGGAAAATCCCCAAACCTGGTCCCCTGGGGAATGGGAGCGCGCCCTGGCAGGACAGCGCTGGGAGCTGTACCCGATCGGCTCAGGGAGGATTAGGCTAGCTCCCTGAGCAAACACACAGTCTGGCAACCTGCAACCTCGAGTGATACCAGCTCTGCTGCTCAAATATGCAAATACGCAGAAATCTTCACCTGAAAGCAAGTCTAGATTGCTCACGTCACTCGCTTCCTTCTGAACAAAGGGCTCAGCCACCGTGCAGGGCATGGTGACGACCGAGGATGTCTCCAACAGCTAAGCCAGCAAAACCAGGGACCGGTGTGTGCCCATGCTGACACCTCACCCCGAGGGCTGTCCTCCCTTCAGGCTAACACCACAGGGTCCCCTTGGCACCACTGTGACTCCCAGTGGCTTTCACCCACCTATTGTTCAGTGCAGCTCCTTTGTGGGCAGCTCCGGGGGCCAAGCAAGGGTTTACCACTGGGGTTTTGTTGCACAAGGGGCTGTGATGGGTCCTCAGGGTGGGCTCAGCAGTGCTGGTCCTCCTCCAGCCTTCCCAAAATCCCATCCCTGGAAGAAAGCAACGAGAACCACATGGAATCAGCAACCACACACAAAACGTTGCACTCCAGGGAGAGTCTGCTGGTGCTTTCCGAGCAGACTTGGGGGGCTCCAGGTGTATTCCTGGAGCCCCAAAGGGAACCAGGCTCACGTGGGGAAGAGCGGAGGCAGCACGGCTTGTGGGGAAGGGAGGCTCAAAAAAGCTGAGCTTGGGGCTGGATGGACGGGAAGGGAAGAGCCTGGAGAGGAGCCACGTGGGGCCTGGGGAGCGGATGGGGTGCAGGCGTCTCCTGGGGGTGCTGCAGGTCTGCAGGGGGCCCCCAAAGACCCCAGGAGCTCTCTGGGGGCAGAGCAGGGGAAGCCAACAGCCGTGGTTCTGCCCGCAGGCCTGCCGGGGGGGCGCGCTGGACCAGGGGGTGTTTTTGGAGACTGACAGCGGGCAGCCGGAGCCGTGCAGCTTCTCGGAGTACCTCCGCATCCCTCCCAACACCGCCGTCATGTTCGCCTGCAGCCCGGGTAAGGAAACGCTTCGTGAGCCAAAATCTGGAGGAAACGCGGCCGGGTCCAACGCATCTCCCCTTCCTCTGCAGGTTACGGAGCCTTCCTGAACCCCTCGGGATCCAGCTTCCTGCAGGCGCTGCTCAAGGCGCTGGACGGGGAGGAGCGGGGCCTGGCCCTCAGCCGCCTGGCCACCCGGCTCAACGGGGACGTGGCCCTTCGCTTCCAGGCCCGGGGCACCTTCGAGGGCTGCAAGCAGATGCCCTGCTTCGTCACCAACCTGCCGCGGGAGGTCTTCCCCTTCTCGGCCATGTCTGAGAGCCGCCGGCTCCTTCCCAGCCCTGCTCTGCAGGGAGGGCCGGAGGAGGAAGAGCGGCAGCCTGGCTGCAAGAAGTCCCAGGCTATGTAGTGGGGTGGGGAAAAAAGGAGAAGTTGTGGGAAAACCAGCAGAAAACCCCTCCGAGAAGGTGACCTGGGGTGTGCCAGAACTGCCTGGGGGAGCAGCACCAGGAAGATCTGGGGCAGATCCTTCCCATGTTGGTCTGAGAGCAGGGCTGCCCGAATGAAGCCCGTGACGGCAGCCCCGAGCCCCAGAGGACTCCAGCAGGGCTCTCGGACCCGCTCAGCCCCTGATCCTCTTCCACGGAACAGCTCCAGCATCATGAACGCAATCTTATCTCAGTGAACCTGAACAGGCCATGGGACCTGGGCCTTTTCCTTACAGAGGAAAAGCTGATGTTTACCTGCCCTACCCACAATGAAAACACTGCTGCTGTGGTGTAAAGATCACCCCCGGCTCGAGCTGTTTGTTCATAAGGCTGCTTCTTGTTTAAGGCTTTACAAAATGAGGAGGGTGCTCAGCGGGGCTTGCAGGCTGGTGGGTTAACTTGGGATGAGGGTCAGGGTGTGGTTTGGGGAGCTTTGCTCAAAGCAGGGCTCGGTTCACAAGCAAGAACTGGCTCTTTGCAAGCCTCTTGTTCCACAGGACGCACACAGGGTGGGCTGGGACCCCCATGGGACCGAGGTATTTGCTCAGCCTGCTCCTCCTGCACACCCCGGGGTGTCTGAAGCCCTGCAGCAGGCAGGGGATGCCCCCACCCGCGCCCCAGGGCTGAGCAGGTTTGTGCTCACACGTTAACTCATTAACTCCGTGCCACCTCCACCCGAGGGCCTCTCACAGAAAACCTGGCTGTATCGGTATTTCTCAGCTTAGCCCCGCATAACTGGGCTCCAGTAAACAGAGCCCTGCCCAGCTCGCAGATAATTTGTGTTTCGCTGAGTGTTTTGCCCTCTCCTGGACTTTGAGACCTCCATGGGCGTGCGGTGCTGCTGCCCCGATGTAGCCCCATGCTCAGCACTCACCTGGGTCCCCACATCACCGCCTCACGTCAAGGGACCTGCTGGGTCACTGCTTCCCTCTACCTGTAGGAACAAAATAGTTTTGAGGCCCTTATGGCAACCCCAAATCAGGCTGGAACTGGGCAAGGGGGTTGAGGAGTTGTTAGAGGAGCATAATCCTTATTTCTTTGGGACATCACCCTGAGGATGCCCAGCAGAACAGCACTGATCTCCTCCTAGTAAGGCTCGGGAGGGCACTCCGCCTGACAGCCCACCATGCGACCAAACAGAATTTTTATTTTAATTTCCTCCTTTCACCCTTTTCTTTTAATTCTCTCAGCGATGTGGTCAAGTGGGGGGGAAAAAAGGCAAAAAAAAAAAAAAAAAGCAGCTCTCCCTTTTCCTCCAGCCTGTCCCTTGCACACGCTGCTGGGTCAGCCAAGCCGGAGGTGAGCGTAGCAGGGCGGATTTTCACCTTTCAGAGAAAAAGTGGAAGAAAGGGGAAAGTTTCTTCCATGTGCTGCAGGAAGCAGCTGCAGGCACTACCCAGAGGTGCCTTCAGTATTGGCAGCTCAGGCCAGTGGCAGCTTCTTCCCCCCGTTCCAGGCTGGTCACCAGCAGCACCCCGCACAGCCTGGCCCTCCTCCCATGGGCTCCCTCTTTCCCAGTCTGCCCCAGTCCATTCCAGTTTCAGCTGCTGCGCTGGGTCCTGCTCAGGGAGCCTCCCTGTGGGAGAAGGAGGGAATGCAGCAGGACAAATCTGAAAGCATCGCTACTGCAGCCTCAGCTCCTCGCTAACCCCACAGCCTGAAGAGGGAACCAAGTCACGGGCAGGGAAGTGCCTGCTGATCGCGAAGCCGATCGTGAAACCGTCTGGAAACTTCTCACCCAGGCCGGCAGCTGAAGGCTGTCTCGGCTCGTTCCGGCTGCAGGTTGCTTGGTGACACGCTGTCTGAGTTTACCTGTGCAAATCGAGGCTCCCCCACAAAGCCCAGAACATAAATCACAGCTCAAAGACTTTGTGGGTTTTCTACAGCTTTTTTTTTTTTTCAAAAGGAGGAACTAACCTGCACCGTCGCTGCCAGGTTTCAAAGATCAGGCAAATAACGCAAGCACCAAAAAAATCAGAGGTGAAAACAGCGTATTTCTGAAATCATTTATTGACTTTACCACACAGAAAAAAGTACAAAGAAATATAAAAATTCTGATCCTTCAAAGCAAGGTGCGTTGCACTGCAGCAGAAAACAAACCATTTGCTGATTCAACCTGGCAAGGCAGCTGGCCTAACAGGAACATTTGGCAAAAATTACGTACCGACAGATACCATCCATTCGAAAACGTCTTGTGTCCAAAGGGAAAAGGTTTCACGCACCTTGACCAGTTTGAAACACATTGCATAAACTCAAATCCCATTTTAAAATTAAACAAAACCGAAATCAACAGAAGTCATTCCCAGAGGTTTCACGCCGTTGGGTTACGGAGGTTGCTGCCAGGAGCAGGGCACCTGGGAGCTGCTGGGTAGGAGGAGGCTGAGCTGTGAGCCCCCCACTGCCATGCGAGCTCTGCCGGCCGAGGCTCCTGCCCTCGGTGCTGGCTCAGCCTCTCGGTGCCTTCCTGCTTTGCTGGAGCCACCAAGCAAGGTGACAGCTCCGGCAGAGACGTGAGGTTTGATCTCAGCAACCTGGTAAAAAGCTCGTGCTGCTCTGCTCGGCACAATCTGACAGTGGAACACCGATCCGGACGCTTGAGGTCCTGCTATCAGAAGCTTCAGCTTGCTATCAACAGCCCAGCGCTCTCAACAGGGGTGGGATTTCCACCAGAACTTGGAGTGAGAGAGGACTGAAAGACATCTGAAAAAGCTCGTGGGATATAAAAGCAAGCAGGTTGTAAAAAAGCCTTTGTAAACTATTCTTCAATGTTTTTTTTTAAAAAAAAAAAAAAAAAAGGACAAAGCAGGAGCACAGCACAAACTCTAAGACTTCAGGAAGGAGCAGCTCAGATGCACGTGGTATTTCACGTCTTAGCAGACAGTTTCCCCCCGCTGGCAGCAGACAGCAGCCCCCAGCTCCCACCCCGCAGCCTGTCCATACACCAGCCACCCGACAGCGCGCCTGACTTTGCAGTCATCATCAGAAACAGTGACGCCTTGTTGCGCGAGCTCCCCCCTCTCCCAGACAGAGCATTTCCCTCCAGGGTTATGTTCCCAGACTTGTTTTCCTTTCTCTTCCCCCCACCTCAAACTCCCGCTCACCAGAATAGCCTCTACAAGTACTTTTAGCATCAGAAGTTTACTACGAAAACCTTGGGAGCTATTTAAAGTCAAGAGGGACCTTCTCCCACTCGCCCTTTGTGCCGACAGCTAGGGAAAAAAAAAGAAAAAAAAGAAAAAAAAAAATATTTTTCTCTTAAGTGGGTCAAGCTGTGCACACAGCCCCCAGATCCCCTCTTACAAGAGGAATGAACCACAACAGAATAGAGCTGCAGCTTTCATCTCCAGGCAAGGAAACTGGGCCCCTGTCAGCGTGACTATCTTTGGCGACCGCAGGCAGATCACCAATCGTCCGCAACCTCAGGAGGCTGCAGGAGGGCAGGTCTCGCACCACGAGGCGCTCCTGTGGCCAGCGGAAGGGAAATCAGCCCCCGAGCTTGGCAGCTGAAATGGGGACAGGATTCTTCCTGTGCAGTCAGTCGGCAAGGGGATGACTCACCTACGGTCGGCAAGAGCTTCGGGCGTGGAAGCTTACCCGTGTGAAGAGCTCCGGATGCGTCATGCCGTTCTTTTTCCTGCCCACATCGGGGAAAAAAGCACAAAATAACAAGCTGGGCAGGCACTTCGCGCGGCCTCCCAAAATGCCCTGTCTCAAACAAACATCTTTGGAGTAGAGCTACCAAAATAAGAAGAGCGTCACAGCTCTAACTCAGCACTCAACACGTTTTGCAGCCTGAAATACAACCGGTACGTCCCTGGCTCTGGTTTAAGTGCTCCACAGTGATACCGAGGCAATCAGTGCCAAGCAGCTGGCCGCGTGTACATTCAGCGACACAAAACCTCTCACAGCAGGGGCTGGCAGAGGTGCGTGAGCAGCCACGATCCCTCCCAAGGGCAGGGCACCTGGCTCAGGAGATGCCTCCACGCAGGAGCCACGCGGAGGCAGCGCGCCCCGCCGCGGGCTGCGACGGCTTCGGAGGTGGTGCTGCGAGCCACGAGGCGCCCACGGATGCGCAGTCCCAGCGTCGGCAGCTTCCTCACCCCTCAGTGAGCCACACTTCTTCAGCAGGAACTGACCCAAGGATGTGGGATCAACACGGAGGCTCGGCCAGCGCCGCAGAGAAGAGCACTGAACGCTCACGGGCCTCAGCGCCGCGTTTCGGAGGAAGGGGGCTGAAGGGCTGAGGTTTCTCTGATCCCAAACGCTGCCGGATTACCGCACACTCCGCGTTACCACCCATCGACATCCTACAGCAGGGAGGAAATCGGCCTCTCAAGCCTGCCATAACTTCACTGCAGCGATTAGGCGCAGGGCTCTGTAAGCCTGAGCGGCCCCTTCACAGCATCCAGCTGAATGTCATCAGTGCAAGCACCCCAGCTGCGGGGACTGCGAGGGAACGACCCCTGTGGAGGAAGTTTAAGCTACAGCCAAAGGGCCAGGGACAGCCCCAGCACCTCCCAAGATGTGCGTTACAGGGAGAACCTAGGTGTCAGACTGACATTGTCCTCATCACAGAGAGAAAGAAAGCAGGAAAATCAGATCAGGGTCCTTGGCGGATAATTTCCAAGCTAGTGCAATCAGCCTCGCTCCGAACCTGAGCATCCAAATAGAAAGGACAGAGGAAGAGATCTCTGTGCTGGTTCCGAAGGCAGCTCTATGACTCAGAGGAGACAACCACATGGCTCATTTCGCAGGCAGACTTTTTTTCAAGAGCAGACGTAGGTACAGTAGACGGCCAATTCCACTTCATTTGGACGCAGGAGTTCTGCCAGGTGCCGGGAGCTGGCTTTTCGCGGGCCACAGACTAGAGGCTGGCCGCCCAGGCAGAAAAGCAGCTCACCTTCAGGCAGCTGAGAAACGCATTTTAGGGAAGTGAGAAGTTTAACATTACCAAGGTGCAGGTGCAGAACTAGAAGCATTTCTCCTTCCTGTCCTCTGAAGTCCAAAGACGACAGCAAAGCTACGATTCAGAGTGCTACAGCAGGGCAGTCGGTGGGGTCCCAGGATTCCATCACCGGGCATCCTTGTTCCATTCAACACCTGAGGAGGAATCTAGATCTGGAAAGGCAAAAGGAGAGGTTTAAGCAATGACCCTGATGGAGCAGCAGGGCTTCAGAGGGCTGAGCCTCTCTGAGGAACTTTCAAACAAAAGCCGAGCCCTTTCCAACTGCCCGGCCACCCAACTGCGCCCCAGGGGCAAGTCGGGAAATTCCTGGCAGGGGAAACAACTTCCCCAAACGTTGGTGAGGTGAAATGGGGAGGTTTGGGCTGGCAAACCAAGCGGCCCTTACCTTTTGATCCAGTCTCTGGTAATCGCCAGATTTGGGCCGTCGACCGCTTTTCGATCTTTTCCCTTCCAGAGCAAAAGCAATGATCTTTGGAGAGAGAGAGGCAGGGACAACAGGGGCAGGTCAGTAACAGCCACAGACACTTTTTCTCACTTCAAACAGAGCCAAACTTCTGCTGAGCCAAGGACAAGCTCCACTTGCCTCCTTCTACAGGCCATGTCATTTGAAAAAGCACTCGAAATAAACAAGTGTCATAATTTAGAAGCAGCTAAGATTGAAAGCAGGCAACGAGGAGGTCTGCCTAACATGCAGAAAAAAGTAAGAAGCTGTTCTCCTTTTCCCCACCTCAAAAATAGCTCTGCAGGAGGGAAAAAGCAGCAGACAACAGCTCTGTGCTCTGAGCTGCGGCCCTCTGTGTGCTGCTATTTAAAGACAAGTCTTTTGCAACCTGCTACAGAAAACTCCTCGTCAGTGAGAAGCACGGGGTAACTTCACACGTCGTTTCCTTTCCACCTCTCCCAGCTCCATTTCTCGGAGCTCAAAATAACTGCCAGAGCTGGGGCCACCCGATTTCCATGGAGACCCACCCTCCTTGTCACAACACCCAAATTCATCCCCGAAACACGCCCCAACACCCCTCTGCTCATCCCACAGCTGCCGACGCCGGGGCTCAGATCAGCGCTAACCCACACCACTCAGCAAAAGGGGAGGCTTCGGCAGGAAACCAAAGACAAAAACCAAACCAGAGCAGCAGAGGGGAAAGGGCTGCAGCCGAGCACGTCCCAGACAGTCTGGCAGGAAGCTCCCAGCCCAGCAGGTGCGGTCTGGGCGAGGAGCAGAGCCACTCACCTTGCGCTTGTTGTGGTAGGCGACGTACAGGGCAGCGACGACGATGGCCGTGGTCACCAGATAGGCAAAGAAGTGGCTGTTCTCCGACTGCTCCCTGGGAGCAGCAGGGTTGCTCTTCTCCCTCTCCTTACTAACCGAGGAGCCCCCGTTGCCGTTCCTATCCCCATCCTCCTCCTCTTGGAGCTCCCCGCTGTCTGGAGAGCCTTCATTGTCAGACTGTGGCGAGGGGTTTTTCTCTCTCTGCGAGTCCGTCTGAGCGCCCTGGCTGCTGCCTTGCTTGTTGGTGCTGCTCTGGCCGGCGCCTTGCTTGCTGGTGTCGCTGCTTTCCTGCCCGTTGGTGTGCTGCTGGCCTCCATTTTCCCTCATCTTGCTCTCTTCCTGGGGGTTACCATTTTGCTGCCTGCTGCTGTCTTGCCCATTTTTGCTGTTTTCCTGCTCGTTGTTGTTTTGCTGCTGGCTGTTGTTTTCCTGCTGGTCTTTCTTTTCCTGCCTGCTGCTGTCTTGCTCGTGGTCCTTCTTTTTCTGCTCATCATCTTGCTGTTTGTTTCTGCCTTCCTGGTGGTCACCATTTTGCTGCCCATCACTGTTTCCCTGGCTGTTGCTGTCATGCTGCTGCTCGTTGTTGTTTCCCTGCCTGTTGGTGTCATGCTGCTGCTTGTTGATGTTTCCCTGGCTGTTGCTCTCTTGCTGCTGGTCATTTTTGTTGTTTCCCTGCCTGTTGGTGTCATGCTGCTGCTTGTTGTCCTCGTTGTTTCCCTGCTTGTTGCTGTCTGGCTGTTGGTCGTTGTTGTTTCCCTGCCTGTTGCTCTCTTGCTGCTGCTCATTGTTGTTTCCCTGCCTGTTGCTGTCTGGCTGTTGGTCGTTGTTGTTTCCCTGCCTGTTGCTCTCTTGCTGCTGCTCATTGTTGTTTCCCTGCCTGTTGCTGTCTGGCTGTTGGTCGTTGTTGTTTCCCTGCCTGTTGCTCTCTTGCTGCTGCTCATTGTTGTTTCCCTGCCTGTTGCTCTCTTGCTGCTGGTTGTTGTTGTTTCCCTGCCCGTTGCTGTCTGGCTGTTGGTCGTTGCTTTCCTGCCTGTTTTTGCCCTGCTCAGTGCTGTTTTTTTCCCCCTTGCTGCCATTACCGTCACTGCCACCACCTGTCTGGGTTTCCTTCTCTTTCTCGGTGTTGCTGTCACCATTTTTCTGGTTTTCATCTTCTTTTTTATCTTTGTCCTTCATAGTATTTCTGTTGACACCGCTCTGGGTTTGCCCACCAGCGTTGTTGCCATGCTGTTCGTGATCTTGGTCACTGGGGCTGCTGCTGTCCTGGTGCTTGGTGCTGCTGTTCTCTGACCCCCCGTTGTCTCCATCACTCGGGGGATTGCTCTGATCCCCGTTTCCCGTGCCCTGTTCCCGTTTTACCTTCCTGCCGTGCGCTGCCAACGACTCGAAGCTCTCCCCCCACGCTGGGTTCCCGCCGGGCCGCTGAGGGGCACGGGGCAGCGATCCCTCAGCGAGCGCGGAGGTGCTGCGGGTCCCGGGGAGCTCCACGCCCCGCCATGCACCTGCAACAAGCACACAGCCCGCCGTCAGCGCCCGCAGCCACCGCAAAGCCCGCCCGTGAGGCAGCCCCGGCCCGGGGGACGGAGCGGGGAGGCCCCAAGGGCCCAACCTGGGCCGGGCGCCACCGAGACCCCGTCCGCAGCCCCCCGCGGGGCGAAAAGCCGAGAGCCTGCACGTACCCCAGCGGGACCCAGCCCCCCACAGGACCCCACAGGACCCCCCCGGGCCTCCCCGGCCCGGCCCCGGCCGCCCCCGCTCACCCCCGGCCCCGGCGCCGAGCAGCAGCAGCAGCAGCAGCCGCAGCGCCATGGCAGCCCCGCTCCGATCTCCCAGCCCGCTTCCGCTTCCGGCCAGGCGGCGCCGCTTCCGGGAGGAGATCTCGCGAGAGGAGGGGGGGGAAGGCGGGAGGGGGCGCCAAGAGCCGCGCGCGGGGAGGGGCGGGGCTTGGTGTGAAGAGGGGCGGGGCTTGGCGGGGAGATG
The DNA here is from genome assembly GCF_965140915.1 of Aythya marila. Classification (NCBI taxonomy): domain Eukaryota; kingdom Metazoa; phylum Chordata; class Aves; order Anseriformes; family Anatidae; genus Aythya; species Aythya marila. Next base: position 4,155,408 of record NC_139067.1, on the reverse strand, counting down.
GGCAGATCTTATGGGCGGGGCTAACGGTAAGGGGTGTGGCTATCGCCACGGTGGGCGTGACTTGTTGGATAGGGAGTGGTGGGCGTGGCTTTGTGTGGTGGGGCGTGGCTCGGTCGGAGTGGGCGGGGCTTATCAGCCTGCGGGCCGCAGCCCGGACCGGAAACGGCATTTTGGGGCCAAAGCAGCCGGTTTTGGGGCCGGTTCCCACCGGTTTTGGGGCCGCTCCCGGGCCCCGTGCAGCTCCCGAGGAATGGCGGTCACGTTGCGCGGCGCCTCCCTCCTCCGTTTCAGTATTTCTCCTGCTTGCTGCGACCCCCTCCAGGCACTCCTCATTTCCGAGGATATTGCCCCAAAATCAGGGACGGTTCCGCGGCCGAGCCCCTCGGTGCCGCCAGCCCTCAGTGCCATGGTCCTGCTGCCACCGTTGCCCACCACCTTCCAGTCCCGTGTTGCCTCGGCCATCCCGGGGCGCTCCGGGGTTGTTTCCTGCTGCGCGCTGATATTTTGGGGGCTTTTTGGGGAGGATTCTGGTAAAATAAAGAGTTCCAAACCTTCTTGGGTCTTCTGTGTGTTCCTTGCTGCTACCCGGCGAGCTCAGCTGTCCCTCGGCGAGGGGAATTGGGCAGGGGTCGCGGCGTTCTTCGTGAGGCTTTCCCCCAGCTTTCCCTGCCCTCCCCACACCACGACTCTGGTGCTGGGCCCCCAGGCGCGAGCTGTGCCCGCAGGGCTCCGCAGTCCGATTTACAGCCACAAATCCCAGCTGCCTTCCCCTCAGCTCGCTCCTTTCCCTTCGGACCAGCGGATTTGCCCAGCAGAGCCCTCAGCCGTCTGACTGCGCCAGGCCGCACGCGCTTCCCGGTGTCCGCTCGGTGTCCCCGGAGCCACCTCATCCGTCAGGCACCCTCCTGCGGCGCTGAGCGCTGCCGAACCTTCGAGGCCCAGCGAGAAGTCTCCAGAAGGAACTGCAAGGACGCCACAAATTCGTTAGCCTCCCCTGTTTAACGCTGAAATACAGAAAAACAACGCAGCAGCATCCAACACACGAAGCGAGCGAGTCCTGCGCAGCGCTAATGCTTTGGGGAATAATCCCGACTTGGCCTCAGAGCATGATGGATTATGTGGTTGATTTTTCTTTCTTTCTTTTTCTTTTTTTTTTTTTTTTCAGCCCGCTATTCAATTCAATGCATTCCAATAATCCTAACGGCTCGGTTCTGCCCATGCCTGCCTTTCTAAGGAGACAGAAGAACAGTTGGCCCAATGCTTTTGTTGAGATTTAAAACAGACAAGCGAGGCTATTTCGCATGCCCAGCCAATTCGGCTTTCACTCACACCCCTGGAAGTCAAGAGTAACTGAACCGAGGCCAAGTTCCTCTGGATTTACAACAATGCATCTGGGAGCTGAGTTCTGCCCAAATACCGAGCGCGGGGCTGACATCAGCGCAGCGCCGGGTGGCTCGCACCGAGCTCGCTTTCCTCCGACCCTTTTCTTGAATAAAACTCGATGAAAAGGACGGCGAGCGTGCCCGGCCCCGCGCAGCGAGGAAGAGGAGGGCTGAGGGCCGCTATCGCCATCCGCTGCAAAGCAGGAGGAGGAAATTCCCGTCGGGTCCCACCCAGCTGCTTCCCAGAGCTGCTTCCCACTTTCCAGGGAAGAGCCAAGAGGCCGAGAGCCGCCAGGACGCGTGGATCCGTCCTGCCCTTGGGCACCGAGCGGTCCCCAGGCCCCGCGACATCGCGGTGCTCCGCGCTGACAAAGCCCTCACCTTGCCACAAGTGTCCGCGCCCCCTCCCCCTGAGGGCTGATCCGGTCAGGATAAAGGACCGAAAGGAGAAACAATTAGCAAATGGAAGAATTTAACGATGCTAATTAAAATGTATTAAGTGTAGCCACCGCCTCTGCACCAGCTGCTTTGGCAGGAGCCCGGAGCCCGCGAAGCGCCGGCCTTGCCCCGGTGCGGAGCGGGGAAATGGGACATCTGGTGTGCCCCCCCCGGCCCCTCGCGAGGAGCGGGCTCGAGGAAGCCTTTGCCTCGTTTGCTGCTGCTCGCCGGGTTCGCGGCGGAGCCCCTAATTAGCTCCATCTCTGCAGGAGACCCCTGGGACCTCATTAGGCATTTCAATTAGTGAATAGCCAGAGCTGCGTCGGGAGAGGGGGCTGGGGGCCGTTGGATCAAGATGGCTGCAATTAGGCAAGCGGGCGGAGGTGACAGAAGCAACCCCGCTTCCCAAAATAAAATAAATAAATAAATAAAAAGAAAGCGGGGAAAGCACCAAGCTGGCTCCCAGATGCTCCCCGCGCGCTCACCAGAGCTCTCCGAGAAGTTTGCTGCCGAGCTCTCCACGAGGCGTTCGCCAGCTCCCAGCAGGACGACACAATGGCTGCAGAGAGCCCAGGGAAAAACGTCACCCTGGTGGTGAGGGGACGGGAGGGACGCGCTGCCCTCGTCCAGCGCCCGGTGGCATCTGGAGCCAAAATGGGGACAGCAGCAGGGTCACCGTCACGGGGACGCGGTTATCGGATGCAGTTGGGATGTGTGATAAAAAGCAGCCTGCGAAGGGGTGGATGCTTTGTGTTTTCAGGGTAACAAAGGGAACAAACTCAGGAATCTTTGGCCCCAAGCTTGGGTTTTGTTTTGTTTTTGTCACAAGTTCAGTGAGTGAATTCTCTTAAGGGGGAAATAGCGCGGGAGCGCTGCCCGGCCCCTGTGCCCAGCTGGATCTCGGCTCCCAGCTCGGAGGACGCGTTGGGCATCGGCAGAAATGCAGCCCAAAAGTTGTCCCGAAAAGAGGAGGGGGGCTACAGGCCCCTTTGCCACAGCAGCACAAACTGAAACACGCCGCCCTTCCTGCCACAGCCGAAGCCCAGAATTCCTCTCATTGAAGCGCCTCCAAGAGGACGAAAAACCTTTGGCATTTTTCTGTGCGTTTTGTCTCACGTTTTTCACCCAGCCCCATCGCTGCAAGCGTGACGAACGTGCGGATCCCCCGAGCAGCCCGGTTAAACCAGGAGAGGTTTAACAGGAGAGGTTTAAACAGGAGAGGTTTAAACAGGAGGGGCTGCTTCAGCGTGCTCGTCTGAGCCCGAGCAGAGCGTAACCGGTCTCCTCCTCGTCTCCCCCTCGTCTGCAGGAGGAGCAGAGCCACGAGGGCTCTCCTGGGCCGCAGCGGCCACTTGCTCCTCTTCCAGCAGGGCTAATCCCAGCCCAGCCCAGCTCAGGAGCACGGCGAAAGCATCGGAACAGATGTTCCTTTTCTGTATGGGAAAATGCCGAGTAAAACAAAGAAATATTCTCCTGCTGAAGACCAACATCTGTTTGAAGCTGTCTGGCTCCGGTTCAGACTTTAATTCTTGTGACAGGTCTCTTCATGCCTTTAATTTCCCATGAAATCTAATTCAAGAAGTTGTTTGTCTGCAGCCTGCTCCCGGTGTTGGGGAGAGCGAGGCCGCATGCGATCCAGACGTTCCTTGCAGAAAACCAGTTTTTTGGAACGGCCTTTCTAAAAAAAGCCCCGTTTTGCCTCTTTTCAAATTATGGCCCCGCACGTTTTCGGCGACACCCTAATCCCCTCAGTTCTGGAGCTCGCACGGCCGCACGACACGCTATCAGGATGCCATCAATTAAAGCGTCGTGGCCGGTCCTCCGGGGTGCTGCTGCGGAGGCATGGTGCCCGAGCCCATTTCCGAGTTTGTTCTTCGAAAGCGAAGTGTTTAAACAATTTTTCACATGGAATGGAAATGCCTCCCGAGTCCGGGGCTGTCTTGGGTGCGAGGGTGAACGGAGATGCTCCTGGCACCTCCTCGCGCTTGGAGGCTTCGGTGGTGGCCACCAGGAGCTGGTGAGCAGGAGCTGGGGTTGCTGCAGGCTCCTCTCACTGCTTGAGGCTCCCGGCGAGCCGGGCCCCCTTAGAGCAGTGATCTGGGGAGCTTCCAGCCAGCTCTGAGCTGGGGCTGGCTGCAGATTTAAGCTGTCACTGAAGATGATCCTCAGCTGGATGTGAGGAGCTGTGCTCCTGCTCTCAGTGTTCGCAGGACTCATCTGGAGCTGCCACATGGCCACAGGAGGTGACGTTTGCCCCAGACCCATCCCTGGTGTTCGTGCAAGGGCTCCAGAGTGGCCCCGTCCTGTTTTCTTGTCTGCTCCTGTAGCTGAGGGCATCCATCAGCCGCAGCTCTGGTAGTCCTGCCCAGCCGCAATCCGTGCACAGGAACTCACAAATCCAGCTGGCATCTTTTGGGGCCACAGCTGCCAGCACCATCCCAGGGCGCGCACCCATCCTGCACGACATTTGGCAAAGACGGGCTGTCTTCCTTTTCCTTGAGGACCAGGCACACGAGGACAGTCCCCTTTCCTTTCACCCGCAGGTGGGTGTCCCCTGCTGCTCCAGCTGGCTGCAGACGCTTCCTCTGCGGCATCCCGGATGGCTCAGCACTGGAAAGAAGAGAAATGTCACAACGAGAGGCTACGGCAGTGTTTATTCCACCAAAACCATCAAAAGCCTCCTGGGCAACCTGTGTGGGCAGGGGGCAAGGACCAGGCGGCCCCCAGAGGTCCCCCAAAACCCCAACCATTCGGTGCCGCGGTGGGAAGCGCCCACCGAGCTGAGAGCTGGTGCCGTGGAGGACACTGCGGTCCCCAGAACGCAGCTGGTGGAGGTGGAATGGGCCCCGGGAAATGGAAATCGGCCAAAAAATTCAAAGAGGGGAACAAAACCGGACTGTAACCACCACGAGTCACCTTTGGGCAGACACTGCTCAGAATCAGATCTTCAACAGAAAGCAGAGTCGTGACTTTGAGCAGGAAAACTTTGAGATAGATTTTATTCCCGTTAAAAAGACAACGAGACAGAGTAGCTTGATTAGCTCAGATGCTGAACTGCCCAAGAACTCGAGATGGGTTGAAAATTCATTGGATCAGCCCAGGCTGATTTCGAGCTGCGTCCCATGTTCATCCTGATGGGTTCTCATTCCTGGCTGGGAGGAATCAGGCGCAGGGCACCCCACAGCTCCTGGCCATACAGTACACACGGCCAGCAGCCAGCTCAGCTTCCCAGGCACCCCAAAAACTGATTTAATCTGATTTACCTGGTGCCCCACGTCCTGCTGCCCACATCTCTCCCAAGCTGCATGCTGCCAGCTTGCTCCATCACGGGTTTGTGGCGAACACCCCAAAACCTGCCTGCTGATGTTTTGGGGTGCTGCTTTTGGGTTTGGGGCCACGCTTGGCCCCGTGGCCAGCCCCGCCGGCGCCGTGTCCCGAGCCGGTTCCTGGGGCACGGCGATGCTCGAGCGCCGGCAGGGCGAAGGTGGAGAGGGGCAGGGAGCGAGCGCCTCCCCCACTGACCACGCGCACGCAGCAAGTTGCAGCTGTAGTTTTATTTCCTTTTGTGAAAAACAACAGGGATTCAAGGGGAACCCCCCCGCACGCACACACGGGGGGCTCAGCCCCGGATCCTGCCCCCCGCGGCACCACCGCGGCACGGAGCGGGGCAGGAGCTGCGGGACGGGAGGGCTGGGAGCAGCTGGAGGCACCGGGTCAGTGCCCGGCGTTTCGCTTCTGCCCCCGGGACCGAGCGCCACGTTCGGCGTAATTCCATCGTCGGCACCTTGAGTAGGGTCTTTTTTTAAAAAAAAAAACTTTTTTTTTTCCTTTTTTTTCCTTTTTTTAATAAAAACGGTCTTTAGGTCGACTGCCGACAGCAGCTCTGAGCAGAAAAGCACCTTCCTCCAGAGACTGCTTACAAAAAAAAAAAAAGAGTTCAGAAAAGGGTCAAATATTGACCAATAATGGTTTGGCTGCATTTGAATCTTGATTGTGGCTTCTGCAACGTACAGCAGGGAGGGGGCGGACGGGCCGGGCGGGGGGCGAGCCCCCTCCCTTAGTCAGCCGGTTTGGTGACCAGGGAGAGGGGCTGCGTCTGCAGCACGGCCAGGGCAGCCTGCGGGGACGGCGCGAAGGACGGAGGCGAGGAGAGGAGAGCCGTGGAGGGCACCGAGGTGAAGGGGATGGGTCTGGAGAGGAGCGAGGGCGGGCTGCCGAGGCTCGAGGAGGAGGAGGAGGAGGAAGAAGAGGAGGAGGAGGAAGAAGAGGCGGCTTTGCCCGAGAGGAAGGCGAGCTGAGCCCTGGCCTCCGGCTTGGTGGTGAGCGAGAGCGGCTGAGCCTGTTCCGAGTGGGTGGCAGCCGGGGCGGCCGGGGAGGCCAGGGCGGCCGACGGCGTGGCGGGCGAATCCAGCATGCTGCCGTGGGACGAGGCAGGGCTGTCGCAGGGCTTCTCGGCCGGCAGGTACTGCACGCACGGCTTCTTGCTCTTGGAGGCCAGCGCGCCTGCGGGTGACGGAGGAGGCCGTGAGCCACCGGCAGGCCGGGCGCCGCGGCTCTGGCCGCCCGGGGGGTACTCACTCTCCGCCTCGTGGCTTTGCTGCTGGGCCAGCTTTTCTCGCTTCCTCTTCTTTTTCTTGCCCTGAAAAGTATTATAAAGCCCCAGTGTGGCTTTCCGCAGCCGGAGAGGGGGTGCTTCCATGTCTGACGGGGGACGAAACCCCGAGGAGAAACGGGGCTGGCGGTGCCACGGAGCAGCCCCGGGGACTCGGCACCATTGCTGCCACCCCCGGCACCCCCAGCCATGAAGCCGGGGGCCGCACTTACGTAGTTGTCCCGTGCGGACCACGTCGGGTAGAGCTGCGAGTGCAGCTGCCGCTCCTTCCGCGCCAGCTCGTAGTACTTCGCCTGCTCCTCCCGCGACAGCGAGTGCCACTGCGGGGAGGGAGGAAAAAAGCACGGTGTGAACCCCGGGGCCGTGCAGCCAGCCCCGAGGACACGCGGCCACACTCGTCCCAGCCACCTCGTGGCCATTGGGGTCCCCACCACCTCCCCAGGACCCCTGCCAAGGGCCGGTGGTGCCCCAGGATGAGGCACCGAGGCGATGGAGGTGGTGTAAAGGGGGCCAAAAGCCGATGGGTGGCTCAGGGAAGGAGCGGCCGTACCCGTCTGCCCAGGATCTGGTTGATGGCCGCGCTCTCCTTCAGCGTGCACTCGGCCACCACCTTGGCCCTCATCTCCTTCATGTACAACATGAACGCGTTGAGCGGCTTCTTGATGTGGGGCTTCTTCTCCTCCTCCTTCTTCACAGTGACCGGGGATTTCCTGCGGCGAGCGGGGCAGGGGGGTCAGGATCGGGGTGGACGTGACCCCGTCCCCGTCCCCGTCCCCAGGGCCACCCCTTCCCGTCCCCACTCACGAGCTGCCGCTGGGGCTGGCGCTGGGCTGGGCAGGTTCCTGCTTCACGATGGGCGAGACGATGGTGGGGTGCGGGATGCCCGAGGGGTGCAGCCCGTGGGCGGGCGGCGGGACCATGTGCGGGGAGAAGCGGCTGGACATCAGGCTGCAGCGGGGGGAGCGGGAGCCCCGTCAGCTCCCCACGGGTGCCAAAAACCCGGTTCCACCCCAAATCCTCCCTCAGGAGAACCTCAGGAGGAGGTTACGGGAACACCAGCCCCAACCTGCCTGGGGGCTACTTTCACGTGAGAGCCCGCCCGTGTTGGCAGCGTGGTATCCCAGCCCAGGGGGACACCACTCTTCACCCACAGGGACCGTCCCCAGGTATTTCTGGCCAAGGAGGCCACCGCAGCCTTGGGGCCAGGCTGTACCCACGTGGAGGTCAGCGAGCACCCATGGCCAGTGCTGCTGCGGGCCCGAGTCCCACATCGTCATCAAGAAGTGTCCAAAACCCTACACCAGCTTGGGGACACCCAAGGGGGGTCCTTTGTCCCTGCCGAGAGCCACCTGGACGTGGAGACCCCCCTGGACACGGGGACCCACCTGGACATGGAGGCGTTCATGGCGAGGGCTGGGTAGGGGTGCCGAAAGCCACCGGGGGGGATGGAGTACACGGGCTGTCCCTGCCTGCAAACACACGAGCTTGAGCAGACAGAAGCAGGAATAAACGTCCTTCCCCCAGCCCCGGGGACCCTCAGCCCAGCCCCAGCCGATCTCAGTCCCCAAAATTCACAATTTGCTACTCCCAGCAGGAAGGAGCCCCCGTTCCCAAGCCCTGAGACTGCAGAGGTTCACGCGGGAAGGAGAGGACGCGGGGCTGAGCCCATCCTTACTGCGGCACGAGCCAGCCCAGCGGGTGCGGGATCTGGCCCACGGCTCCTGGCGACAGCGGGTAATAGGGGGGCAGCTCGGGCGGGTGGGGCGGCCGCGGGATTCCTGCGGTGGCAGCGGGGGGCAAGGGGAAGCAGCGTTAGAACAGGGGCACGGCGGTGCCGGGCACCCCATGACCCTCCCTGCACCCATCTCCCTCCCTACACCCGTCTCCATCCCAGCACCCATCTCCCTGCGCCCATCTCCTTCCCAGCACCCACCCCCCTCCGCCCACCTCCCTCCCAGCACCCATCCACCCCCCAGCACCCACCCACCCCCCTTTTTCCTCACCCGTCTTTGGGTCGATCTCGGGTGAGAGGTGGCCGGGCGGCGAGCCCGGCGAGAAGTGGTCGTTGCTGTAGGTGATGAGCGGCGTCAGCGGGTGCATGTGGTGGGCGTGCTGCACCACCGGGACCTTGTTGGACTGCGGGGCAGCGAGGGGGAGCACGTGGGAGGGCGAAAACCAAAAAATCCCCCCCCAAAAAAAAAACACCTGCAGGCACCAGACCAGCATCGTGCCCAGCTTTGGAGTGCGGCTCTCCCCGGGGACCCGCGTGGTGGCACGGGGCCGCTCTTACCAAGTGCGCGGGCGACGGCGAGCGGCTGTCCTTGAGCGTGGCACCGGCCGGCACGTCCAGCAGCGGCCACTTCATCTGCAGGTACTGCAAGAGAGCCGGGGGTCACGCCGCCCCCCAGCCCCGAAACACCCCCCAGCCCTCAGCCGGGGTCACCCCGACCCAGGGGGACACCGCGGGGCGGTGGCGAAGGTGGTGTGGGGGTGCCTGGGGCTGTTTCAGCCCCTGTAAATAGTGCGGAGCCCTGTTATTAATAGTGGAGCCCTGGATCCCTTCCACCCGACCCCAAAAGCGGATTTTGGGGCCAAAGGCGCAGCGCTGCTGGTGTGAGCCGCCACCACCCTGCGGGCGCACCGAGGGCACGGGGGCTGCGTGTGGCTGCATCTGGCGCACCGAGCCGGCACCCAGCCTCGCTCCCTCGCATCCTCCCTTCCTCAAATCCTCACGTCTTCCCTTTCCCTTCCTATCCAGCCCCAAATCACGAGGGAAAAGGCACAGAACCGCCGCAAGGGCTGGCGGGGCAGTGAGCACGGCGGCGCGTTTTGGCTGCCCCCTGCCCGCCCGTAAACCTGGCTGCGGGACGAGCGTTTTGCCCCGCTCCGTTCCCGGCACGGGACCTAAGCGGCCCCCCAAAAGAAAGGTGCATTGTGCTGCGTTTTTCGGCGGCTGTGGGGGGGGGGGTGAAGGCATTTCCCGGCAGCCGGCTGCAGGGAGGCACGTCCCGCGAGATGCCAGGGCTGGGGAATGCGGCCGGGACGGGCCGCAGCTGCGCGCAGGAATTTCCCCACCGTACAAACCTTCCTGATCCGAAGCAGCTGGAAGGAAAGCCCAGCTTGGAGCCAGGAGCTGCGGGGAGCGTTAACTCTTCCGCCTCTGGATAGATGCATCCCCGCCTGCATCGCCTCCCGCAGCCCCCCAAGGTGCTCCACGTGCCCCCCCAGGCATCGCCTCCTGCCTCGCCCCAGCCTGCAGCATCCCCCCGCATGCCCCAGCCCCTCCTGCATCTCCCCCTGCATCCTGCCTGCCCTTCCCTCCTGCATCGCCCAGCACCTCCAGTACCACTTCCTGCTCCCCTCCCACATCCCCAGCATCCCCCGCCATCCCAGTAACCCCTGTTTCCAGTACCCCCCCCATCCTCAGTAACCCCCATCCCCAGTACCCCACATGCCAGTACCCCCCCTTCCACAGGAAACCTCATCCCTGTACCCCCCCATGCCCAGAACCCCCCATCCCAGTACCTCCCCATCCCCAGTATCCCCCACCATCCCAGTACCCCCCCTTTCCCAGTACCCCCCCATCCCCAGTACCCCCCATCCCCAGTACCCCCCATCTCCATTCCCCCCCTCCATTCCCAGTACCCCCCTATTTCCAGTACCCCCATCCCCAGTACCTCCCCATCTCCAGAGCCTCCCCCTCCATCCCCATTACCTGCCCATCCCCAGTACCCCCCTATTTCCAGTACCCCCCATTCCCTGCATTCCTCCCCTCCATCTCCACCCCCCCCCCATCCCCAGCACCCCCCAGCACCCCCTATGTGCCCTGGTCCTGCCAGCGCCCTGGCAGCACCGGCACTGCCTGCTGGGATCCCAGAGCCACGGCGAAAATCCCGCTGGCACGACAGGGAGTCACCCAGTGAAGGCTAAAGCAAGAAGGGAAGTACCCAAGGTGTCGATTTGCCATTTATCACTGGATTTTGGATGGAACCATTGGGGTTTTTCTGCCAAGCCTCTCCCCAGACCCCAAAAAGACGCAGGAAATACCAGCAGCTGCTGCACAGCCCCAGAAAAGCCCAAAGCGAGGATTTCCCAGGATCTGACCATTCCCACAACTGCTGGCACAGGGGATCCCCCCAAAACCTGCCCATGCTTTGCTTCAACATCCGGAGCCAGCGCCGCGTGGTGCCGCGGGGATGCTCCGGGAGCAGCCTTCCCCGCTCCCAAAGCCTCCACGCACTCTCCCTGGGGAGATTTGGGGCTGTGGGATTTTCCCCACGGGGATGCGACAGCGGAGAGCCGGGGCCGCCAGCGCTGGGAGCCGTAACCAGATCCGCTCCTAAAAAGGCCGCCGGCGGAGGCGGCCGGGGCGCCGTGCGCGCGCGGAGCACGCTTGGTATGCGGGCGGCCCCGTGGCCGGCGCGGGCTCGCGCCGTGACCCGCGGTACACCCTGCGCCGCCAGTACAGTAGGAGCCGTTTCCTGAAGCGCTGGCTTTGATGCGCCCTCCAAATCTCGGTGATCAAAGCCGCCGGGCTGCGGCGGGGAAGTCCCGGGGTCTGGCTGCCGTACAACTCCGCGCTGCTTCCAAACAGCCGCGCGCCGCCGTGCCGCGCGCCTCCGAAGCCGCAGCGTCGCGTGGCCGGATTTCAGCTAGGGACGCGGCCCCGCAGCCATGCCGGGGTGAGGCTCGAGGTGCCCTGAGTGTCCCCAGGGCCGTGCTGGGACAGCGCACAAGGTGCCCTCGTATCCCCGTAGCTGGAAAGGGACAAGGCACGAGGTGCCCTCGTATCCCCGTGACTACGCCAGAGCAATGCACGAGGTGCCACAACATCCCCACAGCCATGCTAGGGTGACAAACAAGGTGCCCCAACATCCCCAAAACGCGTTGGAGTGACACACGAGGTGCTCCGGTATCCCCAAAACCATACTGGGGTGACACACGAGGTGCCCCAACACCCCCACACCAAGCCAAGTGACACAGGAGGTGCTCCAACATCTCCACAGACTGGGGTGACACAGAAAGTGCCCCAACATCTCCAAGAACATGTTGGGGTGACAAATGAGGTGCCCCAACATCCCCACAACCATGCTGGGATGATATATGAGGTGCTCCAACACCTCCACAACCATGTTGGTGTGACACACGAAGTGCCCCAGCATCCCTACAAACACATCTGAGTGACACACGAAGCGCCCCAACATCCCCATAACCATGTTGGGGTGACACACAAGGTGCCCCAGTGCCCCCCTAACCATGTTGGGGTGACATACGAGGTGCCCCAACATCCCCACAACCAAGCCCGGTGACATAGAAGGTGCCCCAGCATCCCCACAATCACATTGGGGTGACATATGAGGTGCTCCAACATCTCCACAACTATACTGGGGTGACACAGAAAGTGCCCCAACATCCCCACGAACACATTTGGGTGACACACGAGGTGCCCCAATGCCCCCCTAACCACGTTGGGGTGACACACGAAGTGCCCCGACACCCCCATGGCAGTGCCGGGGTGGCACACGACACGTCCCCACGTCCCCACAACCCGGCGCAGGGTGACGCAGGGGCTGCCCTGAGCACCCTCCCACCCGACCCCTCCAGGGGCACCCAGGGGACACCCAAGGGGTGTCCGGGGCCAAGGCGCGAGGTGCCCCGCCGCCGTGCCGGGGTGACGCAGGAGGTGCCCCGACATCCCCGGGGGTGACGCAGGAGGTGCCCCGCGCATCCCGGGGGCCCCGGCGGGCGCCTTTCGCTCCGCCTCGCCACCCCCTGCCCGCTGCCCCCATCACAAAGGGGGCTTTCTCGTCTATTCTGTAAGCGGAGAAGCCGCTGGGGGACGGCGGCTCGGGAAAGGCCGTATATAAAAGGCTGCTTCTCATTTTGAAGCCGTTTCAGGAGGCCGGGGAGGGGAGAGGAAGGGGGACCCTTTCAAAATATACAAAGAGGGGGGGAGCTGGCGAACGGTTCAGTGGTAATGTGGAAAAATGAAGCCCCCCCCCCCCCCCCCAAGGCCCCAGCCGCGGACACAGGCTCCCACTGTACCACCACGTGCGGGAGCCGCGCGAGAGCGGCAGATTGGAGCTATTAAAAAAAAAAAAAAAAAAGAAAAAAAAAAAAAGGAGGAAAATAGTTGAAAATCGGTCACATTCCAGAGAGATTAGAGCAAGTTCTGGTTCCTCGTTACCCCCCCCCCCCCAATTAAAACCAGGGGGGTTAACCCCTTTCCTGCCGGAGCTGCGGCACCACAATGAGCCCTCCTGTCTGCCTGTCCCCGCCCCGGGGAGGGCGAGCCCCCGCGGCTGGAGCAGGGGCTGGGGGCCCCGGGGGGGCCGTGCCGTGTGGTGGTGGTGGCAGCAGCTCGCCTGCGTGCTCGGGGAGGAGGCACAAACGCTGCGGGATCCCCTAATGCCCAATTAGGGGCTTTAATGAGCGGATTTCCTCTCCTCTTCCGCACACGGGGCTCCTTCCCGGTGAGATGTTTTCCTTGGAAAGGGGGAAGTGGGGAAAAGCCCCGAAGATGGTGCAGTGCATCGTGGTGTCCTGCACCCCGGCGTTGTGTGTCCCAGCACTGCACATCCCGCTGGTGCACGTCCTGGCACTGCGCATCCCGGTGTTGTAGCTCCCAGTGCAGCACGGCCGAGGGCTGCAATACCCTGGTGGTGCAAACCCCGGCGGGGTTACAAATCCCAGCAGTGCTGCGTGTCCTGGTGCTGTGTGCCCCGGTGCTGTGCATCCTGGTGCTGAGCTTCCTGGCATGGTGCTTCCTAGTGCTATGCGTCCTGGTGCTGTGCGTCCTGGTGCTGTGCGTCCTGATGCTGCGTGTCCCGGTGCTGTGTGTCCTGGTGCTCTGTGTCCCAGTGCTGTGCGTCCCAGCATCGCTTCTCCCAGGATTTCCCATCCTCCTGCTGCAGGTCCCGGCGTCCTCTTGGGGTTTCCCATTAACACATCCTGGTCGCAGCGTGTCCTGGCATCGTGTCCTGACATCCCGCATCCTGATGCACCCCAGGGCTCCTCTCCATGGGGCTCAGTTGCTACCAGCCTCTCATTTGGGGAGAGAAAAGGTCCATTTGGGGCCCAAACATCAGCCCTCAGCTGTTGTTTGTTTTTGGTTTTTTTTTGGGGGGGGGAAAGCTGTCTGAAGGCTCCAAGGGCAGAAAACCCCACAGTGGGTTTTAACCGTGCATGGAGAGGAGCCTGCAGGAACCACTGGATGCAGGCGATGCCGGTACCCGGCCACCTCGCCCCCATGCCCAAAGCCCCCGGGTGAGCCATAGAAGCACCAGAGGATCCCCTGACACCACCCAGCCACGGGACCCCTGCCCCATCCCGAGGCCTCCCCCCCCCCCCTTTTTTCCCAGCACCAAATTCCTTGGCGCTCGCAAAGCTGGCGGGCTCGGCGAGCCGGAGCGCGCCCCCGCCGCAGCCCCCAAGCCCTCCTCGCTCCCAGCCTGTTTACACAGCTGCGGGATAACTGACAGCTCGCCCTCCCCCCAAAACGCCTCCGCTCCAGCCCTTTTTCCCCCAAAACGCGTGCCGAAACCTCGCTGCAGGAGAAGGAGAGGGCTGAGCAGCAGGCAGCAAGCCGCTTTGCGCAGGGTGCTGAACAGAGCCCCCCCAAATCTCCCTAGGGGTCTTTGTCGCTTGGGTTTTTATCCACGGGATGCTCTGGTCCCACCACATTCCCAGTTCCCAGTGCTGGGCTAAAACCAGGCAAATTTGGCTCCACCAACACACGAGGGATTTTTCCAGGGAAAGGGGTTTTCTGCGCTCAGAGCCACCAGGCCAAGGGCGGCCTCGTCGCCCTTCATTCACTTAACGCCTCTCCCAAGAAGCAAAAAGCTGCAAAAGCCCCAAACCTCCTGAAGCCTGGAGGGTGCTGCCAAGGAGGTTTCAGAGCAGAGCTGTGGGGATGGCGCCTGCAGCCGTTGTGCCTGAAAAACGGGGCAAAAAAGGGACAAAACCATCCCGCTTGAAGGCAACCATGGGATGGGGGAAGCTACAGCAAGTCCCACACGGGGGGAAATCTCATTTAAATGCCCCAAAATCAGCTGGCATCAGGCTCCCAGCACCCGTGTTCACCCTGTGCAGAGCTAGCACTGCAGCTGCGCTTTGGGGAAAATGCAGAAAACTCAGGGAAAAGGGTCCCAGGGCACGGTAATTCCACATTTTGTTTGTATTTTGAGCATGTCCTGCGTGGGACACGCCAGGCTCTGGTGGTTCTGCAGGTTGTAAAGCTCAGTGCGCTGGGAAACACTGAAAAAATCTTGGTAAACACACTTGGAAGATGCTGGAGCTGCACTGGGATCAGGCATCCTTCGCTCCGGGGCTGTTTCCAGCCTGAGCGATGCCAGAAAGGGAAAAATAAATAATAAAAAAAAAGCCCCACGGCCCCGCACAGCACATCGCCCGTCCCCACACCCCTGCGCGGGAGCCGCGGCGCTTCACTTTCCTGCAGCCAATTAGGGAGGGAGAGGTCCCAATTACAGCTGGGATTTACAGCCCGGGACACAAGCCGTAAATCATCGCCCCCTCCCCGCCTCGCGCCCAGCCGAAGTGGCTCCTCCAGATGTTGGCTGCGGCTGCGCGGGGCCGAGACCTTTCCCGAGGATGAGCCCACAAAGCAGGGGCTGAGCGGGGGCGAAGGAAAATCCCCCTCACACGGCTCTGCTGCCCGCCTTCACACCGCGGTCCCCGTGCAGCATCCAACCCCGAGCTGGGCCGTCGGTGTTTGCCCCCCCCAGAGGATGATTTAAACGGGTTTGGGGTCAATTATTGACCTCAGAGCCCGATGTGCAGCCCTTTTCCCAGCACTGCCCCCGGAGAGGGGCTCGGGGTGCCCACAGGGATGTGTCCTGTCCCCTCCTGGCGTTCCCAGGGTGACACGAGGTGGCCAAAGCCACCCCAGGCGGGGGGAGGCTGCTTTTAGGGTGGGAGCAACGCGGTGCGGGGACTTGGTGAGCCCTGCAAAAAAGGATGGGCGACTGTTCCTGCGACGGAGCCCAAACACAACAGCAAGAAGTGGGAAATGCAAACCACACCGGGCTGCGCTGACCAGGAAAAGAACCCGGGAGCTGAAAAATAAATTAAAAAATAAAATAAAATAAAATAAAAAGCCTTTGGGAGGCAGCACTTTGAGCCAACCTTATCTCCAGCCACCGACCCCGTCCGTGCCACCGTGTCGGGGACACCGGGCAGCATCTGCTCGGAGGAAGCGGGACGCAGCCGGCTCCTGGCACGGGCACAGGCGAGCATCCCGCGCGTTCGGGACCCCCGGCCGCCAGCACTTCCCCTCCCCGCCGCCGCCACCACCACCCTCCCGAAACCTGGTGGTGGCAACAAGTTTTTCCCCGCCGCCCCGGGGCTTTTGTCTGCAGCTTTCAGCTCCCGTCCGTCAGGCTGAATGGCTCCATTCATCCCGCGCTCACGCGGGCCGCAAGCGGTGCAAAGGGCTCTGGCTGTCCCGGTGAAAAAATCCCCCCAGCTCCGGAGCCCCCGGCCCCAGGGAGCGGGGCTTAACCCGGCTCTGAGTTCCCAGGGGGACCAAAAACCCATGCAAGGAGACAGGGACGTGGGCAGCAGCTGCTCAGAGCCGTGTTGTGGCAGTAAGGTGGCCCAGCCTGCCCCAAATCCCCCGCTTTTCGGGGCTAAAACCTCCGGAGACTGCGTCTCTGCGTCCTGCGATGCTGTGGCTGGGCTCGGGGGCTCTGTCCCCGCGGGTGGCACCCATGGGACTCCTGGTTTGGGATTCCCAGCGCTCGGGATTCCCAGCGCTCACGTGCAGCCGGGCTGACATCACTACAAAAACCACCCCAAAACACGCCGCGAAGCCAGCTATCGCCATCACTTCCGCCCCTTCCTCCTCCTCCTCCTCCTCCTCCTCCTCCTCCTCCTCCTCCTCCCCCCCGGGGTGCCTCCTGCTTTCCCAAATCGCGGGGCGGGCAGGGGGCACGCTGCGAGCATCCTCCTCCGGCCGGGATGCGCCGGGCGCTGCTCTCGGGCTCCTCTTTCCCCGCTACCGCCCGCGACTTCAAGGAAGAGACGCTAATGAAAAGCAGCTGCTCGGAATACCAGAAAGATGATGAATGCGCGTTAAGTCCCCTTAACAAAACCAGGTCTTATGAGAGTCGCCTGGAGCACTTACTTCATTGCTTTAATTTGTGAATCGTGTTGGAAAAGGGAGGGAGGGGGGCGGAGGGAAAAGCGGGGAGCGGGGGGGGGGGGTAGTGGAAACCTCCTGTAGGTCTCATTTAGCCAAAAAAAAAAAAAAAAAACACAGGGTAATTAGCCGAATAGCATAATTAAGGAGCAGACATAAAGGGGCCATTGTGTGCAAAGGCTGAGCGCGAGGAGCACCTCTGCGGCCCGCGGGGAAACAGAGGCACGGCGCGGCCCCGGGGTGCCCGGCTGCCAGCGAGCGGCCCTGCGGCTGCACGGGGCGAGACTGGGAAGCCAAAACGTGCCCCAAGCCCTGTCCTTAGCAACTTCCAGGCAGGGCTCCCCAAAACACGCCCCAAACCCTGTCCTTAACATCTTCCAGGCCGGGCTCCCCGTGACGTCCCCACTGCGTTTCGGCGGCGGCACCCACCCGAGCTGCTCTGGCACCGTCCAACCAACCAGCGGGGAGAAGAAGGTTCCCAAACCGTGAAAAAGCAAAAAAACACACAAAAAAAAAACAACACAAAACCAGCAAAATCCAGCACCACCACGGCGGCTCCGTCCCCGGCGCGCACACAGCCCTCCCGCCCCGGTCGGGAGCCGCCGGCGTTTGGCGCAGCCCTGCCCGTGCCAAGATCTGTATTTTAATCATTTTTCTTGGCAGGCGCGTCCCGCGTGTTTAAGAGGAGATATTTTCTTTTGCAGACAGATATGCCTCTGTACGGCAGCCCGCGCGGGTATCGCGAGCTCATCGCAGGAACGCGGCCCGGGGAAAGAGCCGAAACAAGCCCAGGTTTTTTAGAAACATCTCATTTATTTTCGGGACCGATGCGCATTAACGCCAAGCACATGGCGGCAGTGCCCATGGGGGAAGCTGTTTGGGTGCCTCGGCCCAACTTCCACACCCTGCGGGGTGCTCGGGTGGCTTTTAAAGGTTCGCCTTGAACCTCGAATTTCTGGGGCTGGCTGCGGGGTGGCTGTGACCTTTTGGGAAGGTTTCTCCCCTTCGCCGACGCGGACGCTCCCCACAGGAGCCGCAGCGGAGGAAGAGGAGGGTGCACGGGGACGATTTGGAGGCTCCGGATGCGGCGAGGCCATTTCGCAGCCAGAGGTTGAGCGGTTTCACCCATTTCTGCTCTACAAGATGCTCAAAGAATGGGATGGATCCGGCACAGAGGCATTGGGGTTCATGGCCATGCACAAGGCCCGAGCTTTTCCTTTCCATCCCCTCCTCGGGCACCTTCACGGTCCCCATTTGGGGTGATTACGGTCCCCACGCTCTCCGGGAGCCTCAGGTTTCGCTCTCTTGACGCCTGTATCCCACTGATCCCCCCTTCCCATTGCTCCGGCGCAGCCACAGAGAAAATTGGGCTAAAACACCCCAAAGAGCACCGCCGCCGCCAGACCTGCTGAATTCCTCCACCAGCTTAGAGCAGCCTGGCAACGCTGCGCCAAAAAAACGCCACCCTCAGCCACCGGGCACTTTTGGGAAGCTGCCAGAAAGTGACACTGGAGGGAGCAACGCCCCCCGTGATCCCAGAGCGAATCAACCCGAATAAACCCCGAGAGCAGCCCGGTGCTTCGCTGCCAGCCCTCTTTGTGTGGGGACGGGCGCGTTGTCACCCAGCTTGGGCACGCGATGGCGTTGCCCTGCCGGATTTCTAAATAATTTGGAGCGGAGAGGTGCGGGAGTGCCGGCTCGCCTGTTCACATCTCCAACATCACCAGGAGGTTTTCCTGCTGCCCGGTCATCCCTGGGCAGTGCCGGTGTCCACGTGCAGCACCCCAGGTCCCCAGCACCCGTCCCCCTTCCCCAAGCATCCTCCAGGTGCAGGGACTGGGTGGATTCACCCCAAACCCTTCTTTGAGTTTTTCCTTTTTAGCTTTTTTGCACGACTCCATGGGCACGGTGGCGGTGGGGACGGCAAGCTGGCCGGGCACCGCGCATCCCTTCACCCTTCGCTGCGACAGGGGAAGGGAGGAAAGAAGGAAAAAGGGCAAAAAGCACCCAGCTGGGGCCGCTCGGTGGCCACCTCCTTGCCGCGGGTGCCGCAGCTTGCCACGAAGTCTCCAGGGCCAAGGGTGGGCAGTGGATGCATCCGCACGGAGCCAGTGCCCATGGGCACAGGGCAACATGGGGACAAAATCCCTGGCAATCTTCATGTTTCTGCTCCCCCCCGATCCCCTGCACCCACACCGGGGGGTTTTGGGGGTCTCCAGGGCTCTGCTGAAGCAGCCTCAGCTGCCATTTTCCACAGATCCCTACCCAAGCCCTGTCCCTTGTAATTGTTCCTTATTCCTCGCTGGCATTTGGGACGGCGGCCAGCGGCGCATCGGCTACAGAAGGGAGCGATACCAATAGTGACAAATTGGGAAGCTAACCTTTAGCCGGCGGCCAAGCACATGGGGGTTTGTGCAACCCCGGCCCCGAGGCCCCCCCCTGCCCTCCCCACGCCCCCACGGGATTCGCCCCCAGCCCTCCAAAGCGGCCCCTTGGGGGAAAGCAGAAAAACCAGAATCAAATGGGAAACGCAACGCAACCGGAAAACGGGACCCCGAGCGAGGAGCCCGCCCGGGGATTTCAAACCCCAAAAGTGACCGCAGAGACTTGTGCCACCCTCCGTCCGCATTTCCCATCTGGGAACGCCGCTTCCTCCAGGGCTCGTGCGGCGGGTTGGGATTTCGGGTTGGGATTTCGGGTTGGGATTTCGGGTTGGGATTTCGGGTGCTTGGCGCGTTTCGGGAGCGGCGGCGCCTGGGATGCAGGGGGATGCTGTAGGGGGGCCGGGCCCGCTCTCCCCTAATGCTCGCTCAATTTGCTTAATCAGTTTTCTAAACGCCAAAGCAGGGCCAGACAATGTCAGCCCATTAAGAGCTTTAGGAAGTCGCAGGGAGCCCTTTTCAATGAGAAAGGCGGCGCAGCCCGGGGTCAGGTTTCGGGGCCGAGCATGCCAGCGGGCGTCCCCGCAACGTGCCCCAAAGTCGCCCTAAGGCCCCAAACTCACCCAAAGCCCCCAACACAACCAAACCCCCAAAACTCACCCAAACCCCCAAATCGTAAACCAAAACCCCAAAACTTGACCAAACCCCAAAACTTGACCAAACCCTAAAACTTGGACAAAACTCGAAACTTGGCCAAAACTCGAAACATGACCAAACACCCAAAACTCAACCAAACACCCAAAACTTGATCAGACCACAAAAGTCTCCCAAACCCCAAAACTTGACCAAATCTCAAAACTTGACCAAGCACCCAAAACTTGACCAAACACCCAAAACTTGACCAAACACCCAAAACTCGACCAAACACCCAAAACTCCCCCGAAACTCCCCCAAATGCCCCAAACTTGCCGTGAGAGCGGCGGCGCAGCCCTTCTGGAAGGGGCCAAGCACCCCAAAAGGGACCAAACCCCATTTCTTTCTCTTTTTTCGCCCCCGCCGAGCCGCCCCGCCGCCTTCCTTCCCGCAAACGAGCCGGGGCACGGAGTCCACGGCCCTTGACCGCAGCGGGGCCAGGGCTCGAGCATCGCGTCCGCGCGGCCCCAAATTGGCCCCCCCGGCACTGGGGGTCGTGGGGACGGAGGGGGGGGGCACTTACGGTGCGGGCGCCGCCGGGGGACAGGGCTCCGTTGGAGAGGTAGGGGCTGCCCAGCTCGGGGAGCATCAGGAAGGGGTAGCCGGGGTAGGGGGGGCCCTTAAAAAACCCCCCATCTTGCTGCCGTCTCACCACTGGGGAGAAAAGGAGGGGGGGTCAGGAGGTGGGGGGGGGGGCTTGGGGTTGGTCCCAGGAGGGTTCAAGGTCAGCTCCCCACAGAAAGGGGGTCTGGGGGGGTCCGTGGAGGGGGTCCCAGTCTTATAGGGGGGTCCCACTCCCATGGGGAGGGGTCCCAGTCTTACGGGGGGGGTCCCAGTCTCTGAGGTGGGGGCAGTCCCATGGAAGGGGCAGTCCAATGGGGGGGTCGCAGTCCCATGGGGGGGTCCCAGACTCCCTTCGGGGGGTCCTAGGCTGGTTCTGCCCAGGGGGTCCCGGATGCCTTGGGGGGGGTCCGGGACCGGGTTGGGGGGGGAGAGCACCATCCGGAGTGCTTGGGGGGGGGGGTCCGGGGCTGGATCCTGCGGGGGGGGCGGCGCCGCTCGCTCCCGGAAAGGGCTGCGGGGGGGCTGGGGGGGGGGGGGGGCGCGCTCCCGGTTCCTCCGGTGGATTTTTTTTTTTTTTTTTGGGGGGGGGGGTGTCTGGGGCCGGTCCCTCTGCACGGGACAGCTCCGGGGCTGCTTTTTTTTTCCGGGGGGGGTGGGGAAGGGGGGGGCGGGGACCGGGGGCCGGGCGGGACCGGTTCCTGGACGGGGGGGTGGGGGGGTGGGTGGACGGAGGAGGGGAGGGGGCGCAACCGGGGGAAGAGAGCGGGGAGGGGGGGGGAACAAAGAAGTGGCGAAGCCTCCGGTGGGGGGGGGGGGGGGCACCGCTACCTTCGGCGAGGGCGTCCCGCGGCTTCTGGAAACTTTCCCGGGGCTGGGGGGGCCTCTCCGCCTGCGGGGGAGCGGGGGGGGCGCGGTGAGGGGCGCGGAAGGGGCCGGGGTCTCGCGGCCTCCCGCCGGTGCCCGGCCTCACCTCGGCGTCCGAAGCGGCCCCGGAGCCCCCCCCCCGGCTCTCGGTCTCGCTGACCAGCGACGATTTCAGCTCGTCCAGGTCGCCGTGGGCCGAGCCGCGCCCCGCTCCCTTGTCCTGCTCCTCGCCTTCGTCCTGGAAAGCGATCAGCTCGTCGGGGGCCCCCAGGTCGTCCCCCCCCGTCGGTTCCAGCTGCGGCATCGCTGCCCCCCGGTGCTGCCCCCGGTCCCGGTGCTGCCCCCGGTGCCGCTCCCGGTGCCGGTCCCGGTGCCGCCGCCGCCGCCGCCGCCCGGGAGGGTCGGGGAATGCGCGGGGCGGCGGGCGGGGAGGAGCCGGGGGCTGCAAACCGACACCGCGGGGCAGGGCACGGAGCTCGCACCGCCCCGAGCCCCCCCCCCCCCGGTACAACGCCCCCCCCCCCATCCCACCCACCCGCAGCAGCCCCCCGGCCTCGGGCCGTCCCGGTCCCGTTGGCTCCATCTCGGCTCGGTGCCCCCCGCCCGGTCCCGGCTCTCCCGGTGCAGCCCGGGGGGCTCCGGGGTCGCTGGGACCCCCCCACCCCCCGTTCTGTGCAGGGTGCCCCCATCCCTAAACGGGCCCCCCCCCCCCCCACGTTCCGGTCTGGGGGTTCTGTCCCCTTTTGGGACCCCCCCCCCCATCCCGTCCAGGGTGCCCCAACTCATCTGAGCCCCCCCGTCCCATCCAGCCCCCCCCCCCCAAATCCCCTCTGGGTGTCTGCGTCCCCTTTTGGGACCCCCATCCCATCCGGGGTTCTCCATCTTCTTTCGGGACCCCCCTCCCATCCGGGGTTCCCCCCCATCCCAGCTCCACTTTATCTGCCCCCCCCCCATCCCATCCAGGGTCCCCCAATCTCATCCAGGGTCCCCCCCCCATCCCATCTGGGGTTCTCCATCCCCTTTTGGGACCCCCGTCCCATCTGGGGTCCCCCCATCCCATACAGGGTTCTCCATCTCATCCAGGTCCCCCCCATCCTGTCCGTGGTCCCCCCCCCCCATCCCATCTGGGCTTCTCCATCTCCTTTAGGGCCCCCCCCATCCCACCTGGGCACCCCCCTCCCGTTTAGGGTGTCCCTGTCCCCCCCAGGATGTCCCCATCCCCATGAGGTGACCCCATCCCACTGCTGTGTCCCATCCTAACCAAGTGTCCCCATCCCACCGGGGTGTCCCCATCCCACCAGGACGTCCCCGTCCCCCCAGGGTGTCCCCATGGCAATGGGGTGCTCGGGGGGGTTTTCCCCATCCCACCCCACCCCAGGCAGGGATCGGGGTCCCCGCGCAGCTCCAGGACCACCCTGCAGGGCAGGACCCCACAGCAAACCCTTTTACTTCAACCCCCATCCCTCGGGGCCACCCTGCTGGGACGGGGCCACCCCATTTGGCCAAACCGACCCCATTTCGGGGCACGAAGCCTCCCGCCTGCCCCCAGCCGCCCCCCCACCCCCCCCGTCGCCACACCACAAAGATCCCTCAGTGGCTTCCCCCGAAATATGGCACGGAAAGGCTGAAAAGCCCTTTGTGCCCCCGAACCGGCGGTGACCCCGAGCCCCCCGCCCGCGGCTCGCAGGGACCAGCTGCCGGGTGTCGGGGTGGCCCCCCCCCCCATAGCCCCCAGAGGTTTGATTGCCCCTGCTTTTAATTAACAGCTCATTAGGGTGCCACTTGCAGCTGGAAGCCCCCCCCGGGATGTGCCCGAACCCCACAGATCTGTAGGGTTTTGGGGGCAGCACCCCATAGGCAGGACCCGCCAGGGGATTTAGCCCCTGCTGTGATTTCTGCTGCCAGGTTTTGGGGTGGGGGCGTCGGGGATGTCCCCCCCGTGTCCCCCTCCCCCCCGTGGTGCCAGCAGCCTGAGCCGCGAGGGCGGTGGGGGGGAGGCACCCATGGGTGCTCGCACCCACGGCCACCCCGGCACCCGCCATGCAGGGGGGCACGGGGAGAGGTGGGAGGTGGGGTGTGTGGGGGGTCCAGGGGTCCTGGGGTGTCCCAGGGGTCCCATAGTGGCAGGGGGGCTCAGGGGGTCAAGGGGGCTTGGGGCACCCAGGGGTCCTGGGGCACCCAGGGGTCCCGGGGTGTCCAGGGGGTCCTGGGGCACCCAGGGGTCCCTCGGGGACTGGGGGTCCCGGGGTGTTGGGGTCCTGGGGTACCCAGGGGTCCTGGGGGGTCCTGGGGGTCCTGGGGGGTCCCATGGTTGATGGGGGTCCCGTGGGTCCCACGTTCCCCAAGGTGTCCTGGGGCATCCATGGGGTCTGGGGTGTCCCAGGGGTTCTGGGGGGTCCTGGGGATCCTGGGGGGTCCAGGGGTCCCCATGGTGTCTGGAGGGCCTGGGGGGGGGGTCCCAGGGGTCCTGTGGTCAATGGGGGGGTCCCAGGGGTCCCCAGGGGGGTGCGGGTGCCGGGGGGGGTCCCCGGGGGTCCCCAGCCCCCCGGTACCGGGGGGGCACCCACAGCTCCCCCCCCCCCCCCCCGAGACCCCCTCCCCTCCTCGCGGCCCCAGGACAGCCGGGGGGGGGTGGGTTTGGGGGGGGCGCCCCCACCCCTTGGGGGGCGGAACCCTGGGGGGAAAAAATAAACCCAAAATGCCCCCAAAACGCCCCAAAACGGGACGGGGCGGGAGGGGGGGGGGGCGTGGGGCAGGGGGCGGGGCGATAAACAGAGGGGGCGGGGCTTGGGTGAGCGAGGGGGCGGGGCGAGAAGCGGAGGGGCGGGGCTGTGCCAAAAGGGGCGGGGCCATACCAAAAGGATCGTGGTGATGCGCGGAGGGGCGGGGCCATGACAAAAAGGGGCGGGGCTATGCGCAGAGGGGCGGGGCTACCACAAAGGGCGTGTCCCAGGGGGCGTGGCCTTCCCACCGGAGGGCGGGGCGGGGCGTCGCCCATCAAGGGGCGGGGCGTTGGTGAGCGGGGGCGGGGCCAGGCCGTCCCAGAGGGGGCGTGGCGAGGAGGGGCGTGGCCACCGGAGGGGGGGGCGTGGCCTCGCCGGGGCGGGGCGGGCCGGGAGCGGGCGCTGCCATGGCGCTGAACCTCAGCAAGAACGGGCGGGCGCTGCAGGAGGCCTACGGCAGGGTGGTGGCGGCGGGGAGCACCACCGACTGGTGGGGGGGGGGCACCGGGACCCGGGGGGGGGGCACCGGGACCTGGGGGGGGGCAGGGAGGGGGGAGGGGCTGGGGGGAATTGGGGGAGGTGGGGGGGAAATGGGGGGAGGGGAGGGGAAGTGAAAGTGAAAGTGGGGAGGGGGCAGCTGGGGGGTGGGGGGGGGTTGGGGGTGTATGGGGGGTGGGGGTGGGGAAGGTGGGGAGAGGGGGATGGGGGTGGGGAAGGTGGGGAGGGGGGGGATGGGGAATGGGGGGGGATGGGGGGTGCATGGGGGGGGTGAGGAACCCATGGGGGAGGGCTTGGGGGGGGTTTTTTGGGGGGTGGGGGGGTGCACGGGGTTAGGGCTGGGGGGTGCACACGGGAGGGGGACTCATAGGTGAGGGTCCAGGGGGGATATGGGGTGGGGGGGCAGGGGGTAGGGGCTGGGGGGTGCACAGAGGTCGGGGTGGGGGTGGGGGTGTCACATCCATGGGTCACCCCCCCCCTCACCCCCCCGGGGTGTCCCGCAGGGCCCTGTTCACCTACGAAGGCAACAGCAACGACCTGCGCGTGGCCGGCTGCGGGGGTGAGCACGGGGCACGGCCCCCCCCGGGGATAGGGATGGGGGCGCCCGGCTCTGCCCCCCCCCTGCCCCCCCACCCCAACCCCTCCTTGGCCCTGGTTCCCAGGCTGGGTCCTGCCGGTGCCGCCCGTCCCCGCCGGGCCCCTTCCTTCCTGCTCCTCCTGCACCTCGCACGGGGGGGCACGAGGAGCTGGGGGGGGGCAGGGTTTAGGGCTGGGGGCTTTTGGGTACGGGTCTGAGGTCCCCCACGTCCCCTCCCTCGGAGCATCCGATGCCTCTTGTTGGCCATCAATATTTTATCGCGGCGAGGAAGGAGAGCTCCGGGCTGAGCAGGATGCTGCCAGCGAGCACCAGCCCGTTTTCTGCTCTGCTGGGCTCAAAGCAGGAGGGATCCTCGCTGCTGGGCTTGGTTTTGGGGATGAGAGCTGGGTTTTTGGGTGATTCCCAGCTGGGGGGGGGGGGCTGCGGGGCTGGGCAGGAGGTGCCGATGTCCCCGGGCGCACCCCAGCCCCGCTCCCGTCCTGGCACAGATGGGGGCCTGGAGGAGATGGTGGAGGAGCTCAACAGCGGGAAGGTGATGTACGCCTTCTGCAGGGTGAAGGACCCCAACTCCGGCCTGCCCAAATACGTCCTCGTCAACTGGGTGAGCGGGGACGGGGACAGGGATGCGCCTTGGGCACCTCCCCTGGTGCCAAAAAACGCCCGGTGGCCAAAAAATCCACCGGGTGCCCCGCAGCCGGGCAGCACCGAGGTCCCCAAATGGGGACAGTTTTGCAGCCCAGACCCAAGGTGCTGCTGCTGGAGAGACCCCCGTGGGTGGGCTGGGACCCCCCCCGTGGGCTGGGACCCCCCTGGTAAGCGGGTGCCGATGGTTTCCCTTGCAGACGGGCGAAGGTGTCAATGACGTGCGGAAAGGAGCCTGCGCCAACCACGTCAGCACCGTCGCCGGCTTCCTGAAGGTCCGCTGGGCTCCCGGTGCCCCCCACCCCTTCTCCTGCCACGGGGTGGACCCCCGAGGGTGCCACCTCGGGGCCACTCCCCCCCCCTGAGCCAGGGCTGTCCCCGCGCAGGGCGCGCACGTCACCATCAACGCCCGTGCCGAGGAGGACGTGGAGCCCGAGCTCATCATGGAGAAGGTGGCCAAAGCCTCGGGGGCCAACTACAGCTTCCACAAGGAGAGCGGCCGCTTCCAGGACGCCGGACCCCAGGCTCCCGTGGTGAGTTGGTGTTAGGAGATGCCCGAGACCAACCTAGAGACGTCCTGCGGTGCCGTGATGTGCCGGGCACGGGGCTGGACGGAGCTCGGGGTGTTTTTTTTTTGGGGGGGAGCTCAGGGGTTTTGCTCTGCCGCCCTGCAGGGCTCCGTCTACCAGAAGACGAACGCGATGTCCGAAATCAAGAGGGTGAATAAGGATAACTTCTGGGCCAAAGCCGAGGTGAGTGCCGTGCCGCCGGGGTGCTCTCTGCTCGCCGAAGCCAAGCTCCGGGGCTGGGGGCTGTGGAGCCCACCCGAGCGCGTGTCCCGGCAGAAAGACGAGGAGAACCGGCGGCTGGAGGAGAAGAGGCGGGCGGAGGAGGAGCGGCAGCGGCTGGAGCGCGAGCGGCGGGAGCGGGAGCTGCAGGAGGCGGCGGGGCGGGAGCAGAGATACAAAGCCCGCTCCAACGAAATCGAGGCCCAGAAGTGAGTCCCTGGTGGCTGGGACACGTCCCCAGCTCGCGCTCCCGTGACACAGCGGGAGGTGCAAGGGGAATCCTCTGTCTGTGCGTCCTGTGCCAGCCGTGTGTCTGCCCTCCCCGGGGCTGGGGAGGCTCCGAGCATCGCTCCCCGCGGGCAGAGCCTTCCCCAGCTCCCTGGGGCAGCTCCTGCTGTGCTGTCCCCGTCCCCACGTGGCCGCGGCACTAAGCACCGCTGTCCTTTTGTCACCCTGTGTCACCGCAGGAGGCTGCAGCAGGAGGCGGAGAGGAGGGACAGGGAGCAGCAGCAGCGGGTGAGCCTCGGCGTCGGGCTCTCTGAGGGTCTCGGGGTGCCGAATCCAGGGGGTGTCCCCCCTGTTTGCCCTCTGCACCCCCCCCTTGTCCCCATTTCTGTGGTCCCAGGGGGGTGGCCCCGTGTCACCGACCCCTCTCGTGCCGCAGAAGGAGCAGGCGGAGGAGCAAGAGGCCGAGCAGCGGAGAGGCTTCAGGAGGAGCGAGTCGGTGGAGAAAGCCCAGGTGCGCATTGCTGGGGGGGAACCGCGCTGGGGGGCTGCTCCCGGCCCCTCTGCCCCTTCCAGCCCCCCCCAGACCCTGCTTAACCCCTGCTTCCCGTGCAGGAGGCAGCGTCGCTGATCGCACAGAGGGCAGTGAACCCCCGGGACATCTTCAAGCAGAAGGAGAGGGCGGCACCCGGGGACACGGCAGCCGCTGCCCAGCCAGGTGGGCACGGGGGGGCTCCTGAGGCAGGGGGGGAAGCGTTAACACCCGAGACTGCTGTATCCACACCCCGCTGTACCCGGGAAGCTTTAGATTTCTTCTTATTTTTTGTCAATGAGACGTATTAATGCCGGAAAGGAACCCGGCCTGGCTGCCTGCCGTCCCGCCCGGCTGCTCGCGCGCTCGAGCGCAGCCGACGAGACCGAGCCGCTCCGCGGGGCAGGAGCCAGGAAGTTGAGAAAACCGAAGCTGAGGCTGCAGCCGAGGAAGCTGCTGCAAACACGTGATGTGCCCAGGCCAACGTCCCCCCCCCAGCAGCCCAGCCCCCAGAGAATGACTCGAATTAGCCCACAGTAACTCCTGCTCCCCGGTTTTGCGGAAGGAGCGCGAGCGCACCTTGGTGGCGCGGCCCCGTGCTTGTTTGCGCTTGGAGGCGCCGATGGGCGAGATAAGAGCAGCAGGAAAATCCCCGGGGAGCTGGCGCCGCCGGCCTCCGAGCTGCTCTGCTTCCCCAACACCACGTCAGTGTTGGTTTCGTGTTTGCTCGGCTGCGGCGCTGCTGTAACCAGTCGACAAACTTGTTTTTTTTGCAAGAGGGACCCGAGCTGGAAAATCCTGCTGGGGAGGCGAGCCCGGTGGCGAGCAGTCGGTGAGCGAGGGGTACCCGAGCCCCCTCCTCAAGCACCTCCGTCTCCTTTTGCAGGCAAATTGCGCAGCCCCTTCCTGCAGAGGGAGGCGAACGCGGTGCCCAGCCCCGGCCCCCCGGCGCGGGAGACGCCGCCAGCATCGCCGGTGCCCGCTGCAGGTGCGTGCCCTCGCTGCCGGGCCGAGCAAAGCTTCTCGCCGCGCCTCTCCAAAGTGTCCCCGGAGCTGGCAGCGGGTTCTGCTCCGTTTCTGCCTTGTCCCCATCTCCCTGCTCCTCGGCAGAGAGCAGGCAGGGTTTGGCTTTGGCTCGAGGTCTGCGGGTGATGCTGAAGCCAAGCGGGAGGATGGGGAGCAGAGGGGACAGAGCCGGGCTCCTTCCAGCCGTGCCCAGTGCCAGGCCCAGTGGTGCTGGGCACAAACTGGAGCCCTGAGGCTCCCCCTGAGCAGCACCAAGCCCGTCCGTGCCGGGTGGGTGCCAGAGCCCTGGCACAGGTCCCCAGAGAGGTGCCAGAGCCTCCTCCTCGGGATCTTTTCACCCTGCTGGATGTGGTGCAGGGCTCTGGGTGGCCCTGCTGGAGCCGGGTGGCACCAGAGGGGCCCGGAGGTGCCCCCAGCCCCCACCACCCCGCGGCTCTGTGACCTCTCCTGGCTGAATGCTGGCCTTCAGCCTCCAGCCAGGGCTTCACCATCCACGCTGAGCCTTTCCCCGAGGCCGCTGCACGAGCGGCCAGGGCCGGCTGCGGTCACCACTAGATGCTGCTCTTGGCCAAGGTCTCGGCGCCGGCCCTTCCCCGCTGCTCGCCGCAAGCAGCAGAGCAGAGCCCGGCTATTTGCGTCTCTGGTATTTTAGGAAATGATGAATCTCGGGCAAGCTCACTCCGTTCCCCATCGGAAATGCCGCGTCTCGTCCTTTTTAGGGCTCCGCAGCCCCACGCTTTTCCCCCGTGGCGGGGTTTGTGCTGGCTCAGCCCGGTCCTTGCAGCATGGGGACATCGGGGACAGCGGCAGGGGGGGAGCAGGGAGCGGGTTGGTGACACACGTTCCCCTTGCAGGGTACAACTCGAGCGCCCCGGAGCCCCCCGCGGATGAGGCCAATGTGTACGAGGAGCCGCCAGACACCTCGGCCATCTACGAGGAGCCCCCTCAGGTTGGGTGGCACGGGCAGGGTGCACCCCAAGCGTCCCCTGGGGTCCGAGCCCCGCTGATACCCTCGGGGCTTTTTCTCCCCCAAACCTCCTCCTCCTGCCTGCACATCCCAAAGCAGCAGGGCCGGGCCAGGCGGGCTGCTGTGGGCAGGCTGCGTCAGACTCTCCGCTGTGTAGTAGCGGGGTTGTGTCACGCTGCAGCACTTCCTTCGCAGACGTGGTGGATGCTCGGTTTCCTCTCCGTAGCTGGAGGGGAGGGAGACGTCCAGTGCTCTGGGCTCGGGGCAGCGGGGTGGCCGTATCCTGCAAACAGTGGTGCTGGGGGGGCTGCTGCTCGCTGGCCGCATCCTGCGCCGTGGCAGACCCCGTGCCCCGGAGCCTGGATCCGCCTTAACGAGGCGCAGCATCGTTAATGCCCTTCTCTCCCTCCCGAAGGACCACGCTGATGGGGCCAAGTACGACTACTCGGCCGAGTACCAGCAGACGCCGGACCTGGCGGGGAAGGGGCTGTGTGCCCGGGCGCTCTACGACTACCAAGCGGGTACGGGCTGGGGGGGCTCCTCCGAAACGGGGGGCGCAGGGCCCAGAGCTGGGCAGGGCATTGCCCGTCCCCCTGCAGAGCTGGGAAAGCAAGTGAAGGGGGACGGTGCCCTCCCTCCCTTCTAAAATCTGTTTTCTCGCTGTCCTCCCTCCTGTCCCGGGGCCAGCTTTGCCCGGATATTTGTGTTTTGTAACGTCTGAGCCGGCCTGGCTTCCCTCCAGCCCCGGCCGTGCCAGCAGCTGGGTCCCCAGCACTGAGGGGGGGGACACCCGAGGCGGGTGGGGGGCTCGGGGCAGCCCCAGGGGTCCGGGCTGTTCCTCACCCACGTCCCCTCCATCTCCCTCCAGCTGACGACACTGAGATCTCGTTTGACCCTGAGAACATCATCACCAACATCGAGATGATCGACGAGGGCTGGTGGCGGGGCTACGGCCCCGACGGCCACTTCGGCATGTTCCCCGCCAACTACGTGGAACTGATCGAGTAAGGGGGGGCGGCGGGGCCACGGCAGCTCCTGGCCCCCCCGGGAGCACTCGGCTCCAGCCTGGTTCTTCCAAGCAGTGCGTGGCTTTCCTTCCTTCCTCCCTTCCTTCCTTTCTCCCTTCCTTCCTTCCTGCCTTTCTTCCTTCTCTCTGAGTGACGTGCCATGGCCCTGAGACCCCCAACCCCTGGAGCCCCCATAAATGCCCCCCCGGGGGCGCTGGCAGAAGCCCCACGGCTCCGTCCCGGCGTGGAGCAGCCACGTGCCCCGCGGGCTCCCCTCCCTCCTGGCCCCTCGTGCGCTCCGACCCCTCGCAGGGAGCCCAGAGCTGCGGCCAGCGCTCGGCTTCCCGGCCGGGGAGGAGATCAAACGAGGCCAAGGGGGGGGGGATTTTAGCAAAAGCTGTGAGCGAGGGCTCCCCCCTGCGTGCCCCATTCACTGTGAACAAGGAAGAGCCCGGTCCGGCTGCCGCCTTCCTCTCGGTCGCCTCCAGCTCCTTTCCCTGGTGTTGCTTTTGGAACAGGCTGTGAGGGTTTTACCACGGGTTTTAGCGATGCCGGGGCCGCTCGTGCCCCCCCCCGGGTCAATAAAAGGGCTTTTCTTTGGTGACGGCTGCACAGGACCCGGCCGTGCCCCTGCTGCTCTGCGCCACCATCGGGGTCCCCGCTCTGCGCTCCCCTCACCCCACGGCCCGCGGTTAATCCCCACCCCTGCGTGTGAAGGCTTTTCAGCGTGATTTGGGGTGAAATGGCGGTGTTTTGGCACAGGGCTGGCAGAGGGCATGGGGTTTTTAATGTCAGCCGCCGGCGCTAACGAGAGACCTTCAATAAGGGGAAGCTGAGCTGGGCGTGGGGCTCGGTGCTGGTTTTGCAATGGGTGAGGAGCTGCGGGTGCGCTGCGCCGAGCGGGTTCGTGCGCCAGGGGGTGAGGTTAATTAGGTTGGTAATTAGTATTGGTGCTGGAGATGAGGCTAACGAGGGAGGGAGGTTTGCTCAGAAGAGCAGCCAGAGACCACGGCTGCAGTGAGCAGTGGGGGTGGGGGGGTCTGGGTGCACAGGGGACTGTGGGGGCGTTTTGGAGACCTGGGGACACTGAGAGCAAGGGGGTGCAGGGGACACGGGGACAGCAGGGTGTGGGGACAGCAGGGTGAGGGAACCTCGAGGGGTGGCAGTGGGACACAGGGCTCAGCATCGGGCCTTTATTTGCCAGGGCACGGGTGCAGGAGGGGGGTGGCACGTGAGTACGGCAGTGACGGGGCACCGGGGTGGCACGGGGACGGGGAGGTGGCAGAGGTACAGCAGCAGAGCGGGTGGGGAGGGGGGTGGCAGGGGACAGGCGTGGGCACGGGGACAAAATGGGCTTGGGGACAGCAGGGGATGGGGCACGGGGGTGGCAGCGGCGTGGGGATGGGGTGACAGCAATGGCACAGGGGTGGAGATGGGGGGGGCAAGGGGGTGGCCTGGCCTTGGAAATGGCCCCGGGGGGTGGCAGGGGGACGTCCTGGCCCCACGGTGTCCCCCCCTCACTTCCAGTCGGCGAAGAACTGCTTGAAGAGGGGCGTCTCGCGGCCCTGCGGCAGGATCTCCACCTGCGGGACGGGGACACGGTGGGGATGGGGGGCGAGGGGACGTCACCGTGGGCCCCCCCCCCCCAACCCTCCTGTGCCCACCTGCGTGCGGGGCGAGTAGCCCATGCGGGCGATGGTCTGCTCGGCCACGCTGAGAGCCGCCTGGCGCTCCTGCTCGTTGGCTTTGCGCCCTGCGGACGGGGGACATCAGCCTTGGCTGGGGGGGCCCCTGTCCCCTGCCCTGTCCCCCTCCCCGTCCCTGTCCCCAGGCACCTTTCCACACGTAGACCTTTCCCCCGGCGCCCATGTCCAGCACGAAGCAGTCGTCGGGGCAGAGCAGGCTCTGGCTGAAGGGGCTGCTCCTGGACACCTCGGTCAGGTCCATGCGCCCCGTCGCGTCCGATACCTGCGGTGGCCGGGGTGTCACCGCCGTGGTGCCACCACCAGGCCACCCCCGTGTCCCTCTGTATGTCCCTGTGCCCCCTGCACCCACCACAGCATCCCGTGGCCATGCCCAGCCCTGTTTCCCCCCCCCTACGGGGGCCACCCCAGTCTCACCCGGCCCCTTGGCCACCGCAGCGTGCCCCAGCTGTGCCCAGAGGTTTGTGGGGTCACCTGGAGACCTCCAAATCTCACCACGCTGACCGGAGCCCCATCACTGTCCCGTGTCCCTTAGTGCCACATCCGCAGCTCCCAGACCCCTGCAGGGTTGGGGACCCCACCACTCCCCCCGCAGCCCCCTCCAAATCTCAACCACCCTCCCTGTGAAGAAATTCCTCCTGACGCCCGATCCAACCCTCCCCTGCTGCCACGAGCGCCCGTGCCCTCACGTCCCATCCCTTGCCACCAGCCCCCATCCCCTCGGGACCACCACAGCACCCCCAGCCCGTGCCCAGCCCCTTGCCTTGTAGAGGACGGCCGTCCCCGCGCTCTGGTCGGCCACCGCGTCCTCCTCGGGGCTGCCCTCCTGCAAGCTGGGCTTGGGGCCCAGCACCTGTGGGACGAAGACACGGCGTGACAGAGCCTTGGGGTGGCCACCCACGTCCCCTCGCCTCCCCAGGGCACCCACCTGCAGCATCTCCGGTGGCTCCTCGCCGTCCACCACCACCTCCAGCCGGGCCTTGCCACCCCGCTCGCCGTCCCGGATGGCCGCCGCCAGCTCCTGGGCCCGGCTGCGCTCCAGCACGTTGCAGCGAGCCCCGCACCAGGTGAAGATGGTCTGGGGACATGGGGACACCGAGAGGGACGGCGGTGGCGGGGCTGGTTCACACCAGCCCCGGGGCCACCGTTATGTGTCACCGGGTCGGGGCTGGTCCAGGGGGGGACGCCCAAGGGACGCCTCGATAGATGGACACCCAGAGGGACGGACGGACAGCCACGTGGATAAGCGATGGGTGGGTGGACAGATGGACGGACGGACAGATGAGGTGTCCCAGTGGATGCCCAGGACAGAGGAACAACCCAGCAGACTGATGGTGAGAAGGACAGACAGACACCCCAACAGCTGGACACCCAGACGGACAGGAGGACACCCCCCAGACATGTTCAGGACAGACAGATACGGCCACCCAGGACAGGTGGACACCCAGAAAAACAACCAGACGGAAACCTCCGGACACACGGACACCTGGAAGGTCAGACAGACACCCCTAGGGATAGACAGACACCCCGACAGACAGACAGACAGACACCCAGAAGGACAGGTGGACAACCCAACACTCTGCTATGGATGGAGAGCCGCCCCGAGGGGCTGATGGCCCCCCACGGCCATACGGACACCCAGACGGACATGGGGCACTTGCACCAAGCAGGAAGGGTCTGGGGGCCGGGGTCGGGGTCGGGGCCACCCACCTCACCCAGGTCGAGGACGAAGCAGTCGCCGGTGTTGAAGCTGGCCCAGCTCAGGTCCCGCTCGGTCGCCCGAATTTTCTTCCTGCCCTTCACCTGGTAGAGCCGGCGCACGGGGCCGGGGCCAGCGCCGGGGCGCACGGACCTGAAGGCCGAATCCACGCCGCCCTCCTGCAGGCACGGGGTGCTGAGCGCCCGGCGGGGACACCGACCCCTAGGGAGGGGTGGCCAGCACCCGTGGGGGGTGCCGAGCGCCTAGGAAGGGTGCTGAGCACCCAGCACGGAGACTGGGCATCCGGAAAGGATGCTGAGCGCCGTGGTAGGGATGCTGAGGGGCTCAGAGGAGGTGCTGAGCACCCAGGGGTGATGCTGAGCACTGCGGGTGGGCAGCACCCAGCAGGGACGCCACGTGCTTGGTGGGGAGCAAAAGGGGTGGGGGGGACACTGGGGGGCTTGGGGGCATCCTGCGCACCCACCACGGATGCGCAGCACCCGTTTGGGAAGCCCAAACACCCACCGGAGTTGCCCAAGCACCCACTGAGGATGCCCAGCACCCATTTGATATCTCCAGCAGCCATTTGGGATGCCCGGCACCCACCACAGATGTTCAGCACCCACCGGCCCACTGGGGATGCCCAGCACCCATTTGAGGTGCCCAGCACCCACTGGGGATGCCCAGCACCCACTAGAGATGCTCAGCACCCACTGGGGATGCCCGGCACCCATATGAGATCTCCATCATCCCTTTGGGTTTCCCAGCACCCAGCGGGGATGCCCAGCACCCACTAGAGGTGCCCAGCACCCACCGGGGATGCCCGGCACCCCTCTGGCACCCTCGGGCTCCCGACGCCCCGTACCTGGTAGGTGACGCCGCGGGGGAAGTACTCCATGAACTCGTCGGACTCGTTGCCCTGCACCTCGCGGTGGGTGACGGGGCGCTCGCCCAGCGCCGCGTTCAGCTGGGTGCAGAGGAGGGCGCAGGCGCCCTGCTCGTCCTGCGACGCCTCCCGGCCTGCGGCGAGGAACGGGGAGGGGGCTCAGCGGGACCCCCCCACGTCCCCACACACGTCGTGTCCCCCCCCTTACCCCGCGCTCACCGATCCAGAGGTGCAGGTGGGCTCGCTCCTCGGGCCCCAGGTGCAGCACCAGGTAGGCGTCCCCCGAAAAAAAGGTGCCCCAGGACACCTCCGGCACCGGCACCGGGCGCAGCTTCTCCACCCGCCAGATGTGCAGCCCCGGGCGGGTGGGCACGGGGCCGAACGGGGAGCCGCTGCAGGGAAAGGGGGGGGCGTCAGAGGGGGTTTGGGGGGGGTTGAGGGGTTTTTTGGGGAGTTCGGTACCTTTTGGGGAGCGCCGTGTACATGGTGGCGGCGGGCTGAGAGCGGGTGGTCCTGTGGGGAGAGGGGACGTGGTGAGGGACAGACGGACAGACAGGAGGACAGACGGACAGATGGGAGGACAGACAGACATCCTCCCCCCTATACACAGACAGATGGGCGCCCCGACAGGGAGGTGGGCGCCCCGACGGACAGACGGACACCCCAGTGAGCGGCCACCCAGGAGGACAGCCGGACAGACAGACAGACGGATGGACGGACAGCCCACCGGACAGACGCGCCGGACAGACGCACAGCTGGACAGACGGACAGGTGGGGAAGGCGGACACACCCCGACGGACGGACGGACACCTGGGAGGACGGACAGACGCCCCAGCAGCCAGAAGCCCCGCGGGGCAGGGAGCCCCCGGGGACAGACGGACAGACGGACGGACGGACGGACAACCCCACGGGCACACACCCTGCCTGCGGGCACCCCAAAAGACACCGCCCCCCCCCTTCTCCCCTTCCCGGACAGACGGACAGACAGACGGACGGACCACCACCACCCCCCCCCCCCGCGACAAGTGGACACCTGGACGGCCGGACAGCTGCCCCGACGGACAGACGGACACCCCCCGGACACCCCCCGAGCCGTGGGACACCCGGAAGCCGGGGCCGGGTGGCGCTGACTCAGGCGGCAGGAAAAGGGTGGGGACGGCGGGGGGGGGCCGGGCCTGTCCCCGCGTGTCCCCCCCCCCCGGGGGCCCTGCTGATGCCCTGGAGCCCCGACGGGGGGGTCGCTGTCACCCGTTGTCCCCAGGGGGGGGTCCCGGCCCCCTGCTCCTCTTGGGGCTGGTCTGGGGGGGGCTGGACTGGGAATGGGGGGGATGCGCTGGGAGGGGCTGAACTGGGAGGGGCTGTACTGGGAACTGGGGGGTGTACTGGGAGGGGCTGGACTGGGAAGGGGGGGGTGTACTGGGAGGGGCTGGACTGGGGACTGAGAGGTGTACTGGAGGGGTGGCACTAGGGGTTGTACTGGGGGAACTGGACTGGGAGGGGCTATACTGGGAACTCGGTGGGGGGGCTGTACTGGGAGCTGCACAGGGGGCTGCACTGGGGGAGCAGTACTGGGAACTGGGAGGCTGTACTGGGAGCTGCATGAAGGGCTGTACTGGAAACTGGGGGAGCACACTGGGAGCTGTACTGGGGGGCAATGCATGGGGGCTGCAACAGGAGGGCTATATTGGGGGGGGGTCTACATGGGGGGGCATACTGGGAGCTGCACGGCACGGGGAGCTTAATGGAGAGGGGTGCTGCACCGGAGTGCACTGGGAGGCACTGGGCGGCACTGGGCGGCACTGGGAGGCGCTGGGCGGCACTGGGCAGCACTGGTTGCCGCAGGGCAGCCCCCCCCCCCACCAGCCGCCCCCGCCGCAGCGTGTCTGGTCGGTGACTCACGGCCGGGCCGGGGGCCACACGTGTGCCGAGCGCGGGGCTCAGCCCGGCCACGTGGCCCAGCCCAGCCACCGCGGGGCCCGGGGAGCCTGCGGGATCCTGCCGGGGCCTGGCGCGGTGCTGGGCCGGCAGGAACGGGGCACGCGGTGCCGTGAGGCCCGTCCGAAGCGGCTCTGGGTGACGGGGACAGGCCGGTGCCACACGCTCGGTGGCCTTGGCGTGGCCGTGCCGTGGCCGTGCGGTGCCGGTGCTGGGTCCCGTGCCAGTGCCGTGCTGGTTCCTGCACAGAGCTGGTGCTGAGGCAGTGCCAGGGCTAACTGGTGCTGGTCCTGCACGGTGCCGGTACCGGTGCCAAGGCAGCACGGCTCCTGCGTGGTGCTAGTGCCATGCCGTGCCAACGGTGTGAGTGCCAGCTGTGGTGCCAGGAGGTGCCAATACGGTGCCGGTGCCGTGCGGAGCCAAAGCAGTGCCATGCCCACGCAGTGCCGGTGCCGTGCCATGCCAACGCGGTGCCAACTCAGTGCTGGTGCTGTGTGGTGCCAGTGTGGTGCCGTGCCGTGCCGTGCCGTCCCAACGCGGTGCCGGTGCTGTTCCCGTGCCAAGGTGATGCCAACACGGTGCCAGTGCCGTGCCAGTGCGGTGCCAACTCAGTGCCAACGAGGTGCTGGTGCCGTGCCGTGCCGTGCCAAGGCGGTGCCGGTGCCATCCCCGTGCCAAGGTGATGCCAAGGTGGTGCCGGTGCCATCCCCGTGCCACCCCCGTGCCGTGCCAACGCGGTGCCAACGCGGTGCCGGTGCCGTTCCCGTGCCAAGGTGATGCCAACGCGGTGCCGGTGCCGGTGCCATGCGGTGCCAACGCGGTGCCGGTGCCGTGCCACCCCCGTGCCACCCCCGTGCCGTGCCAACGCGGTGCCAACGCGGTGCCGGTGCCGTTCCCGTCCCCCCCCCCACCCCCAAACCCTCCCCAAATCCCCTCCCGGTGCCGCCCCCGGCCCGCCCCCTTCCCTCCCCTGCCCTCCCCCGGTGCTCGGCGGGGCCGTGCCGGTGCTCGGCGGCGGCGGCGGCGGCGGCGATGGCGCTGTCGGGGCCGCCCCGTTCCTGCCTCCTGCTGGCGGCCGCGCTGCTGCTGCCGCTGCCCGGGGCCGCCCCGGACCCCGCCGCCCCCGCGCTCACCGACGCCGAGATCGAGGAGTTCCTCAGGGGCTTCCTCGGGCCCGACGGGGACCGAGACGGCGACGGCGACGGCGACGGGGACGGCACCGAGCCGGGCTTCGCCACCGAGCCGGGCACCGGCACCGGGCTGAGCACCGGTGAGGGGGCGAGGGGGGGCTGCTGGGGCTGCCCGGTACCGGGAGGGAGCTGGGGAGAGGGATTGGGGAGGGGGGAACCGGGGGGTGCTGGGCTGGGGGTGCTGCGTTTTGGGGGTGCTGGGTTGGGGGTGCCCGGCTGGGGCTGTCCCTAACCCCCCCCCGACACGACCTGGACCCCCCCAGACCCTCCGGGGCGGCTGCCGGAGCCCGAGGCGCCCAAGAAGGGCCGGAAGGAAAAAGCCCCAAAACCCACCAAGAAGCCCAAGGAGAGAGCGAGGGGCTCCAAGAAGGACAAGGACAGGGACAGGGACAAGGAGCGGGACAAGAGCAGGGACAAGAGCAACGACAGGGACAAGCCCCCCAAGAAGCCCAAGGAGAAGCCCCCGAAAGGCTCTGAGAAACCCCAAAAAGGCTCCGAGAAACCCCAAAAAGGCTCTGAGAAACCCCCAAAAGGCTCCAAGAAGCCCAAGGAGAAGCCGCCCAAGGAGAAGCCACCCAAGGCCACCAAGAAACCCTCGGGCACGAGGCCCCCGGAGCCACCGGACACCCCCTGGGAGCCCCCCGTGGCCCCGCACCCCCCGCGGGGCGAGGACAGAGAGGGGACGTCCCTGTCCCCAGGGCAGCCGCGGGTCCCTGAGGAGGAGGAGGAGGATGGCAGAGACCGAGGTGAGCGGGGGGGACACCGGGGGTCCCGTCCTGTGCTGAGCGCTCGTCACCGCGTCCCCTCGGCTCCCCCGCTGCTTTGTCCCCGGGGGGGGCGCATGGTGTGGCCGGGGCCACCCCCATCCTGCCCCTTGTCCCCCGTCTCCTCCCTCCCTGGGGTCCCCTCGCTGGGGGGTGGGCTGGGGGTGGGCTGGGGACGCCGGCGCTGCCACCCCTCTGCGTGTCCCTGTCCCCAGGGGGGCTGGAGGAGCTGCCGACCGAGCGCTGGGAGCTGGGCGGGGAGGACTGGCACCCCGCTCCCGAGGCTGGTGAGAGCCCCAGGCCACCCGCTGCGTCCCAGTGCCACCTCCCGGCATCCCAGTGCCACCCTCTGATCCCCGGTGCCCCCTCCCTGTGTCCCCAGTGCCACTCCCTGGTCCCCTCTGTCATCTCCCAGTGACTGCTGCCACCTCCCGGCGTCCCAGTGCCACCCTCTGACCCCCAGTGTCCCCTCCCTGTGTCCCCAGTGCCACCCCTCTGGTGCCACCTCCCTCCATCCCAGTGCTGTCCCCTGATCCCCAGTGCCACCTCCCTGTGTCCCCAGTGCCGTTCCCTGATCCCCTGTGTCACCTCCCAGTGACCTGCTGCCACCTCCCTGCTTCCCAGTGCCACCTCCCTGTGTCCCAGTGCCACCTCCCTGCATCCCAGTGCCCCCTCCCTGTGTCCCCAGTGCCACCTCCCTGCATCCCAGTGCCCCCTCCCTGTGTCCCCAGTGCCACCATTCTGATCCCTGTGTCACCTCCCAGTGACTGCTGCCACCTCCCGGCATCCCAGTGCCACCCCCTGACGCCCAGTGCCCCCTCCCTGTGTCCCCAGTGCCACCCCTCTGGTGCCAGCTCCCCGTGTCCTGGTGCCACCTCCCTGCATCCCAGTGCCACCTCCCCGCATCCCAGTGCCACCTCCCCGTATCCCAGTGCCACCTCCCTGCTTCCCAGTGCCACCTCCCCGCATCCCAGTGCCACCTCCCCATGTCCCAGTGCCACCTCCCCGTGTCCCAGTGCCACCCCAGCATCCCCGTGCCACCACCCCACGTCCTGTCACCGCCTCCCCTTGCCCTGCTGCCACCTCCCTGCCTCCCGACGTCACCCCAGCATCCCCGTGCCACCACCCCTGTGACCCCGGTGCCACCCCAAAGCGTCCCAGCCCCCCGTGTCCCCCCCGCAGAGGTCCCCACGGAGCCGGAGCCACCAACACTCGACTACAACGAGCAGCTGGAGCGGGAGGACTACGAGGACTGTACGGTGCCGGGGGGCAGGCGGGGACCCACGGGGTCCCCTGGGATGGCTGGGGGGGGACACACACACAGACGTGTCCCCCCCCTTCCCCTCCGCCTCGCACCCGCTCAGTCATTGCCCCCCCCCTGTCCCCAGTCGAGTACATTCGGCGGCAGCAGAAACCCCGCAAGCCCCCCAGCAGGAAGAAACCCGAGCGAGTCTGGCCCCAACCGGAGACGCCGCCACGTCAGTGGGGTGACAGGGGGACAAAGGGGGGGGGTCCCCAGCCCCGGGTGGGGGGCGGCATCGTTTTGGGGCAGCCCAGGGCTGGGATGGGCATGGGGACACTGTGGATGGATGGGGAGCATGTGAGGGGTGCAGGGGACACCGTGGGGACACGGGGACCCCAGAGGGGTATGGGGACGCCACGGGGGCTCGAGGGATCCCATGGGGACACGGGGGCTTATTCAGGGCCATGGGGACCCCATAGGGGAATGGGGACTCCACAGGGGCTTGAGGGATCTCAGGGGGATATGGGGACCCCATAGGGGCTTGAGGCATCTCATGGGGCCACGTGGGCTCGTTCAAGGCCATGGGGACCCCATAGGGGCTTGAGGGGGCTTATGGGGACACGGGGGCTTATTCAGGGCCGTGGGGACTGCAAAAGGGGCTTGGGGACCTCATGGGAGCTACAGGGGACAGAGAGGAGCCCAGAGGGGCACGGCAAACCCTACGGAGGCACTGGAGACCCCGTGAGGATACAGCGACCCCACAGAGGCATAAAGGACCCCACAGGGGCACCCCCAAACCCTCTTGCCACCCCCAGCCAAGCCGGAGGAGCCGCCTGCACCGCTGCCTGCCCCCGTCACCGAGGGGGACTACGAGGAGGGCTTCGAGCGACCCGACTACGATGACCGTGAGTGACGAGCTGGGGGGGGGGACCAGGGCACCCCTGCCCCTGCTGGGGGCTCTGTGGGGCCGCGGGCTGGCCCCCCAGGTCCCAAAGGGGCGTCCCAGCCCTGTTCCCACCCCGCAGTGGACTACGGGCTGCCCCCGCCGCCCAAACCCAAGAAGCAGCCGGAGAAAGAGGAGGAGATGGAGACGGACGAGGAGAAGCTGAAACCCTGTGAGGGGCTGGGGGGTGGCACGGCACGGCCCCATACCCGTCCCTGTCCCCGTCCCCGTCCCTGTCCCCGTCCCCATCCCCGACGGCCGCTGTCCCCTGCCAGGGAAGCCCAAGAAAGGCGGCGGCAGCAGCAAGGAGGAGGAGGAGGAGACCTGGGTGGAGGAGAAGGGCCGGGACCGCAAAGGTGGGTGCGGGTGGGGGCCCCCGCCCCGTGTCCCCCCCACACCCCGGCTCTGCCCCCTCACCTTGCCCCCGTTTTCCAGGAAAACCCAAAAAACCAGGGGGGAAGAAGTGGGAGACGGACGAGGACGAGTGGGCACCGCCGGAGGAGAAGACAAGTGAGCGTCCCCGTCCCGGGGGACAGGTTACTGTGCTGGGGGGGGGGGACACTGACGTTGTGCCGTGTCCCCCCCACCCAGAGTGTCCCCCCATCGGGCTGGAGTCCCACCGCATCGAGGACGACCAGCTCCTGGCCTCCTCCATGCTGCGCCACGGGCTGGGCGCGCAGCGCGGCCGCCTCAACATGCAGGTGGGCGCCCGTCCCCGTCCCCATCCCCGTCCCCATCCCCGTCCCCGTCCCTATGTGGTGCCCCCCCACCCCATGCCACCTTTGCTGTCCCCTCGCCGTCCCCAGGCGGGCGCCAACGAGGACGATTTCTTCGACGGCGCGTGGTGTGCCGAGGACGACAGCCGTGCGCACTGGCTGGAGGTGGACACGCGCCGCACCACCAAGTTCACCGGCGTCATCACCCAAGGGCGCGACTCCCAGATCCAGTAAAGGGGACGGGGACGGGGACAGGACGGGGAAGGGGTGTGGGGTGGCCCCGGGGCCAGCAGCGGGGCGGTGGGGGGTGGCAGCCACCCCCCACGCACCGTCCCCTTCCTCCCGCAGCGAGGATTTTGTCACCAAATTCTACGTGGGCTTCAGCAACGACAGCCAGAGCTGGACCATGTACACCAACGGCTACGAGGAGATGGTGCGCGGCCTTGGGGGGGGTGGGGGGTGGCTGGGGGTGGCTCTGGGGACCCGCTGCCACCCCCCCCCCCCCCGTGTCCCCTCCCCAGATGTTTTACGGCAACGTGGACAAGGACACGCCGGTGCTGACCGAGTTCCCCGAGCCCGTGGTGGCGCGCTACATCCGCATCTACCCGCAGACGTGGAACGGGAGCCTCTGCCTGCGCCTGGAGGTCCTGGGCTGTCCCCTCTCCAGTAAGAGGGGGGTGACGGGGAGGGGGGACACAGCAGGGGGGTGGCAGCCGCTCGGTCCCCAGGGCCACATCGCCGTTCCCCTCCGCAGCCGTCAGCAGCTACTACAGCCAGCAGAACGAGGTGACCTCCGCCGACAACCTGGATTTCCGCCACCACAGCTACAAGGACATGAGGCAGGTGAGCGCGGGGGCACCCCAAGGGGCAGGGGGGCGCCGTCCCCGTCCCCGTCCCCGTCCCGTGCCCCAGCGCTCGCCCCCCCTGTGCCCTCAGCTCATGAAGGTGGTGAACGAGGAGTGCCCGACCATCACCCGCATCTACAACATCGGCAAGAGCTCGCGGGGGCTGAAGATCTACGCCATGGAGATC
Organism: Aythya marila; assembly: GCF_965140915.1. Taxonomy (NCBI): domain Eukaryota; kingdom Metazoa; phylum Chordata; class Aves; order Anseriformes; family Anatidae; genus Aythya; species Aythya marila. The sequence continues at coordinate 4,113,198 of NC_139067.1, read as the reverse complement.
TCCGACAACCCCGGCGAGCACGAGACGGGTGAGGCAAAGCAGGGGACGTGGGGACACGGGGAGGGGACATGGGGACACGGGTCGTGACGCTGCCCGTCCTGCAGGCGAGCCCGAGTTCAGGTACACGGCGGGGCTGCACGGCAACGAGGTGCTGGGCCGGGAGCTGCTGCTGCTGCTGATGCAGTTCCTCTGCAAGGAGTACCAGGATGGCAACCCCCGCGTGCGGAGCCTGGTGACCGAAACCCGCATCCACCTCGTGCCCTCCCTCAACCCCGACGGCTACGAGCTGGCCCGCGAGGCGGTGAGCAGCGGGGACGGCACCAGGGTGGTGGCACCGGGGTGGTGGCACCGGGGGACATGGGCGCCACCGGGGGCTCACCGCCGGTCCCCGCCACCCGCAGGGCTCCGAGCTGGGCAACTGGGCGCTGGGCCACTGGACGGAGGAGGGCTACGACCTCTTTGAGAACTTCCCCGACCTGGCCTCGCCGCTGTGGGCCGCCGAGGAGCGGAAGCTGGTGCCGCACCGCTTCCCCAGCCACCACATCCCCGTCCCGCAGCACTACCTGGAGGAGGACGCCACGGTGAGCCGGGGGCGCCCGGCGGGGTCGGTGGTGGTGGTGGTGGGGGGCGAGGGGCCGGGTGTCACAGCCCCCCCGTGCGCAGGTGGCGGTGGAGACGCGCGCCGTCATGGCCTGGATGGAGAAGAACCCCTTCGTGCTGGGAGCCAACCTGCAGGGCGGGGAGAAGCTGGTGTCCTACCCCTTCGACGCGGCCCGGCCCCCCAGCGAGACCCCGGCCGCCCCGCGCCCCCCGGACGACTACGAGGACGACAACCCCGAGGTGCACGAGACCCCCGACCACGCCATCTTCCGCTGGCTCGCCATCTCCTACGCCTCGGCCCACCTCACCATGACCGAGACCTTCCGCGGGGGCTGCCACACGCAGGACGTGACCGACTCCATGGGCATCGTGCAGGGGGCCAAGTGGCGCCCCCGGGCCGGCAGTAAGTGGGGCCGGGCAGTGCCAGCGAGCCGCCGGGTGGGCGAGGGTGACCGCGTGCCAACGGGGCCCTCGGCTGGGTTTTTGGCAGCCCTGAACGACTTCAGCTACCTGCACACCAACTGCCTGGAGCTCTCCGTCTACCTGGGCTGCGACAAGTTCCCGCACGAGAGCGAGCTGCAGCAGGAGTGGGAGAACAACAAGGAGTCGCTGCTCACCTTCATGGAGCAGGTAGGCGCGGGGCCCTGCGTGCGCCAGGAGCCGGGGGCGGCCCCGCCGGCTCCACGCGCTCCCCTCGCCCCCTTTCCTCCGCGCAGGTTCACCGCGGCATCAAGGGCCTGGTGACGGACCAGCAGGGAGAGCCCATCGCCAACGCCACCATCGTCGTGGGGGGCATCAAGCGCAACGTCAAGACAGGTAAGGGGCCGGGGGGAGGCGAGGGCGCCGTGGCCCCGCTCCGCAGCCCCCCCTCTCACCTCCTCTCACCGTCCGCAGCCAGCGGCGGGGACTACTGGCGCATCCTGAACCCGGGTGAGTACCGCGTGTCGGCGCGCGCCGAGGGCTACAACCCCAGCGTCAAGACCTGCAGCGTCTTCTACGACATCGGGGCCACCCAGTGCAACTTCGTGCTGTCGCGCTCCAACTGGAAGCGCATCCGCGAGATCATGGCCATGAACGGCAACCGGCCCATCCGCCGCATCGTGCCCGGCCGCCCCATGACGCCCCGCGAGCGCCTGCGGCTGCGCCAGCGCCTGCGGCACCGCATGCGGCTCCGGCAGCAGATGAGGCTGCGGCGCCTCAACGCCACCACCACCGCCGCCGCCGCCCCCGGCCCCACGGCCCCCCCGGTGCCCACCACGGCCCTGCCCGGCCCCTTCAGCAGCACCACCTACGCGCCCTGGAGCCAGGAGCCTCCCACCGCCGGCACCTGGGAGATGGAGACCGAAACGGAGGTGGTGACCGAGCTGGTGACGGAGACGGAGGCTTGGGAGGTGGGCACGGGGACGGAGCAGCCCTTCACCACGGCCGAGACCTACACCGTGAACTTTGGCGACTAGGGGACGCCCGTCCCCTCGCTCCTGCCTCCAGGCATTCACTCTTGGTTGAGTTTTACCCGCTGCAGGCGCCGCCACCCGCTTCCGCAGCGCTCCTCGCCCGCGCCGGGCAGGCTGCAGCTCCCACCCGCCTCGCTTGCCAGGACCACGGCCACGCCACCCCGATGCCTGCCCCGAAGGCCGGCAGCTGCAGCGCGTCCCCCGGGCTGGGCTCGGGCTCAGACGCACGGCCCCGGCCCCAGGGACCCGGCGGTGCCACCGCGGCCGGGCGAGGAGGACGCAGCCCGGGTCCCCGGCACCGCGGCTCGGCCGGGGCGGTCGCGCTCCCCAGGGCAGGGCCCTCGCGGCGCCGGCCCCAGTCCCCTCCACGCGGTTTTGTTACACGAATAAACCAAGCTGTATTGGTAGCAGCGCCACGTGGCTTCTCCCAGCGGCTGCTGGCTCCGCGCGCCGGCAGAGTCCGTGCCGCGCCGTCACTGCCCGACCTCCATGTCCCCGGCATCGTCCTCGGCCCCGAAGCCGGAGAAACTGATGGGCTGGCAGCTGAGGTCGCGCAGGTTGACCAGGCAGGCGGTCTGCGTGGTGCTGAAGGCGGGCACGGCCACCAGCAGGACCCGCTGCCCCTCGTCCCCTGCGGGGACAGGCGGGCGTCAGGCGCCAGCCCCGCTGCGGCCGCGAGCGGGGCCGGGGCTGGGGCCGGGACTCACCCGTGATCACCTTGGACTGGAAGCGGGGCGCGCTGCCGCAGAAGTAGACGTGAGGGCACTCGGCGAGGATGAAGGGATCCGACTTGTAGAAGGGGTAGCAGGCTGCGGGGGAGGAGGTGAGGAGGGGAACCCGTCCCCGCAGCCCCCCACGGGGCGCTCGGAGCCCCGCAGCCCCCGCCTCGGGGCAGCACGGCGGTGTCCCCCCCCCCCTTACCCAGGGTGTCCGGCGCTGTGGGGCTGATGTGTCCCGCCCGCAGCGTCCACTCCAGGATCTCCAGGTAGTCGTCCATGCTGCTGTACTTGAAGATGTCACTGATGTTTTGCCCCGACGTCCCCAGAAACCTACATTTTGGGGGAAGGAAGGGCAGCCCTGTGCTCGGTGCGACTTGTCCCCAACTCCCCCTCGTCCCCGGTGGCTGTCACAGCCCCGGGGGCACGTTGGTCCCCACCTGACGCCGTCCACGTCGGCCTGGTAGGGGTTGGTGACGAGCTGCAGCGTGGAGTAGGCGCTGGCGAGGGGCAGCATGCAGTGGTGCAGCGGCTGCTGCGGCAGCGTGTAGTTGGTGGGGTCGAACTCCCCGGGCATCACGTCCACGGGCACGGAGGTCTGCGGGGCACAGCGGGGGGCTGAGGGGGGGGACCACCGCCCGCTCCCCCAACACCGAGGGGCTCTGGGAGCCGCTCTCCCACCCCAGCACCCGCATCAGGCCGCGGGCACTCACGCAGAGCTGCAGCAGGATCTCATCCAGCATCTTCACGGCTTCCACGCTCGCAGCCTGCGTCTTCCTCGTCAAGTACCGGGCCTGCGGCGGCGGGGAGGCGGTGAGGACCCCTCCACGTCCCCCCCCCCCAACCCCATAACCCCATGCCCAGCCCTCACCATGCCCCCCGCACCTTGTGGAGGCTGTCACGGCTCTGGGTGCTCTGGCTCAGCAGGTTCCCCGCCAGGATGACGCGGGAGATGAGCGCGGCGCAGCTCTGCTGGCCCTCGGCGCCCAGCTGCCCCGTCACCGCGTCCACCAGCAGCTGGGTGCCCAGCAGGGACTCGCCGCTGCCGCTGCCCAGCCCCAGCCCCGAGGCCAGCAGCACGAACCTGGGCCAGGAGAGGGTGGGCAGCGGGGCGGGGAGCCTCCGGGGGTCCCCAGGGTGCCGGGACACAGCCGGGACACAATGGGGACGCGGTGGGGACGCGGTGGGGACTCACCTGTCCGAGCTGGGGCCCGCCCAGGGCAGGGGCTGTGGCAGCCCAGCGAAGCACAGCTCCTCCACCAGGAAGCCGCCGTCCTCCTGCTCGCTGCCGTACACGGCGAGGATGGTGCCTGCAGTGGGGACGGCGCGGCGCTCAGCCATGGCGGTGCCAGCAGTGCCCAGCCCGTCCCCAAGCGCCGTCCCCAAGTGCTGTCCCCTACCTGTCACCAGCTTGGCCACCTCGACGTTCCCCACCAGCTTGATGCGCTGCAGCTCGTCCTCCAGGATCAGCTCGTCCGAGGGGTGCACGTACTTGGGCAGGGGCGGCTGGGGCACCAGGTTGTGCTGCGGGGACGAAGGGCAGGACCCCGTGAGTTGGTTTTTTTTTTTTGTTTTGTTTTTTTTTGGGGGGGTCCGGGCGAGCGGGTGCAGCCCCCAGCAGAGGCCCGGCCGCCCTCGGGGCCGCCGTCCAGCTGCGTGCCTCTCGGGGCTGTTTCCACTTAGCGCTTCCCCGCGACGCCAGCAGCGCCGCGGCCGTCGGCCAAGGAGGAGGAAGCGGCTCAGCCGGGGAGGGGGGGGACGCCAGCCCGGCCCCACCAGCCCCCCCCCCAGCTCCCCGGGGGGCACGGTGCCTCCTCACCTCCTCGCTGATCTCCTGCAGGATGGAGGGCTGCAGCTGCATGGCCTTGAAGAGCGTCCCCACCACGCAGCAGCGCTCGCCCGCCCGCAGCTCGCACAGCTTGCGCAGCGCCACGCCGCTGCCTGCGGGGACGAGGGGGGGGGTCAGCCCCGGGGCCTCTTTTTTTCCCCCTTTTTTCCCCCAAAAATAGGGACCGTGCCCTAAATTCATCCCAGAGCAAACGGCTCGTCCTGCTCCAGCGGGAACAACAAAAGGGGGAGGTGGAGGGAAGCCCCCCCACGGCCAGGGACCCTCCTCATCCTCACCCTGCTTTCAGCCCCCAGACCCCACACCTCGCCCACCCAGCCCTGCCTGCAGCCCCCCCCCCACGTGGAAAACAGCTCGAGGAGCCCCCACAGGGCTTGGGGACGGGGTTTTTGTCCCCACGGGGTTTGGGGATGGGGGGGGGGGGGGGGCCAAGGAGGGAAACCGCGGGCTGGGAACGGCGTCAGCGCCGCCAGGAATGCGGAGGCTTCGGGGAGAAAGGAGGAAAAATCGGGAAAACAACCCGCCCCGGCTGCTCGCTGCCAACCCCCCCGCCACAACGGGGTGGTTACGGCGGGGGGGGGGGCACCACATCCTCCATCCTCCCCCCCCCTGCAGCCTCCCCGGCCAAAAAACCCAGCCGGGGGCACGGCACAGCACGGCGGCGGCGTTTCGCCCCGCGGAGGAAGGAAGGAGGCTGGGGGTCGGGGTTTGGGTGGGTTTTTTGTGTTTTTTTGTGTTTTTTTTTGTTTTTTTTTTTGAGGGGGGGGCTCACCCCATCGCTGCTGAGCCCGCTGCGCCAGGCGGGGCCGCATGCAGAGCAGGCGGGCGGCGTAGAGGTGGGCGTACTGGCGGCTGAAGCTGCGCTCCCCCAGCAGGAAGGGCTGCGAGCGGTCGGCGAAGGCGCTGCCGGCCCGGGAGAAGGTGGGGGCCGCGCCCGAGGGGGGGGCCAGCAGCGCCTGCGCCGGGGGGGCCGCCACCGACGAGAACATGGCCAGGCCGGGCTGGGCTGGGCTGGGGGGGGGAAAAAAAAAAAGGAGAGTGAGGATCCTGAAATGAGCCCCGGAACTGTGATGCCCAACCCCCAGAAGCACCCCCCAGTCCCAAAAGCTGCATGGGACCCCCCCACAAGACCCCCCCCCAGGGCATCAGGACCCCCCCTCCAAACACTGGGACCCCCCCCAAAAAAAAAGTGGGACTCCCCCCATCAGCAGGCGCCACCCCCAGGGACACCACAACCCCCCCCCCCCCAAGGAGCAGGGCCCCCCAGAAACCCCTCCCAGGGACCCCCACACACAACCCTTGGGACCCCCCCCCAAATATTCCTTGGGACCCCCCCCCCCACCACCAGAAGCCTGCCCCAGGAGATCGGGACCCCCCCCTAAACACCAGGGCTGCCCCCCCCCCCCAGGACACCGGCAACCCCTTCCCCCAAACACTGGGACCCCCCCCAAACATCGGGACCCCCCAAAAACACCAGCCCCCCCCCCCGAACACCCCCCCCCTAAACCCCAGGACCCCCAAAACCAACAGCCCCCCCCCATACACCGGGACCCCCAAGACCGAGTGGGACCCCCCCAATGCAACCAGCCCCTCCCCAGGGCATCAGGACTCCCCCCAGCACACTGGGACCCCCCCCCTTCAAACACTGTGAGACCCCCCCTCAAATACGGCCCCCCCCCAAACCAACCGGGACACCCCCAGGGCGCTGGGACCCCCCCCAAAATACCGGGACCCCCCCCAAATACCAGGACCCCCCCCCAAACGAACCAGGACCCCCCCCAGGACACCAGGACCCCCTTTGAGACACCGGGACCCCCCCCTTCAAACACTGCCCCCCCCGAAACCAACTGGGACCCCCCCAGGGCACCGGGACCCCCCCCAAACGAACCAGGACCCCCCCGCGTACACCGGGACCCCCCCCCCCCAAATACCGAGACCCCCCCCAAATACCAGGACCCCCCCCCAGGACACCAGGACCCCCTTTGGGACCAACCGGGACCCCCCCAGGGCACCGGGACGCCCCCCCCCCAAAACCACCCGGCCCCCCCGTGCACCGGGACCCCCCCAAATATCGGGACCCCCCCCAAACACCGCCCCCCCCCCCAAACCAACCGGGACCCCCCCAGGGCGCCGGGACCCCCCCCCAAATACCGGGAGACCCCCCCCAAAACGACCTGCCCCCCCCTCCCCGTACACCGGGACCCCCCCCTCAAACACCGGGAGCCCCCCCCCGGGGCACCGAGCCCCCCCCCTCCCCCCCCCAGTGCCGTACGGGGTCAGAGGTCAGAGGTCAGGGGGCGGGGGGGGGCCGCGGGCCCGGCTGCAGAAGGCGCGGAGGGGACCGGGGGGGGGGGGAGGGGAGGGGAGGGGAACCGGGAGGGGGGAGGGGGCGGGGAAATGGCGGGAACCGGGCCCGGAAGCGGCGTAACCTCAACGCGGAAGTGACGTCACGGCGAGTGGGCGCCATGGCAACGGGGAGCCGTTCCCATGGCAACGGGGAGCGGGGCCTAGGCCCAAGGGGCTGAGCCCCCCCCACCCACAGCCCCCCCCCCCCCCGCTTCCTGCCCCGTGTCCGAGGCCTGAGAATTAATTTTGGGGGGGGGGGGGCGGCGCCGCTCGTGTCCGTGCCCCCCCCCCGGGGGTTTGGGGCCCCCCCCACGGGGTCTACGCCCCCCCCCCCAGGGGGTTTTTGGGGCCCCCACGGGTGCTGGGGGCCCCCCGGTAGTGTCAGTGCCCCCCCCCCCCGTGTTTTTGCCCCCCCCCCCGGGGGTGTCAGGGCTCTTAGAGGTGTGTTGGAGCCCCCCCCATGGGGTCTGCGGCCCCCCCCGGGGGGTTTTGAGACCCCCCCCCGGGGTGTTGGAGCCCATCCTGAGGGTGTTAGGACCCCCCCCCGGGTTTTTGACCCCCCCTCAGGATATCAGAGCCCCACACAGGTGTCAGAGCCCCCCAGGATTTTTGAGCCCCCCCCCGGGTTTTTGAGCCCCCCCCTGGGGGTGTCAGAGCCCCTCCAGGGGTGTCAGCCCCCCCCCCCCATAGTTTTGGGCATCCCCCAGGTTTTTGCCCCCCTCCCATGGGTGTCAGAGCCCCCCAGGTTTTTTGACCCCCCCCCCCCGGGTTTTTGAGCCCCCCCGGGGATGTCAGAGCCCCCCCACGGGTGTCAGCTCTCCCCATGGTTTTTGGGACCCCCCAGATTTTTAGTCCCCCCCCCCAGGGTTTTGGAGCCCCCTTAGGGATGTCAGAGCCCCCCCCTCATGACTTTTGCCCCCCCCCAGGGAAATCAGAGCCCCCCAGGGGTGTTAGATCCACCCCCCCCCATGCTTTTGGGGCATCCCCCAGGTTTTTGCCCCCCCCCCCATGGATGTCAGAGCCCCCCCACAGGTGTCAGCTCTCCCCATGATTTTTGGGACCCCCCAGGTTTTTACTCCCCCCCCCCCAATGTTTTGGAGCCCCCCCTCATGACTTTTGCCCCCCCACAGGTTTTTTCCCCCCCCCAGGGCTATCAGAGCCCCCCAGGGGTGCTAGATCCGCCCCCCCCCCGTGTTTTTTGGGGCAATCCCCCAGGCTTTTGCCCCCATCCCATGGACGTCAGAGCCCCCCCCACAGGTCTCACCCCCCCCCTATGATTTCTGACCCCCCCCCACGGTGATTTTGGCCCCCCCCAGGGCCGCTTCCTGCCGAGGCGAGGCTGGGGGCGGAGGTGTGTGGCCGCGAGGCGCGGGCCCAGCTCCATTTTAAGGCCTCGGTGGGTTTCGGCGGCGCTGAGTGGCTCCGGCGGCCCCGCTGCCGGCTCCTGGGGGGGGCTATAAAAACCCCGGGGTGGGGCACGGGGCCGGCACCCGCTGGGTTCGGTGCTGGGGGGCTCGCCATGGCCGCTGCCTTCCTCCTGCTCCTCGCCCTGCTGGCAGGTACGGGGCCGGGACCCCTCCTGCTTGTGCCCCCCCCCCGGGGGGCTGCGTGGTGTGGGGATAGCGGTGCTGTGGGGTGGGGGCACTTGGGGGGGCACTGGGGGTGTGGGACTGCATGGGGACGGGGATACGGGGGGGTGTGGGGACACCTGGGGCACACGGGGGCTGTGGGGACTGATGTGGGATGCGTCCTGCTGGGGGGTGGCTGTAGGGCAGCTATGGGGTGGCCATGGGGTGGTTATGGGGTGGCCACGGGGCAGCTATGGGGTGGTTATGGGGTGGCCATGGGGTGGCCATGGGGGCAGCTATGGGGTGGCTGTGGGGTGGCTATGGGATGGCCATGGGGGCAGCTATGCAGTGGCTGTAGGGTGGCCGTGGGGTGGCCATGGGGGCAGCTATGGGGTGGCCATGGGGCAGCTATGGGGTGGCCACGGGGCAGCTATGAAGTGGCCATAGGGTGGCTGTGGGGTGGCCATGGGGTGGCCATGGGGTGGCTGTAGGGCAGCTATGGGGTGGCTGTTGAGCGGCTGTTGGGTGGCTGTGGGCTGGCCATGGGGGCAGCTATGAAGTGGCCATGGGGTGGCCATGGGGCAGCTATGAAGTGGCCATGGGGTGGCCATGGGGCAGCTATGGGGTGGCCGCGGGGTGTCCATATTAACCACCTCGGTCCCCCCGCAGTCACACAGGCGGAGGAGGCGGCCGACCCGTGCCAGGGCGGCCCCGCGTCCTGGTGCCGCGACGTGGCCACAGCCGTGCAGTGCCAGAAGGAGCAGCAGTGCCGCCAGCTCTGGGACAGCCTGGGCACGGTGAGGACGAGCCCCGGGCGTGGGGCGCGCCGTGGGGCAGCCCCCCCTTGGGTCATGGGATGGGGTGGGGTGGGGTGGGGTGTGGGGAGGGACACCCGGCACCACCCTGAGGGTCCCCGCCTTGTCCCCGCAGTGGGATGAGGACGACGGGGACGCGGCGCTGCCGGGGAAGGGGAAGAAATGCAGCATCTGCACCAAGATCCTGCAGCAGCTGAAGAAGATGGTGGGGGACGACCCCGATGAGGTGAGGGGGGGCTCGGGGCGAGCCGGGAGGGGGTGGTGGGTGGAGGGGGTCCGGCGACCGCGGCCCCGCTGACGGCACGGGGTTGGTGCCCGCAGGACACGGTGAACGCGGCGCTGCGGAAGGTGTGCGGCACCATGAAGGGGCTGGGCCGGCTGTGCAAGGCCATGGTGAAGAAATTCGGCCCGCAGATCGCCGAGGCGCTGCAGAACGACGACGACCCCCAGGACGTCTGCACCAGCCTCAAGTTCTGCAAGGGCTGCGCCGCCGGTGAGAGCCCACATCCTGCGCCTGCCCCCGTGCACGTGCCCCCCGTGCGCAGGGAGGGCGGAGGTGTGGAGAGGGGGGGGGGGGGGCCCCAAAACGTGCCCCGGGGAAATTTTGGGGTGATGGGGTGGGGGAGCCGCATCCGCCGGGGCTGGAGGAGGGGGTGAGGGGTGCCCCAAATCACCGTCGCCACCGTTTTGTCTCCTCAGGGCTCTGACCGCCGCCGCTGAACCCCGAAAGCTGAAGGGGGGGCCCCCAGCCCCGTCGCCAGCCCCCACCTGCCCCCAGCCTCCCTCCCTTCCCCCCCAGCCCCGTCCCCATGCAATAAAGCAGCTCGTCCCCGCCGCCGCCGCCTCTCCGGAGGACGCAACCCGTCATTTCGGGTTTTATTTGGCTGAGGTGGGGGGAAACGTGACCCCCCCACAACCCCCACACCTCCCCAGTCCTTCTTCTCGTCACCGTGGGTGGTGACGCAGCTCGGGGACGGTCCCGGCACGTCGAGGGGCGTCCCCGTGAGCGCCCGCTCCCCCTGCACGGGGATGTGTGATCGGGGGGGGGCTGTGACAGGTCCCTGCGGGGCTCCTCCGGCCCCATTGTGGGGACAGGGGGGGTGTGGGGGGGCTCATGGGGACCCTGGGGACAGGGGCTGACATGCGGTGAGCTCGGTGATGCAGGATGGGGGGGGCGCACGGGGACCTCGGGGGGGAGCTGGGTGTGTGGGGTCACGGGGGGGACACAGGGGGCGTGGGGCCACACAGTTTGGGCTGGGGGGGGCACGGTGATGGGGGGGAGCACAGTGATGGGGGGGCAGACTCCCACGGTGGTCCCATTCCCTGGGGTGCCCCCAGCCCCCCCCAAGGTGCCCCCAGCCCCCATGGGGCTCCTTTGGGGGTCCCTGACCCCAGGGTGCCCCCGACACCCAGGGGAGCCCCGAGGTGGCCCCATGGCACCAGGCTGCTCTCCCCCCTGTCCCCGCTCCGGGCTGGGGGTCCCCCCCCTTTTAGCCCCCTAAACCAGGTAAATGTGGGGGGGGGGCAGATGCTGGCACCGCGGGGCTGTCACCAACACAGGCTGGGGGGGGGGCACACACACGGGGGCACTATTTGGGTTTGGGGTTGCGGGGCGCTGCTTTGGGGGCGCACGGACCTGGCCCTGCCGGGGGAAGGAGGTGGCACCACCCCATGGATGGGGGGGGGTCAGTCCCTTTTGCCCCCCCAGCTCGGTCTGTCCTTTATGGGCTCTCTGGGGGGGGGGGGGACACGGGGGTGACACATGGGGACAAAGCCAGCCGGGCCCCACCACAGGCTCCCCAAGGGGTTCCAGCCCCCTCTTGTCCCCCCCACATCCCCCAGTGCCCCCCCGGTGCCCCCCCAGCACAGGGAGGAGCCTCGGCCCCGGCGCTCCCGGAGGAGAAGTCCAGGCAAACCCCGCTTTATTGGGGGGGGGCCCCGCTTTATTGGGGGGGCCCCGGCCGCCGTCGCCTCCCGCGGCCAAGCCCTCCCCGCGTCCTTCTGCGCTCCTCGGCGCCCTGCACGCCCCCGGCGGCGCGGGAGAGGGGGGTGTGGGGGGGGGTGTCCCCGCCGCCCCCCAGGTCCTGGGCGCCGTGCTGCCCCGCTCACTGCCCCATCATGCAGGCCATTTTGCAGGCGACGGCCGAGATGAGCGCGGCGCCTCGCCCGCTGCCTTCCTCCGACTGGATGAAGGTGATGTCGCAGCCCGGCGTCAGCTGCCGGACGGTGGCGTGGAAACGGTCCTTGAAGCTGTAAGGGGTGGGGGGAAAAAAAAACCACAGGGAGAGGGTCAGGGCCGCGAGGAGGAGGAGGAGGAGGAGGAGGAAGGAGGAGGAGGTAGAGGAGGAAAGAGGGGGTGGGAGGAAGGCTCCCGAAGGCCTCACCTGGGGTGCAGCTTGTAGACGGAGCCGTCGACCCCCACGGTGATTTTGAGGGTCTCCTGGCTCCGGCTCTCCCGCATGCGGTTGATGACGCCGGCCAGCCCGGCCGAGCACATCTGGGCGGCGCGGGTGGAGACGCTCTCGCAGACGCGCCGCACGATGTCGCAGTCCGTGCCCGAGGGCAGCAGCTCGAAGGCCGTCAGGATGTTGTAGATCTGCTTGCGGTCCCCCGAGTCGCTGGGATGGGGCAGAGTGGGGGGGGCGCGTCGGGTCAGGGACCCCCCCCCGGGGGCAGGTGAGAGGGGCTGGGGACCCCCATGTGGGGCAATGGGACAGGGAACCCCGCTGTGGGGCAGCTGGAGAGGGCTGGTGGGGGGGGATCGGGGAGGGAACCCCATGTGGGACACCCCGCTGTGGGGTGGTGGGGAAGGGGACCCCAATGCGATGGGGGACCCCAACATGGGGCAGCTATATAGGGCTGGTGTGGGGCGATAGGGAAGGGGACCCCAATGCGGGGCAGTTGTAGGCTGGTGTAGGGCGATGGGACAGGGGGCGATCAGAGCCAGCTGCTGCGGGGTGAGGGCGCCCGGCCCCCATCATTTTGGGGCAGCCGTTTTGGGGGCGCGGGCCCCGAGTACCTCTCGATCTGCGACACGAAGCGGGTCTCGAAGGTGCCGCGGGTCTTGAGCTTCTCGGAGGCCTCTCCGTTGAACAGCAGGTTCTCGTCCACCAGCTTCAGCAGCACCAGCCGGACGATCTCCCCCATGTACTTGCCCCCGATGATCTTCTCGTAGCTGGGGGCCGGGGGGAGGCCGTCAGGACGGGGGCCGCCCCCCTCCCGCCCCACGGCGAGGCCCCACGCGCGTCCCCGCCGCCACCGGGCTCAGGGGGACGCGTGAGGGCTGCCGACGGGGCCGGAGCCCCGGGACGAGCGGCCCCGGCCGACGGAGGGCAGGGGGAAGGAGCCGCGGCCGGGGGGGGGAGCCCAGGGGAGCCGCATCCGCCCCACTCCTTACAGCTGCTGACCGGGGTTAAGCGAGGTCTCGTCCACCACGCGGTCGTACTCCAGGAGGAACTCGTCGAGCTCCCCCGAGGCGCCGAACGCGCCCCACTCCGTGTTGACGCACATCCTGCCCTCGTCGCCCTCCACCAGCTCCACGTTGTGCATCTCCTCCATGTAGCAGGCGTTGCAGCCCGTCCCTGCGCGCAGGAGCCGGCCGTGGGGCGCCTGCCCCCTGCCCCACGTTGTGTGTCCCCCCCCCCTCCTTTTTTACCCCAGGGGGGCGGCCGGTGCCGTCCCGCAGCCCCGCGATCTTACCCACGATCATCCCAACCTCGCAGCGGTGGTCCTCGTAGTAGCAGGAGATCATCGTGGCCACCGTGTCGTTCACCATGGCCACCACGTCCATCTCGAAGTCCTGCCAAGGGGGGGGGGAACCGCCGCTGTCACCCCTGCGGCCGCCTCTCCCGGGGGACCCAGGGGACGCGGTGGGGACAGGGGGTGGGCACGGACGCGCGCAGCCGGCACGGGGCCAGCGGCCGCCTCACCCCTCGCCGTTTGATGGCGTCTCGCAGGAGCCCGACCACGTTGTTCCCTTCTGCTCCGGAGGCTTTGAAGCCCTTGGTCCAGTTCAGCAGGATGCCCTGGGCCGGGGGAGGACAGAGCGGGGTCTCCGTGGGGCCGTGGGGCAGGCAGCGCGGTGGCCTCGTGCCGCGTGCCGCCCCGCCGGCCCCTCACCTTGTCGATGTCCTCGTGCCGCACGGGGAAGGAGAAGGTGAAGCCCAGGGGCAGCTTTTTGTGCTTCATCTGATGCTTGTCCAGGAAGTCGGAGATGCACTCGGAGATGTAGTCGAAGAGCTGGGGGACAGCGGCCGAGCTGTCACCGTGGTGGCCCTGTCCCCGTGCCCCAGTGCCACCACGTCCCCCCCTCCACCTCGTCCCCATCCAGATGCCACTTGAAGGGACGCTTCCACGGGCTCCTGCAGCTCCCTGGTGGCCCAAACCCACCTCTGCCCCCTCCCAGGGCTCGGGGCTTCCCGGAGGCACCCAGCACCGGGACGGGGACCGTGGGGGGGACCCCGCACCCCCCGCGCCCCCCACGCCCCCCTGCCCCGCTCACCATCTCGGCCGTCCCCGTCATGGCATCCTCGGGGATGGAGTACATCTGGTGCTTCGTCTTCACCTTCCACTGCCCTTCCTCCCCCTCGCCCACCTTCACCAGCATCACGCGGAAATTGGTGCCGCCGAGGTCCAGCGAGAGGAAATCCCCGACCTCTGCAGCACCAGGGGGCAGGAGGAGGGGGGGGGAGAGAGGCTCAGGGGGGGGTTCCCGGGGTGGGGGGGGTGCAAAGCGCCGGGCGCCGTCGCCCTCGCGTCCCGGCAGCGCCTACCGGAGCCCTCGGGCGTGGAGCGGACGTAGGTGGGCAGCATCTTCACCGAGGCCTCCTCGTGCGTCTCCAGCTTCAGCCCCCGGTCCATCTCCTTCTGCATGCGGTACATCACCTTCTTCAGGTCCTCCTCCCGCAGCCGGAACTCCGACAGGATCTGCTCCACCTGCACCGGGGGGGCGGTGGCATTACGGGGTGCCCTGCGCCCCCCGCACCGCGCCGAGCAGCCCGGGGTTCCCCTCCCCATCCCCGGTGCTCCCCGTGGACACCCCAAATCCCCGCAGCCCCGCAGCCCGGAGCACCTCGCCCTGCAGGGGGGGAGCTCCTCACCCCAAAACCCGCTCAGGGGAAGCATCCCACGGGGGTTTCCTCCGTTCCCCTCGCACGGCGCCCACGGATCGGGGCCGCACGGGGCCGTACGGGGAATTTCTCCCGTCCCCGCTGCCAGGGAGAGCCGCAGGGCCCCTTCACGGCCGCGCTGGCGCTCGGGCCCTGCTTTTCCCTCACGTAGCAACCCCGGCCCTGTTCCCGGCACAGCCTCCATTACCAGGGCGCGTAACGGGGCCACGGCCCCGGCTCTCAGATGGAGCCGCGGCGCCGAGCACTTCTGCTCCGCCGGCCAGGTTTGCTCGTGGCATTAAAGGCCTCATTAGGCACCGGGAGCCGGGCAGGCCAGGGGCTGCGCCGTCAGCGCCAGCAGCGTGTTTTCCTCGGGGCCGCGCCGGCCCTGCCGTGGGTTTTGGGGCGCATCACAAAGAGGGGCCCTGCTAAAGCTTTTGGGATGACGTGGGGCTGAGGGGCACGGCCCCACAAGCCGGCTGCCCTGGGGTGCTCCGGAGGGATGGATCGAGGCAGGATCCCCTCCGGGATGTCCCCAAGGGGACACCCAGCGCCCCGCGATGCTGGTCGGTGCCCGATGGTGCCCAGTACGGCAACACCCATCCCGGTGTCCCTTATCCCACTGCTCTCAAGCAGTTCCAGCACTGCAGGCACCCCAACAGCGGCACAGTCCCGGTCCCGCTGTGCACCAGAGCCTCCCCGTCCCCCTGAGTGACCCGATGCAGGGAACCTCCCCAGCCCCGACGCCGTCCCATGGAGCCCGGTTCCTCCCCGCTGCTCGTGCTCAGCCCCCCCAGCACCTCAGCACCCTCGGGAGTTTGGAGCCTCGGCTGCGGCCGCGTGGCTCTGCCCGAGGCAGCCTCCTCGTGCGCTGCTGGCTTGAAACCTCCTCACCTCGTTCCTTTGCCCCAAACCACTCGTCTGGCCCCAAAGATCCCCCAAAAAGAGCCCCAAAGCAGGGCAGAAGCAGCCGTTGCCTTCCGGAGGCGAACGCGGGGAGGGCCGGCGGCCGCAGGGCCTCACCTTCTCCTGCCGGGAGCTCTCCATCCTGCTTCTGTGGTCCAGCATGGGGGCAGCCGTGGGCGCGGGGCAGGCGGCGGGCGAAGCTGTCCCCCCCGAGCCCCCCCGGCACCCCACCGCCTCGTCCGCCCGGGTACCGTCCCTGGCCGCGCCGGGGGCTGCGCCACGTTGGGGGGGCGTTAGCTCATACGGGGGGCGCCCGGTGGCGGCCGCCGCGTCCCCACGGTCCCCGTCAGGCGGAGCGGCCGCGAGCCCCCGCGGGCCCGGCCTCGGCCCCACGCATCCCGGGGTCGCCCTGGGGGCTCCCCAACGCCCTGGGCCGTGCGGGGCGGCCGGGTGCTTCGGCCTCTCCTCCTCCTCCTCCTCCTGCTGTCAGCCTCAGGGTGAGGGGGGGACCCCGAGGTGGCTCCGGGGGTCTCTGCGTGGTGCGGGGGGACGCGGCGGGCGGATGGACGGACGGACGGACGCGGGCGGCCTGGTCCGGGACCCTCCCCACGGGGGGCCGTCAGCCCCGTCACCGGCCCCGGGCCCCCCTCCCGGTGTGCCGGTTGCCGTGCCAACCACTTCAGGGCCTGCTCACGGGGGCAACCACTCCACCGGCCGGCCTGGCAACGCCGCCCGCTGCCATGGACACCGGCACCAAGGTGACGGCGGCACCGCGATGGCCGCCGGGCCCCCGGGATGATGGGCACGGGGCTGGGGGGGGAGCCCCGGGGGGATGGGGGGTCCCGCGGTGCCCCCGCCGTGACCCGGGGCCGGGGGTGCAGGGACCCGAGGGGAGGCCCCGGCCCCGCTGATGGGGGTCCTGGGGGGGTCCCGGGGGGGTCCCGGGGCCGTGGGGGCACTGCTGGGACTGGAGGCCACGCCCACAGATCAGGCCACGCCCACAGATCGGGCCACGCCCACACTGAAGGCCACGCCCCATCCACATTGCCCCGCCCGCCCAAATACCCCCAGGCACAACGGAGGCCACGCCCACTCCCTGAGCCACGCCCACTCCCTGAGCCACGCCCACACAGCAGGCCACGCCCCATCCACATTGCCCCACCCACCCAAATGCCCCCAAGGCACAATGGAGGCCACGCCCACTCCCTGAGCCACGCCCACTCCCTGAGCCACGCCCACAGACCAGGCCACGCCCACACAGCAGGCCACGCCGCATCCACATTGCCCCGCCCACCCAAATGTCCCCAAGCACAACAGAGGCCACGCCCACTCCCTGAGCCACGCCCACTCAACAGGCCACGCCCCCCCCACACGAAACCCCGCCCATGCACCGTCCCATCCCGCGTAGCCCCACCCACTGGTAAAAGCCCCGCCCACACTCACGCGAAGCCACGCCCACGGAGCGGCCCCACCCGCCCAGGTTGCCCCACCCGTCGTGGAGGCCACGCCCACACTATCGGAAGCCACGCCCACACAGTGCCCTGACCCACACACAGAGCCCCGCCCACTCACGAGGCCACGCCCACACGCGAAGCCCCGCCCCCTCGCTAGGCTCGAGCCCCCCTCCAGCTCCCTGCAGGGAGCCCCGCCCCATGACGTCATGGCGCCGCCGATTGGCCTCCCGGCTCGGGGGCGGGGCCTCCCGAGGCCGGGGGCGGGGCCTCCGGGCGAGCCGCGCTCCTATTGGCCGGGAGCCGCGGGGCGGGCGGGCCGCGTGTTGCGCGTGCGCAGACTGGGCGCGGCCCCGTGGCAGTTACCGGGGCCGGGAGCACTTCCGGCCGGGCCCTTTCTGCTTCCGGGTCGGGAGCCCTCCCCTCCGCCGCCGCCTCCTCGCTGCGAGTCCGCGGCCGCCGGTACCGGGGGGCTTGGGGGGGGCTTGGGGGGGGCCCTGGGGGCTCCCGGTAGGGGCTGAGTGGGCTCCGGGGGTCCCGGTGCGGCCCTGGGGGGGGCCCCGGGGGTGTTTTGGGGGGGTTGCCGGGGTCCCGGTGGGTGCCGGGGGGGTTGCGGGGGCTCGGTTGGGGCCCCGGGGGCTCTGGGGGGGCCGCGGCGGGGGCTGGGGGAGTCCTGGGGGCGTCCCGGGGGGGGTCTGGGGGTCTGAAGGGATCTGGGGGGGGCCCGGAGGGGTCCAGGTGGGGTCTGGGAGGGCCCCGTGCTGTCCCCATAGGGTCGCGGTGGGGTCTGCGGGGTCCCAGTGGGGTCTGGAGGGTCCCTGGGGGGTCACAGTGGGGTCTGGGGGGTCCCTGGGGGGTCTCAGTGGGGTGTGGGGAGTCCCCGTCCTGTCCTCATAGGGTCCCGGTGGGGTCTGGGGTGTTCCGGAGGGGTCTGGGGGGTCCCCGTGCTGTCCCCATAGGGTCCCTGTGGGTCTCAGTGGGCTTTGGGGAGGGGTCCTTGGGCGCTCTGGGGGATCCTTTGGGGTCCCGGGGGTCTGTGGGGGTCCCGGTGTGTTCCCACTGACCCCGCTCCCCCCCCCGCAGCCATGAGGCTGTACAGCCTGAGCGTGCTGTACAAGGGCGAGCCCCGGGTGCAGCTGCTGAAGGCCGCCTACGACGTCTCCACCTTCAGCTTCTTCCAGAGATCCAGGTCAGGCCCCGCGCCCCGCACCGGGGCTCCCGGCGGGACGGTGCCGGCACCGGGACCAGCCCGGCCGGGGGGGCTCACGGCAGCCCCCGGCCGCACCGAGCATCCCCAGGGCATCGCCTCCCCCGGGGGCGTTGGGCTCAGCCCCCCCGGGGCTCCTGCTCCAGCTGCCCCCCAACCTGTGGAGGGGGCCAGGGGCTGCCGGCAGCGGCCCCGGGGCATTTCCCAGCCCCCTGCCAAGGTTTTACGGGGTGCTGGGGGCAACGCCGCAGCGAGGGGATCCTAAAAACACCCCCATGGATGAGTGCGGGAGGGGAAGGAGCGAGTGGGGGCGGCTCTGGGGGCCTCGCTGCTCGCCTCGCCACCGGGCACGGCCGCAGGAGCTGCCTCCCCCCGGGTTTTGGGGGATCCAGCAGCAGTGGGGGTGAACTGAATTGATCTGCCCGGCCCCGTGGCCGTAACAGGAGCCCCTCGGGGAGCCCCCAGCGCTGCAGCTTCCCCCCCCGGAGCGTCGTGGCTACTTCAGGACGGAGCAGATTTATTTCTGCTTGCTTGTGGCTTTTGGCCTCTATTTTATCGCGGGGTGAAAAAACAAAACAAAACAAAACCAAAAAAAAAAAAAAACAACAAAAAAAGGGGGGTTATGCAAAAGTCTGCCTGGCAGGGCTCGAGCTTGGGGCAGTTTCCTGACCTGCCTCAACTCGGATCCAGCGCGAGTGTCCCGGCGGGGCTGGAGGGGAAGGGTTGGAGGGGAAGGGGCGGTGGGGAAGGGCCGGGGCTGCCCGGTGTCCCCCCCCCACCCCGTGCAGCGGGGTCCGTGTGCTTGCAGCGTGCAGGAGTTCATGACCTTCACCAGCCAGCTGATCGTGGAGCGCTCGCAGCTGGGCAGCCGGGCTTCCGTCAAGGAGCAAGGTGAGCGCCTGGCCGTGCTGCGAGGCACGAAGCCCCCCCCCCCCTCGCGCCCCCTCCCCTGGGTGAACACCGAGAGGTTTTGGGGACAAGGGGGGGGCGCACGGGGCTGCGCTCACCTCCCCCCCCCCCCCCCGAGCCCTTCCTGCTGCCCCAGCGCGGCCACCGGCGGATGGAAACCTCCCGGTGCCGTCTGCTGGTGGAAACGGGGCCGGGGGCAGGCGTTGGGTGCTGGGGGGGGGCTTCAGAGCAGCCCCCCCGATGCCACCTCTGCGCGCAGAGTACCTGTGCCACGTGTACGTGCGCAGCGACGGGCTGGCCGGCGTGGTGATCGCCGACACCGAGTACCCGCAGCGCGTCTGCTTCACCTTGCTGGACAAGGTGAGCGGGGCCGCGGGTGGCAATTTAAGGGGGGGGGGATGTCCCGTGGGGGCCGTGCCGTGGAAATAACCCCCCCCGCTGCTCCGCTCGCAGGTGCTGGAGGAGTTCAGCAGGGAGGTGAGCCGGGCCGAGTGGCCCGCGGGGTCCCCCGGCACCATCGGCTACGCGGCGCTGGACGGGTACCTCAGCAAGTACCAGGTACGGGGTGGGGGCAGCACCTCGGGGTGGGGTCTGGGGGGGCTGCCGGCCCCCTCCTCCCCTTACACCGCCCTCCTCGCACCCCCCCCAGAACCCCCGCGACGCCGACCCCATGACCAGAGTGCAGGCGGAGCTGGACGAGACCAAAATCATCCTGGTGAGGACGGGGCTGATCCCGCTCCCTCCCATGGGTGCTCCCCACACCCTTGGGTGCTCCCCACCCCCTCCAGGTGCTCCCCACCCCCCCGGGGTGCTCCCCCCTCGCTTTGGGGGTCCCGAATAGCCGACGGGGTGCCCGGTGCCCGTTCCCCTGTGCAGCACAACACCATGGAGTCGCTGCTGGAGCGCGGGGAGAAGCTGGACGACCTGGTGTCCAAATCGGAGGTGCTGGGGGTGCAGTCCAAAGCCTTCTACAAAACCGTGAGTGCGACCCCCCCCCCCCAAAAAGGGAGGGACCCCCCCGCGGGCCGGGGGTGGGTTTGGGGCAGAAGCAGCCCCCGGGGGGGGCGGGTGTGGGGTCGGGCAGGGGGCTCGGCTGCCCAAACCCAGCCGTGGAGCTCCTTGCCCCCCCCCCCCAAACCCCGTGTGGGGTGCCCCCGCGGTGCCCTGAGGGCCACTTCTCGCCCCCCCCCCCCCCGCCAGGCTCGGAAGCAGAACTCGTGCTGTGCGGTGATGTGACCCCCCCGCGGGGGGCTCCTGCCCCGGCCCGCCAGGCCCTCGCCCCCCCCCTCGGATCTCGGACTGGACGCGGAGCCCCGGAGGCTCCGGGGCCGCCGCTCGGGATGAGCCCCCCCGGGCACCGCGGCTGAGAGGACCCCGCGCCGGGGGGGGGGGGGGGCAAGGGGAGAGCTGTGGCCCCCCCCCCTTGGCCCTCGCCCTCCCCCGGGGTGGCTCGGGCTGCGTTGTGCCCCTCCCCGCACCGATGCCTGTAACACCAGCGAGTGCCTCCGCGCTGCCAGCCCCGGGGGGGGGGGCTCGGGGAGAGAGGAGCTGGGACCCCCCCCCCCACAGCACGGGGCATGGAGGGGGGGGGGGATTTATGCATCTGTGTCCCCGGGGGGGGGCGGGTGGGAGCAGGGAAATGCTTGGGGTGGGGCTGCTCGGGGTGGGGCTGTGCCCCCTTGGGGGGGACACAGGGGGTCGGCCCCCACACCCCTTCCCTTTGGGGGGGGAGGGAAGCTGGGGGGGGTCCATGCTATGGGGCTGCCCCCCCCCGGTGGGTCCGAGCCCCCCCCTTACCCCCTGTTCCTGTGGGGTGGGTGGGAGCCAGCGGGATGGGTGCTTGGCGTGGTGGGGGGGGGTCCCCATTTTCCCCCCTCCCTCAGCCCCGGGGGGAGGGGGGCTCAGCCTCATGGGGGGGGCTCAAACGGGGCCCCCCCCCCGGTCTCGGTGGGCAGCTTTGTGTCGGGGCTGTATCGGGGCTGTCGCAGCCCATAAAGTTCTCTGTGATGGTCGTGGCCTGGCTTGGGCTCCGTGGGGCAGGATCGGGCTTCGAGGGGGGGGGGGGGGGGTTCAGCAACACTCAGCCTCGTGTCCCCCCCCCGCTCTGTGAGGGGGGGGGTGTTGGCGGTCGTTTTTCCTCATAATTTATTAGCAGTTTTTTTGTTGTTTTTTTTTTCCCGAGACAAAAACGAAATCAGAGTCATCTGTTACACTTACAAGGCTCAGAAAGAAAAGACGAAGGGGTGTGGGTGTGGGTGGGGGGGGGGGAATAGAGAAAATTTTTTTTTGGGGGGGGGAACGGAAAAGAATGAGAGAAAAAGGGGAGGGGGGGGGGGGAGAGAAGTTTGGCAACGCTCCACCAGCATTCAGGGACGGAAACAGCTCAGCTCAGCTCCTCGACAGACAGCGGGGTGCTCCCGCGCAGGGCATGCAGAAAGGAAAAAGCTGCCCCCCCCCTGCCCCCCCCACCCCACCCCACCACCACCACCCCCCCCAGCCACAAACAGCCCCCAGCGCCCGGAGTGCGAGGAGGGGACACCTCGGAGGAGGAGGAGGAGGAGGAGGAGGGGAGGGGGGGAGAAAAATTTGGGGAGGGGGGGGGTTGGGGTGAGCCCCCCCCATCCCTGGGGGTGCGGGGTTGGGGTGCGGGGGGGGAGCAGCGACCTCGGTGCGGGGGGGGGGGCCCGGGGGGGGCCGGCGGAGCAGCCTGTGCCCCCTAAGAGACCCGCTCTCTTAGTCTATAAAGTGCTTTCGACGCTGCCTCAGTGCTGGCCCCCCCCCCCCCCCCCCAAAAAAAAAAATCCCAAAATTCCTCCCCCCATTCCTTCCCCCCCACCCCCCCCACTTTAGATGCCCGGCTCCCCCCCCCCTCACCCCCCCCAAGGGGCTGCGGGAACAGCCCCGGCCCCACAATTTGGGAATTGGGGGGGGGGGGGGGGGGAGGGAGCAGCCCTGGGGGTGTTTTTTTTTTTTTTTTGGGGGGGGGGGGATTTTTTGGGGTTGTGGGGGGGGCACCGGCTGCTCCCGCGGGAATTCAAAAATAAAGAGCTCTCTCTATGTACAGGGGCCCGGGGAGG